>NC_134096.1:85672431-86004266 GCF_000715075.1 Nicotiana tabacum | reverse complement strand
CAAAAATTAGATTTTTAAGTTAGTTAACTTCCCCAATTTTACTAAACTTCCCACTTTTATTCAGCACTCCTCACGTCCTTTCCCCCTCAAAACCCCACGTTCCCCACTCAGAATTTGAGGAACAACATAAAAGAACTACTAATACTCTTCTATATAAAGAAAAAGGGACTTCGGTTATAAAAAAGAACAAAAGAGTTTCAAGAAAACAATCACTAGTTCTTCCCGTTAAAAAAAACAACCATTTCTTCTTCTATAAATAGTCATGAAATCCATATGAGAAACCATCATTAAAACTGGTTAGTATCATCACAAAATTGCCTGAAAATCCGAGGCAAAACTCATTTATTGAAGGTCCGATTGCCGTCGAGTTCGAGGTCGTCCGAGTTCCGTTCGTTAGCTTTAGTTCTGATTCTCTGTTTTCGATTGGGTTCAATATCCTCTACTGTACGAGCTGTATATATTGGAAAGGTTTTATCGCTTGAGGTCCGTTTCTTTTTCCTTCACTATTTTGCTTGTAATCATGCTCTTTTAGCCTTCATTAGCCTTCTAGCAATGTGCTGATTGAGTTTTTGTGTTAGTTCGTTGCAAAGATAGAAGCCCGTGATGACTTATATTGATATCCTTTTAATGATTCAAAGTACGAGGGCCTGACCTATATCATTAAATATTTTGGTAATGTTTGTTCTATTTTAAACTAAGAATTTGGGGTTTTAGTTACTGTTATTATCATCTCTGTTTCATAGGAGAACCAATAGAGTTATATGATTATCCCTCAATATGGTAGTATTAGTAAATTCTTCTGTTTTAACCATGGCCCCTTTTATCATTGTTAGATGCTATTTTATATAGTAAAGTAGGTGACGTAGGCTGATATTATGTTGATAATAATGACCATCATACAATGAGAAAGGTTAATTTTGTCTTTTCGACCTCGGTGTTCATTGGATTATTTTATATCAAAGAAGTTTTGTTTATTCCATGTTCACATTATTTCTCTTTCTGTTACACTCTTAAAGCATGAATGTGAATAAGTTTCATAATAATTTTTGATTCCTTGAGTTATACCCTTCTTATTTGGAATAAAGCTGGAAATAGCCATTTAAAATTGAGGTTGTCTTCTCGTAGTGACGTCTTTAAGGTTAGAGTGAAATGAATTTGTTATTTTGATTTTTTTTTTTGGTGTTTGTACTATTGCCTGTGAGATACCTTTAATTTGAGGCATGTGAAAGGTAGAGTTAAGAAAAGACATCGTGTTTATTGGCCTTCTTTTGAGCCAAGGAGTGACGTTAACAATTTAATTGTCGTTTTCTTCAAAGTTTCGCAATAAGACTGAATGTGTGATGGTTTATTAAGAAGAAACAAAACCTTGTTCATTAATGGGTTAAAATATCTATTAGCTCCAAAATCGTTATCCATGGCCCAAACTAGATACTATTCTGTAACGATCATGTAATGTGTTTGGTTACGTAAATGGTTTTAGTGATTAATCTATATCCCTTCCCTAAATTTCCATAATCCATGACCTCACAAGCAATCTCAAACTAGTTTTAGAATAGTAATTTATGAACACGTTAGAAAAGTTTTAGACACACTTTAAATATTAGCCCACGTGTTCATACCCGAACCTTGGATTGATATGCTTAAATAATAAAAGGATCATGTACGCATTCCGCGTCTTGATGCCTTTAAATTTAAAATAATTATGTTATAACCATGTGTACGTTCCGTACCTTGGTTTAACATTTAATTCCAAAGAAGTACCTTGTGTGCGTACCGCATCTTGGTGAACACAATTAAAAAATAATATAATAATTAATAAAGTGATAATAGGCAAACCATAACTAGTACAATACAAGAATAGCCAAAAATTGATTTAAGCTGGACATAAGTCAATAAAAGCAACCGTGCTAGAACCACGGGACTCGAGGGGTGCCTCACACCTTCCCCTCGGTCAATAGAATTTCTTACTCAATCTTCTGTTTTCGTAGACCATAAATAAGGAGTCAAATCTTCCGTTTGATGAGGGAATCAAATAAAAGGTGACTTGGAACACCAAAACTCAATTCCAAGTGGCGACTCCAAATAATAAATAACCCCTTTTCAAATCGTCCCTTTAATTGGAAAAACTCTTCTAACTCAGCCTCGTAATAAGGGTTGCGGGAAAAAAGAGGTGTGACATCAACTGATTCCCATATTTTCATGTGCTATAGACTACACCTTCCCAGTGGGCAGGGCCCCCAGACCCGGATCGCCTAAAATTGTTAGGGCCATCAAATTGAACCTAAGGTACCATAGTCACTGCCTCGCCATGACAGTTCCTCGTGTTTTTGCATTTTACGGCCAAAATACTAGAATTCCGCCTGATTCCCATATTTCGTGTGCTATAGCCCACGCCTTCCCAGTGGACAGGGCCCCCCGACCCGAATCGCCTAAATTTTTTCCGGGCCATCAAATTGAACATAAAGTACCATATTCACTGCCCCTCCATGACCGTTCCTTGTTTTGTTGCGTTTTACGGTCAAAAAACTAGAATTTCGCCCGATTCTCATATTTTCGTGTGCTATAGCCCACGCCTTCCCAGTGAGCAAGGCCCCCCGGACCCGGATCGCCTAAAAATTTTACGTGCCATCAAATACGACCTAAGGAACCATATTCACCGCCCCGCCATGACTGTTCCTCATTTATTTTGTGTTTTACGGTCAAAAAACTAGAATTCTGCCTAATTCCCATATTTCCTTCCCAATAGGCAGGTCCCCCCGGACCCGGATAGCGTAAAAATTTTCTGGGCCATCAAATTGAACCTAAAGTACAATAGTCACCCCCCCCACCCCGCCAGGCCCGGGACCGTTTAGCCCGCTCGGGCCCGGTCCCTTAGCGGGCCAAACGGCCCCAACAACTATTTTTTTAAAAAAAAAAATATATAGCCGTTGGGCTGTCAAAAATAGCCGTTGGCTATTTATAAAATAGCCATTTAACCCCCCACCCCCCCCCCCCCTCAACTTTGTTTTAATCCCAAACTTTTTATAATTATACTTTTTTCCTATTTTCAACTATAAATACCCCATCATTCTTTCATTTTTTCTTACAAAATCATCAATCTATCACAATCTCTCTCTAATTTTCTTCTATAATTGCTACTATTGCTTACTTTATTGTTACTAAGTGTATAATATATAAGCTATATTCGATATATATATATATATATATAGCTTATATATTATACATATATATATATTATACTATACTATACTATATGTACATCTTATATAGCTTATATACTATACACTTAGTATATATATACTTTTTAGTAGTAACATGAAATGACCAAAGTATGGTACTTTTTAGCTAGTATAAATATGGAATGGTAGAAGATCAAGTTTTAGCTCAACTCAGTTTTAGTTGAAACTGTAATCTGAGTTGAGCTAAAACTTGATCTTCTATCATTCCATATTTATACCAGCTAAGAAGTATCATACTTTGGTCATTTCATGTTACTACTAAAAAGTGTATATATATATACAAAAGAATATGAGAACGTCCTCTGGCGTCGAGGGAATTGCACGTATAGAGATTCAAAAAAAGAATCGATTTGATCCAGGTCATAATCTTTATGGGATTCCCAAAATTATTAATAGAAAGTCGCCCGCGCGGAATAAAAGAATTACAAATGACCTTACAAAAAGAATTTAATTGTGTAAACCGAAAACTAAACATTGCTGTCACAAGAATTGCAAAACCTTATGGAAACCCTAATATTCTTACAGAATTTATAGATGGACAATTAAAGAATAGAGTTTCTTTTCGAAAAGCAATGAAAAAGGCTATTATATATATACTATATATACATCTTATATACTATATATATTCGATATAAAATATTGAATATTAAAATTTAGGATGTTAAATAAAATTTAGGTCAGAATTCTATAATAAAATTTATAAAGCATTGACTTAGATATTTTTTTTAACATCCTTTTATCTCTAATATCTATTTAATTTTTTTTTCTTTTTTAAAAATATGTTGGGCCCACTTAGCCCGTTTAGCCCGCGGGCCGGGACCGTTTAGCCCGGGACCAAACGGTCCCAGGCCCGGTCCCTACAAAAAGCCCGTTTGGCCCGAGCCCGTTTGGCCCGTTTAATTTGGGACCGGCCCACTTGGCTCGTTTAGGCCCGGGACCGGTCCACTTGCCATCCCTAGTCACCGCCCCGCCATTACCGTTCCTCGTTTATTTTGCGTTTTACAGCCAAAATGCTAGAATTCCGCCTGATTCCCATATTTTCGTGTGCTATAGTACATGCTTTCCATGTGGGTAGGGGTGTTCATGATTCGGTTTGCGTCGGTTTTTCCCTAAAAAAAAACCAAACCAATTAAGTCGGTTTTTCAAATATTGAAACCAAACCAAACCAATTAAGTCTGTTTTTTATCGATTCTGGTTTTCGGTTATTTGTCGGTTTTTTCTTAAATATGAGACATACTCTACCAAACGCATATTCCGGCGAGTACATTTTCAACGTAACGCTATCAAACCAATTGCTCTTTGAGAAATCTATCATTAACCAAGATATATTGATGATAATTGACTCAAATAGTGATGAATAGCTTAAGTATTCAATTAAAACTCGACTATTTTTAACATGAAATAAATTTTTGTACTTAATAAAAGAAAACTACCAATCAAACTAGAAGGAAAAGAATTAGATTATTATAATAGCAAAGAACTAGACTAAAAATACAAATGACTAATATGTACCATAAAATTTTAGAAACTTTATATAAAAATATACATATATATAGGTGTAATAATAAATTTAAATAGCTACTTTTATAGTCGGTTTGGTTCGGTTTTTTTTTTATTAAAACCAAAACCAAACCAAATTTGATCGGTTTTTAAAATTTAAAACCAAACCCAAACCAAACCTAAACATATCAGTTTTTTTGGTCGGTTTGGTTTGGTTTTCGGTTTGGTTCGATTTTTCGGATTTTTATGAACACCCCTACCTGTGGGCAGGGGCCCCCAGACCCGGATCGCCTAAAAAATTTTCGGGCCATCATATTGAACCTAAGGTACTATAGTCACTGCCCCGCCATGACAGTTCCTCGTGTTTGTGCATTTTACGGCCAAAAAACTTGAATTCTGACCGATTCCCATATTTTAATGTGTGCCTTCCCAGTGGGCAGGGCCCCTGGACCCGGATCGCCTAAAAATTTTTCGGGCCATCAAATTAAACATAAGGTACCATAGTCACCACCCTTCCATGACCGTTGCTTGTTTTTTTGTGTTTTACGGCCAAAAAATTAGAATTCCGCCTCATTCCTATATTTTCGTGTGCTATAACCCATGCCTTCCCAGTGGGCAAGGCCCCCCGGACCCGGATCGCCTAAAAATTTTTCGAGTCATCAAATACGACCTAAGGAACCATAGTCACCGCCCCTCTATGACCGTTCCTCGTTTATTTTGCGTTTTACCGCCAAAAAAGTAGAATTCTGCCTGTTTCCCATATTTTCGTGTGCTATAGCCCACGCCTTCCCAATGGGCGGGTCCCCCCCGGACCCAGATCGCCTAAAAATTTTTTGGGCCAGCACATTTAATCTAAGGTATAATAGTCACCGCCCCGCCTTGACTGTTCCTCATTGTTTTGCGTTTTACGGCCATAAAACTAGAATTCTGCCCGATTCCAATATTTTCGTGTGTTATAGCCGACGCCTTCCCAGTGGGCAGGGGCCCTCGAACCCGGATCGCCTAAAAATTTTTTGGGCCATAAAATTAAACAGAATGTACCATAGTTACCGCCCCGCCATGATCGTTCTTCGTTATTTTGCGTTTTACAGCCAAAAAACTAGAATTCCGCTCTTTTCCCATATTTTCGTGTGCCATAGCCCACGCCTTCCCAGTGGGCAGGGGCCCCCGGACCCGGATCGCCTAAAATATTTCCGGGCAATCAAATTGAACATCTGGTACCATAGTCACCGCCCTGCCATGACCGTTGCTCGTTGTTTTGCGTTTTACGAAAGAAAAAAAACTAGAATTCCGCCCGATTCCTATATTTTCGTGTGCTATAGCCCATGCCTTCCCAGTGGGCAGGGCCCCCCGGACCCGGATCGCCTAAAAAATTTTTGGGTCATCAAATACGACCTAAGGAACCATAGTCACCATCCAGCCATGACCGTTCCTCGTTTATTTTGTGTTTTAAAGCCAAAAAACTAGAATTCTGCCTCTTTCCCATATTTTCGTATGCTATAACCCATGCCTTCCCAGTGGGCGGGTCCCCCCGGACCCACATCATCTAAAATTTTTCCGGGCCATCAAATTGAATCTAAGGTACAATAGTCACCGCCCTGCCATGACAGTTCCTCGTTTTTTTGCATTTTACGTCCATAAAACTAGAATTCCTCCAGATTCCCATATTTTAGTGTGCTATAGCCCATGCCTTCCAAGTGGGCAGGGGCCCCCGGATCGCCTAAAAATTTTCCGAGCCATAAAATTTAGCATAATGTACCATAGTCACTGCCCAGCCATGACTGTTCCTCGTTATTTTACGTTTTACGGCCAAAAAACTAGAATTCCACCCTTTTTCCATATTTTCGTGTGCCATAGACCACACCTTCCTAGTGGGCAGGGCCCCGGACCCAGATCGCCTAAAAATTTTCCGCGCCATCAATTACGATCTAATAAACCATAGTCATCGCACCGCCATGATCGTTCCTCGTTGTTTTGCGTTTTACGACCAAAAAACTAGAATTCCGCCCGATTCCCATATTTTTGTGTGCTATAGCCCACGCCTTCCCAGTGGGCAGGGCCCCCAGGACCCGGATCGCCTAAAAATTTTCAGGTCCATCAAATACGACCTAAGGAACCAAATTCACCGCCCCGCCATGATCGTACCTCGTTTATTTTGTGTGTTACGGCCAAAAATCTAGAATTTTGCCTGATTCCCATATTTTCGTGTGCTATAGCCCACGCCTTCCTAGTGGGCAGGGCCCTTAGGACCCGAATTGCCTAAAATTTTTCAGGGCCATCAAATACGACCTATGGAACCATAGTCACCGCCCCGCCATGGCCTTCCTTGTTGTTTTGCGTTTTACGGCGAAAACACTAGAATTCCGACCGATTACCATATTTTCGTGTGCCGCCTTCCGAGTGGGCCGGGCCCCTCCGTAACCGGATCGCCTTAAATTTTTTCGGGCCATCAAGTAAGACCTAAGGAACCATAGTCACCGCCCCTCCATGACCGTTCCTCGTTTTTTTGCATTTTACGGCCAAAAAACTAGAATTTCGCATGATTTCCATATTTTCGAGTGCTATTGTCCATGCTTTCTGAGTGGGCCCGGGCCGCCCGAACCCGGATCGCCTAATTTATTTTTGTGCCATATCATACGATTTGAGTAACTATTATCACCGCCCGCCATGACCGTTCCTCGTTTATTTGCGTTTTACGGCCAGAAAACTAGAATTCTGTCTGATTCCCATACCCGGATCACTTAAAAAAATTTTGGGCCATAAAATACGACCTAAGGAACCATAGTCACCGCCTCGCCTTGATCGTTCCTCGTGTTTTGCATTTTACGGTCAAAAAACTAAAATTCTGCCCGATTCCCATATTTTCGTGTGCTATAGCCCACGCCTTCCGAGTGGTCCCGGACACCCCGGACCCCGATTGCTTAAAAAATTTTGGGCAATCTAATACAACCTAAGGAACCATATTCACCGCTCCGCCATGACCGTTCCTCGTTATTTTGCATTTTACGGCAAAAAAACATGAATTTCGCCTCGTTCCAATTTTTTCGTGTAAAGCCCATGCTTTCGATTGGTCCCGGGCCCCCCCAGAATCGGATATCCTAAAACTTTTTTGGGCCATCAAATACTACCTAAGGAACCATAGTCACCGCCCCGCCGTGACCATTCCTCGGTTTTTTGCATTTTACAGCCAAAAAACAAGAATTCCGCATGTTTCCCATTTTTTCGTGTGCTATAGCCCACGCCTTCCGAGTGGTCCCGGGCCCCCGGACTCGGATCGCCTAAAATTTTTCAGGGCCACCAAATATGACCTAAGAAACCATAGTCACCGCCCCTCCATGACCGTTCCTCATTTTTTTGCATTTTACATCCCAAAAACAAGAATTCCGCATATTTTCCATTTTTTCGTGTGCACTCCTTCCGAGTGGTCCTGCCCCCCCGGTCTCAGATTACCTAAAATTTTTCAGGGCCACCAAATACGACCTTAGGAAACACAGTCACCGCCCCGCCATGACCGTTCCTCGTTGTTTTGCGTTTTACGACCAAAACGTAGAATTCCACCCGATTTCCATATTTTCGTGTGCTTTAGCCCACGCCTTTCGAGTGGGCCCAGGCCCCCAGGACCTGGATCGTCTAAAAAATTTTCAGGTCATCAAATACGTCCTAAGGAACCATAAACACAACCCTGCCATGATTGTTCCTCATTATTTGCAATTTACAGCCAAAAAAATTAGAATTCTGCTCGATTCCCATATTTTCGTGTGCTATATCCCACGCCTTCCGAGTGGGCCGGGGTCCCCAGACTCGGATCACCTAAATTCTTTTCGGTCCATCAAATACGACCTAAATAATTATAGTCACCGCCTCGCCATGACCGTTCCTCATTGTTTTAGCGTTTTACGGCAAAAAAATAAGAATTCCACCCGATTCCCATATTTCCGTGTGCTATAGCCCACGCCTTCCCAGTGGACAGGGCCCTCCAGACCCGGATCACCTAAAAATTTTCTGGGCCATCAAATACGACCTAAGGAACAATAGTCACCGCCTCGCCATGACCTCTCATTTTTTTGCGTTTTACGGTCAACAAACTAGAATTTCGCCTAATTTCCATATTTTCGTGTGCTACGCCTTCTGAGTGGTCCAGGGCCCCCCGGAACCGGGTCGCCCAAAATATTTTCGGGCCATCAAATACGACCTAAGGAACCATAGTCACCGCCCCGCTATGACCGTTCCTCGTTTTTTTGCATTTTACGGCAAAAAAACTAGAATTCTGCCTGATTCCAGTATTTTAGTATGCTAATAGCCCACGCTATCCGAGAGGGCCCGGACCCCGGACCTCGATTGCCTAAAATTTTTTCAGGACATCAAATACGACCTAGGGAACCATAGTCACCGCCTCGCCATGACCGTTCCTCGTGTTTTTGCGCTTTACGGCCAAAAAACTAGAATTCCGCACCATTCCCATATTTTCGTGTGCTATAGCACATGCCTTCCCAGTGGGCAGGGGCCCCCGGACCTGGATCGCCTAAAATTTTTCTGAGCCATCAAATACGACCTAAGGAACCATATTCACCGCCCCGCCATGACCTATCCTCGTTCATTTGCGTTTTACGGCCAAAAAATAGAATTCTGCTCAATTCCCATATTTTCGTGTGCTATAACCCACGCCATCCGAGTGGGCCCGGGTCCCTGGACCCCGATCGCCTAAAAATTTTCCGGGGCATCAAATACGACATAAGAAACCGTATTCACAGTCCCGCCATTACCGTTCCTTGGTGTTTTGCATTTTACGGCCAAAAAATAAGAATTCTGTACGATTCCCATTTTTTTGTGTGATATAGCCCACGCCTTCCGAGTGGTCCCGTGCCCCCTGGAACCGGATCGCCTAAAATTTTTTCGGGCCATCCAATACGACCTAAGGAACCATAGTCACCGCCCCGCCATGACCGTTCCTCACTGTTTTGCTTTTTACAGCCAAAAAAAAGAATTTCGCCCGTTTTCCATTTTTTCGTGTGCTATAGCACACGCCTTCCGAGTGGTCCTAGGCCCTCCGAACCCGGATCGCCTAAAATTTTATCGGGCCATCAAATATGACCTAAGGAACCATAGTCACCGCCCCTCCATGACCTCTCCTCATTTTTTGTGTTTTACGGCAAAAAAACTACAATTTTTCCCGATTCCCATACTTTCGTGTGCTATTGCCCACGCCTTCCGAGTGGGCCCGGGTCCCCCAGACCCCGATCCCCTAAAATGTTTCCGGGCCATCTAACACAACCGAAGGAACCATAATCACCACCCCGCCATGACCGTTCCTCGTTGTTTTGCATTTTTCGGCCAAAAAACAAGAATTTCGCCTCATTCCCATTTTTTTGTGTGCTTTAGCCCACGCTTCCGATTGGTCCCGGGCCCCCCGGAACCGGATAGCCTAAAATATTTTTGGGCCATCAAATACGACCTAAGGAACCATAGTCACCGCCTCGCCATGACCATTCCTCGGTTTTTTGCATTTTACAGCCAAAAAAACATGAATTCCGCATGTTTCCCATTTTTTCGTATGCTATCGCCCACTCCTTCCGAGTGATCCCGGGCCCCCGAACTCGGATCGCCTAAAATTTTTCAAGGCCACCAAATACGACCTAAAGAGCCATAGTCACCTCCTCTCCATGACCGTTCCTCATTGTTTTTGCGCATTACGGCAAAAAAACTAGAATTCCACCTGATTCCCATATTTCCGTGTGTTATAGCCCACGCCTTCCTAGTGGATAGGGCCCTGCAGACCCGGATTGCTTAAAAATTTTCTGGGCCATCAAATACGACCTAAGGAACAATAGTCACTGCCTCGCCATGACCTCTCATTTTTTTGCGTTTTACGGTCCACAAACTAGAATTTCGCCTAATTCCCATATTTTCGTGTGCTACGCCTTCTGAGTGGTCCAGGGCCCCCCGGAACCGGGTCGCCTAAAATATTTTCGGGCAATCAAATATGACCTAAGGAACCATAGTCACCGCTCCGCTATGACCGTTCCTCATTTTTTTGCATTTTACGGCAAAAAAACTAGAATTCTGCCCGATTCCAGTATTTTAGTATGCTAATAGCCCACGCCTTTCGAGTGGGCCCGGACCCCCGGACCTCGATTGCCTAAAAAATTTTTGGCCCATCAAATACGACCTAAGGAACCATAGTCACCGCCTCGCCATGACCGTTCCTCGTGTTTTTGCATTTTACGGCCAAAAAACTAGAATTCCGCACCATTCCCATATTTTCGTGTGCTATAGCACACGCCTTCCCAGTGGGCTGGGCCCACCGGATCCGGATCGCCTAAAATTTTTCCGAGCCATCAAATACGACCTAAGAAACCATATTCACCACCCCGCCATGACCTCTCCTCGTTCATTTGCGTGTTACGGCCAAAAAATAGAATTCTTCTCAATTCCTATATTTTTGTGTGCTATAACCCACGCCATCCGAGTGGGCCCGGGTCCCCGGACCCCGATCGCCTAAAATTTTTTCGGGCCATCAAATACGACATAAGGAACCATATTCACAGCCCCGCCACTACCGTTCCTCGGTGTTTTGCATTTTACGTCCAAAAAATAAGAATTTCGTACGATTCCAATTTTTTTGTGTGATATAGCCCACGCCTTCCGAGTGTTCTTGTGCCCCCCGGAACCGGATCACCTAAAATTTTTCCGGGCCATCCAATATGACCTAAGGAACCATAGTCACCGCCCCTGCCATGATCGTTCCTCGCTGTTTTCCATTTTACAGCCAAAAACAAGAATTCCGCCTGTTTCCCATTTTTTCATGTGCTATAGCCCACGCCTTCTGAGTGGTCCTAGGCCACCCGGACCCGGATCACCTAAAATTTTATCGGGCCATCAAATATGACCTAAGGAACCATAGTCACCGCCCCTCCATGACCACTCCTCATTTATTTGTGTTTTACGGCCAAAAAACTACAATTTTTCCCGATTCCCATACTTTCGTGTGCTATTGCCCACGCCTTCTGAGTGGGCCCGGGCCCACCCGACCCCGATCGCCTAAAATTTTTCCGGGCCATCTAACACGACCTAAGGAACCATAGTCACCACCCTTCCATGACCGTTCCTCGTTGTTTTGCATTTTACGGTCAAAAAATAAGAATTTCGCCTCATTCCTATATTTTCGTGTGCTTTATCCCATGCTTCCGATTGGTCCTGGGCCCCCTAGAACTGGATAGCCTAAAAATTTTTTGGGCCATCAAATACGACCTAAGCAACTATAGTCACCGCCCCGCCATGACCATTCCTCGGTTTTTTGCATTTTATAGCCAAAAAACAAGAATTCCGCACGTTTCCCATTTTTTCGTGTGCTATAGCCCACGCCTTCAAAGTGGTCCCGGGCCCCCGGACTCAGATTGCCTAAAATTTTTCAGGGCCACCAAATACAACCTAAGAAAATATTGTCACCGCCCCGCAATGACCGTTCCTTGTTGTTTTACGTTTTACGACCAAAACATAGAATTCTGCCAGATTTCCATATTTTCTTGTGCTATAGCCCACGCCTTGCGAGTGGGCCGGGGCCCCCCGAACCCGGATCGCCTAAAATTTTCCGGGCCATCAAATACGACCTAAGGAACCATAGTCACCATCCAGCCATGACCGTTCCTCGCCTTTTTTGTGTTTTACGGCCAAAAAACTAGATATCCGCCCGATTCCCATTTTTTCGTGTGCTTTAGCCCATGCCTTACGAGTGTGCCCAGGCCCCCAGGACCTGGATCGTCTAAAAAATTTTCAAGCCATCAAATACGTTCTAAGGAACCATAAACACAGCCCTGCCATGATTGTTCCTCATTATTTGCATTTTATGGCCAAAACATTTAGAATTCTACCCGATTCCCATATTTTCGTGTGCTATATCCCACGCCTTCCGAGTGGGCCGGGGGCCCCTCACTCGGATCGCCTAAATTCTTTTCGGTCCATCAAATAAGACCTAAAGAACTATAGTCACCGCCTCGCCATGACCGTTCCTCATTGTTTTTGCGTTTTACGGCAAAAAACCTAGAATTTTGGCTGATTCCCATATTTTCGTGTGCTATTGCCCACGCCTTCCCAGTGCGCAGGGGCCCCCGGACCCGGATCACCTAAAATTTATCTTGGCCCTCATATACAACCTAAGGAACCATAGTCACCACCTCACCATTACCTATCCTCTTTTTTGCATTTTACGGCAAAAAAGCTAGAATTCTGCCCGATTCCCATATTTAAGTATGCTAATAATAGCCCACGCCATCCGAGTGGGCGCGGACCCCCGGACCCCGCTCGCCTAAAAATTTTTCGGGCCATCTAACACGAGCTAAGGAACCATAGTCACCGCCCTGCCATGACCGTTCCTCGTTGTTTTGCATTTTACGGCCAAAAAACAAGAATTTT
The DNA here is from genome assembly GCF_000715075.1 of Nicotiana tabacum. Classification (NCBI taxonomy): domain Eukaryota; kingdom Viridiplantae; phylum Streptophyta; class Magnoliopsida; order Solanales; family Solanaceae; genus Nicotiana; species Nicotiana tabacum. The sequence goes on along the minus strand of NC_134096.1, from coordinate 85,991,118 downwards.
GCCTCGTTCCCATTTTTTCGTGTGCTTTAGCCCACGCTTCCGATTGATCCCGGGCCCCCTGGAACCGGATAGCCTAAAAAAATTGTGGGCCATCAAATACGACCTAAGGAACCATAGTCACCTCCCCGCCATGACCATTCCTCGGTTTTTTGCATTTTACATCCAAAAAACAAGAATTCCGCATGTTTCCCATTTTTTCGTGTGCTGCCTTCCGAGTGGTCCCGGGCCCCTGGACTCGGATCGCCTAAAAATTTTTAGGGCCACCAAATACGACCTAAGAAAACATAGTCACCGCCCCGCCATGACCGTTCCTCGTTGTTTTGCGTTTTACGACCAAAACGTAGAATTCTGCCCGATTTCCATATTTTCGTGTGCCACGCCTAGCGTGTCGGCCCGGGCCCCCCGGACCCGAATCGCCTAAAATTTTTTGGGCCATCAAATACGACCTAAGGAACCATAGTCACCGTCCAGCCATGACCATTCCTCGCCTGTTTTGTGTTTTATGGCCAAAAAACAAGATATCCGCCCGATTCCCATTTTTTCGTGTGCTTTAGCCCACGCCTTACGATTGTGCCCAGGCCCCCAGGACCTGGATCGTCTAAAAAATTTTCAGGCCATCAAATACGTTCTAAGGAACCATAAACACAGCCCTGCCATGATTGTTCCTCATTATTTGCATTTTACGGCCAAAAAAATTAGAATTCTGCCCGATTCCCATATTTTCGTGTGCTATATCCCACGCCTTCCGAGTGGGCCGGGGGCCCCATACTCGGATCGCCTAAATTCTTTTTGGTCCATCAAATACTACCTAAAGAACCATAGTCACCGCCTCGCCATGACCGTTCCTCATTATTTTTACGTTTTACGGCAAAAAACCTAGAATTTTGCCTAATTCCCATATTTTCCTGTGCTATTGCCCACGCCTTCCCAGTGGGTAGGGCCCCCCGGACCCGGATCACCTAAAATTTATCTTGGCCCTCAAATACAACCTAACGAACCTTAGTCACCACCTCGTCATGACCTATCCTCTTTTTTTGCATTTTACGGCAAAAAAACTAGAATTCCGCCTGATTCCCATATTTTCGTGTGCTATAGCCCGCGCGCCTTCCCATTGGGCAAGGCCCACCGGACCTGGATCGCCTAAAATTTTTTGGGCCATCAAATACAACCTAAGGAACAATAGTCACCGCCCCGCCATGACCTCTCCTCGTTTGTTTTGCGTTTTACGGTCAATAAACTAGAATTTCGCCCGATTCCCATATTTTCGTTTGCTATAGCCTTCTGAGTGGTCCCGGGCCCCCCGGAACAGGGTCTCCAAAATATTTTCGGGCCATCAAAAATGACCTAAGGAACCATAGTCACCGCCCCGCTATGACCGTTCCTTCATTTTTTGCATTTTACGGCAAAAAAACTAGAATTCTGCCCGATTCCCATATTTAAGTATGCTAATAGCCCACGCCATCCGAGTGGGCGCGGACCCCCGGACCCCGATCGCCTAAAATTTTTGGGACATCAAATATGACCTAAGGAACCATAGTCACCGCCTCTCCATGACCGTTACTCTTTTCTTTTTGCGTTTTACGGCCAAAAAACTAGAATTCTGCCCCATTCCCATATTTTCGTGTGCTATAGCCCACGCCTTCCCAGTGGGCAGGGCCCCCCGGACCCGGATCGCCTAAAATATTTTCGCGCCATCAAATACGACATAAGGAACCATAGTCACCGTCCCGCCATGACCACTCCTCGTTCATTTGCGTTTTACGGCCAAAAAATAGAATTCTGCACAATTCCCTTATTTTCGTGTGCTATAGCCCATGCCATCCGAGTGGGCCCGGTCCCCTGGACCCCGATCGCCTAAAATTTTTCCGGGCCATCAAATACGACATAAGGAACCATATTCACAGCCCCGCCATTACCGTTCCTCAATTTTTTGCATTTTACAGCCAAAAAATAAGAATTCCGCCCGTTTCCCATTTTTCCGTGTGCTTTAGCCCACGCTTCCGAGTGGGCCCGGGCCTCCCGGACCCCAATCGCCTAAAATTTTTTTGGGCCATCTAACATGACCTAAGGAACCATAGTCACCGCCCCGCCATGACCGTTCCTCATTTGTTTGCATTTTACGGCCAAAAAATAAGAATATTGCCTGGTTCCCATTTTTTCGTGTGCTTTAGCCCACACTTCGAGTGGTCCAAGGCAACCCGGAACCGGATAGCCTAAAAATGTTTTGGGCCATAAGGAACCATAGTCACCGCCCCTCCATGACCGTTCCTCGTTTTTTTTCATTTTACAGCCAAAAAACAAGAATTCCGCATGTTTTCCATTTTTCCGTGTACTATAGCCCACGCCTTCCGAGAGGACCCGGGCCCTCCAGACTCGGATCTCCTAAAATTTTTCAGGGCCACCAAATACGACCTAAGGAAACATAGTCACCGCCCCGCCATGACCGTTCCTCGTTGTTTTGTGTTTTACGACCAAAACGTAGAATTTCGCATGATTTCCTTTTTTTCGTGTGCTTTAGCCCATGCCTTCCGAGTGGGCCCAGGCCTTGCGAGTGCGCCCGGGCCCGCCGGACCCGGATAGCCTAAAATTTTCCGGGCCATCAAATACGACCTAAGGAACCATAGTCACCATCCAGCCATGACCGTTCTTCGCTTGTTTTGCGTTTTACGGCCAAAAAATAGAATTCCGCCCGATTCCCATTTTTCGTGTGCTTTAGCCCACGCCTTCCGAGTGGGCCCAGGCCCACAGGACCTGGATCGTCTAAAAAAATTTCAGGCCATCAAATACGTCCTAAGGTACCAAGGACATAGCCATGCCATGATTGTTCCTCATTATTTGCATTTTAAATCTAAAATATTAGAATTCTGCCCGATTCCCATATTTTTGTGTGTCATATCCCACGCCTTCCGAGTGGGCCAGGGGCCCCAGACTCGGATCACCTAAATTCTTTTCGGTCCATCAAATACAACCTAAAGAACCATAGTAACCACATCGCCATGACCGTTCCTCATTGGTTTTGCGTTTTACGAAAAAAAACTAGAATTCCGCCCGATTCCCATATTTTCGTGTGCTATAGCCCACGCCTTCCCAGTCGGCAGGGCCCCCTGGACCCGGATTGCCTAAAATTTGTCTTGCCCCTCAAATACTACCTAAGGAACCATAGTCACCACTTCGCCATGACCTCTCCTCATTATTTTGCATTTTACGGCCAACAAACTAGATCTTCGCCCGATTCCCATATTTTCGTGTGCTATAGCCCATGCCTTCCGAGTGGGCACAGGCCCACCGGACCCCGATTGCCTAAAAAAATTTTTGGGCCATCAAATACGACCTAAGGAATCATAGTCACCGCCCCGCAATGACCGTTTCTCGTTTTATTGCATTTTACGGCCAAGAAACAAGAATTCTGCCTGATTCCCATTTTATCGTGTGTCATAGCCCATGCCTTCTGAGTGGTCGCGGGCCCCCCAGAATCGGGTCACCTAAAATATTTTCGGGCCATCAAATAGGACCTAAGAAACCATAGTCAAACCCCCACCATGACCGTTCCTCATTTTTTTGCATTTTACGGCCATATTTTCACATATTTTCGTGTGCTTTAGCCCACGCCTTGCAAGTGGGCCTAGGCCCCCCAGACCCGAATCACCAAAAAATTATCCGGGCCATTAAATACGACCAAAGGAACCATAGTCACTACCTAGCCATGACCGTTCCTAGTTTATTTTGCGTTTACTGCCAAAAAACTAGAATTCTAACCCATTCCCATATTTTCGTGTGCATAGCCCACGCCTTCCCAGTAGCCAGGGCCCTCCGGACCTGGATCGCCTAAAATTTTTCCGAGCTTTCAAATATGACCTAAGGAACTACAGTCACTGCCTCGCCATGACCTATTCTCGATTTTTTGTGTTTAACGGCAAAAAAACTAGAATTCCGCACGATTCCCATATTTTCGTGTGCTATAGCCATGCCTTTCGAGTGGGTCCGGGCCCTCCGGACACCGATCGCCAAAAAGTTTTTTACGGGTCATCAAATACGACCAAAGGAACCATATTTAAATCCCTACCATGACCGTTCCTCGGTTTTTTGTATTTTAAAGCAAAAAAACTAAAATTCCGCCTGATTCCCATATTTTCGTGTGCTATAGCACACGCCTTGCGAGTGGGCCCGGGCCCCCCGAAACAGGATAGTCTAAAATTTTTCCGGGCAAAAACATACGACCTAAGGAACCATATTCACCGCCCCGCCGTGACCGTTCCTCGTTGTTTTGCATTTTACGGCCAAAAAACTAGAATTCCCCCCGATTACACTATTTTCGTGTGCTATAGCCCACGCCTTCTGAGTGAGCCTGGACCCCCAGACCCAGATCGCCTAAAAATTTTCTGGGCCATCAAATACGACCTAAGGAACCATCGTCACCGCCCCGCCATGATCGTTCCTCATTTTTTGCATTTTACGGCCAAAAAACTAGAACTCCGCCCAACTCCCATATTTTCGTGTGTTATAGCCCATGCCTACCGAGTGGGTCCGGGCCCCCCGGACCCCGATTGCCTAAAAGTTTTTTATAGGCCATCAAATACGACCAAAGAAACCATATTCAAAGCCCTGACATGACCGTTCCTCGATTTTTTGTATTTTACGGTAAAAAAACAAGAATTCCGCCTGATTCCCATATTTTCGTGTGCTATAGCCCACGCCTTCCCATATTTTCGGGCCATGGTCACCGCCCCGCCATGACATCTCCTCGTTGATTTGCAATTTACGGCCATACTAGAATTCTGCCTGATTCCCATATTTTCGTGTGCTATAGCCCACACCTTCCGAGCGGGTAGGGCCCCCCGGACTCGGATCGCCTAAAAAGTTTTCGGGCCATCAAATACGACATTGGGAACCATAGTCACTGCCTCGCCATGACCATTCCTTGTTTATTTGCATTTTACGGCCAACAAACTAGGATTTCGCCCGATTGCATATTTTCGTGTGCTATAGCCCACGCCTATCGAGTGAGCCGGGCCCCCGAACCCGGATCGTCTAAAATAATTTCGGGCCATAGAATATGACCTAAGGAACCATAGTCACTGCCCGCCTTGACCTCTCCTCGTTCTTTTGCGTTTTAAGGCCAAAATACTAGAATTCCGCACGATTCACATATTTTCGTGTGCTATAGCCCACGCCATCCGAGTGGGCCCGGGTCCCCGGTCCGCGATCACGTAAATTTTTTCCTGGCCATCAAATACGACCTAAGGAACCATATTCACATCCCTGCCATGACCGTTCTTCGTTCTTTTGCATTTTACGGCCAAAAAACTAGAATTCCGCCTGATTCCCATTTTTTCGTGTGCTATAGCCCACGACTTCCGAGTGGTCCCGGGGCCCGCGGAACCGGATCGCCTAAATTTTTCCGTGAAATAAAATACGACCTAAGGAACCATAGTCACTGCCCCGCCATGACCGTTCCTCGTTTATTTGCATTTTACAGCCAAAAAAGTAGAATTCCGCCTGATTCCCATATTTTCGTGTGTTATAGCGCACGCCTTGCGAGTGGGCCCGGGCCCCCCGAAACCGAATCTCCTAAATTTTTTTCGGGCAAAAACATACGACCTAAGGAACCATATTCACCGACCCGCCGTGACCGTTCCTCGTTATTTTGCATTTTACGGCCAAAAAACTAGAATTTCGCCCGATTACACTATTTTCGTGTGCTATAGCCCACGTCTTCCGAGTGAGCCTGGGCCCCCAGACCCAGATCGCCTAAAAATTTTTCGGGCCATCAAATACGACTGAAGGAACCATCGTCACCGCCCCTCTATGATCGTTCCTCATTTTTTGCATTTTATGGCCAAAAAAAAGAATTCCGCCCAACTCCCATATTTTCGTGTGCTATAGCCCACGCCTACCGAGTGGGCCGGGGCCCCCGAACCCGGATCGCCTAAAATATTTTCGGGGCATCAAATACGACCTAAGGAACCATAGTCACTGCCCTCCATGACCTCTCCTCGTTCTTTTGCGTTTTACGGCCAAAAAAGTAGAATTTCGCCCAATTCCCATATTTTACGTGTGCTATAGCCCACGCCTTGCGAGTGGTTCAGGGCCCCCCGGAAACGGATCGCCTAAAAAATTATCGGGCCATAGAATACGACCTAAGGAACCCTAGTCACCGCCCCGCCATGAGCGTTCATCATTTTTTGCATTTTACGGCCAAAAAACTAGAATTCCGCCCGATTCTCATATTTTCGTGTGATATAGCCCACGCCTTCCCAGTGGGCAGGCCCCCCTGACCCGGATAGTCTAAAATATTTCCAAGCCATCAAATACGACCTAAGGATCCATAGTCACTGCCCCGCCATGACCTCTCCTCGATTTTTGCATTTTACGGCCAAAAAATTAGAATTCCGCCTGATTCCTATATTTTCATTCCCATGCCTTCCGAGTGGGCTCGGGACCCCTGGAACCGGATCGCCTAAAATTTGTTTGGGCTATAAAATACGACCTAAGGAAATATAGTCACCACCCCGCCATGACCGTTCCTCATTTTTTTGCGTTTCCGGCCAAAAAACTAGAATTCCGCCTGATTCCCATATTTTTTTGCGAGAGCCCCCGGACCCCGATCGCCTAAAAATTATCCGGGCCATGAAATACGACCCTAGGAATCATAGTTACCGCTCTACCATAATCGTTCCTCATTTTTTGCGTTTTACGACCAAAACACTAGAATTTCGCCTGATTCACATATTTTCGTGTGCTACGCCTTCCAAGTGGGCCGGGCCCCACGGATTCGGATCACCTAAAAATTTTTCGGGCCATGAAATATGACCTAAGGAACCATGGTCACCGCCCCGCCATGACATCTCCTTGTTGATTTGCGATTTACGGCCATACTAGAATTCCGCCTGATTCCCATATTTTCGTGTGCTATAGCCCACACCTTCCGAGCAGGTCGGGCCCCCCCGATTCGGATCGCCTAAAAAATTTTCGGGCCATCAAATACGACAGTAAGAACCATAATCACTGCCTCGCCATGACCATTCCTCATTTATTTGCGTTTTACGGCCAACAAACTAGGATTTTGCCCTATTCCATATTTTCGTGTGCTATAGCCCACGCCTATCGAGTGGGCCGGGCCCCCGAACCTGGATCGCCTAAAATATTTTCGGGCCATAGAATACGACCTAAGGAACCATAGTCACTGCCCGCCTTGACTTCTCCTCGTTCTTTTGCGTTTTAAGGCCAAAATACTAGAATTCCGCATGATTCACATATTTTCGTGTGCTATAACCGACGCCATCCGAGTGGGCCCGGGCCCCCGGACCGTGATCGCCTAAAATTTTTCCTTGCCATCAAATATGACCTAAGGAACCATATTCACATCCCCGCCATGACCGTTCTTCGTTCTTTTGTGTCTTACGGCCAAAAAACTAGAATTCCGCCTGATTTCGTTTGCTATAGCCCACGCGTTCCGTGTGGGCCCGGTCCCCCTCAGAACTGGATTGCCTAAATTTTTTTCGGGCGATCACATACGACCTAAGGAACCATAGTCACCGTCCCGCCATGACCGTTCCTCGCTTTTTTGCATTTCCGGCAAAAAAAACTAGAATTCTGCCCGATTTCCATATTTTCGTGTGCTATATCCCACGCCTTCCAAGAGGGCACGGCCCCCCGGACGCCGATCACCTAAAAAATTTTCGGGCCATCAAATACGACCTAAGGAACCATAGTTACCGCTCCGCAATGATCGTTCCTCATATTTTGCGTTTTACGATAAAAAAACTAGAATTCCGCCTGATTCCCATATTTTCATGTGCTATAGCCCATGCCTTCCAAGTGGGCCGGGCCCCTCGGACTCAGGTATTCACATAGTCACCACCCGACCATGGCGATGGCCTCTCAAATACAACCTAAGGAACCATAGTCACCGCCCGGCCATGGCCTCTCCTCGTTTGTTTTGCATTTTACGGCCAAAATACTAGAATTCCGCATGATTCCCATATTTTCGTGTGATATAGCCCACGCCTTCCGAGTGGGTCCGGGCCCCGATTGACCAAAAATATTTTTGGGCCATCTAATACGACCTAAGGAACCATAGTCACAACCCCGCCATGACCATTACTCGTTGTTTTGCATTTTACGGCCAAACAAAAGAATTCCGCCCAACTCCCATATTTTCGTGTGCTATAGCCCACGCCTACCGAGTGGGCCGGGCCCCCGAACTCGGATCGCCTAAAATATTTTCGGGGCATCAAATACGACCTAAGGAACCATAGTCACTGCCCTCCATGACCTCTCCTCGTTCTTTTGCATTTTACGGCCAGAACACTAGAATTCCGCCTGATTCACATATTTTCGTGTGCTACGACATCCGAGTGGGCCCGGGCCCCCGGACCGCGATCGCCTAAAATTTTTCCTGGCCAACAAATATGACCTAAGGAACCATATTCACATCCCCGCCATGACCGTTCTTTGTTCTTTTGCGTTTTACGGCCAAAAAACTAGAATTCCGCCTGATTCCCATATTTTCGTTTACTATAGCCCACGCGTTCCGCGTGGGCCCGGTCCCCCTCAGAACTGGATTGCCTAAATATTTTTCGGGCCATCAAATATGACAGTAAGAACCATAGTCACTGCCTCGCCATGACCATTCCTCGTTTATTTGCGTTTTATGGCCATCAAACTAGGATTTCGCCCGATTCCATATTTTCGTGTGCTATAGCCCACGCCTATCGAGTGGGACGGGCCCCCGAACCCGGATCGCCTAAAATATTTTTGGGCCATAGAATACAACCTAAGGAACCATAGTCACTGCCCGCCTTGACTTCTCCTCGTTCTTTTGCCTTTTAAGGCCAAAATACTAGAATTCCGCACGATTCACATATTTTCGTGTGCTACAGCCCACGCCATCCGAGTGGGCCCTGGTCCCCGGACCGCGATCGCCTAAAAATTTTCCTGGCCATCAAATACGACCTAAGGAACCATATTCACATCCCCGCCATGACCGTTCTTCGTTCTTTTGTGTTTTAATGCCAAAAAACTAGAATTCCGCCTAATTCCCATATTTTTGTTTGCTATAGCCCACGCGTTCCGTGTGGGCCCGGTCCCCCTCAGAACTGGATTGCCTAAATTTTTTTCGGGCCATCACATACGACCTAAGGAACCATAGTCACCGTCCCGCATGACCGTTTCTCGCTTTTTTGCGTTTCAGGCAAAAAATACTAGAATTCTGCCCGATTTCCATATTTTCGTGTGCTACATCCCACGCCTTCCAAGAGGACGCGGCCCCCCGAACGCCGATCGCCTAAAAAATTTTTGGGCCATCAAATACGACCTAAGGAACCATAGTTACCGCTCCGCAATGATCGTTCCTCATATTTTGCATTTTACGGTAAAAAAACTAGAATTCCGCCTGATTCCCATATTTTCATGTGCTATAGCCCACGCCTTACAAGTGGGCCGGGCCCCTCGGACTCGGGTAGTCACATAGTCACCACCCGACCATGGTGATGGCCTCTCAAATACAACCTAAGGAACCATAGTCACCGCCCGGCCATGGCCTCTTCTCGTTTGTTTTGCATTTTACGGCCAAAATACTAGAATTCCGCATGATTCCCATATTTTCGTGTGATATAGCCCACGCCTTCCGAGTGGGTCCGGGCCCCGATCGACCAAAAATATTTTCGGGCCATCTAATACGACCTAAGGAACCATAGTCACAACCCCGCCATGACCGTTACTTGTTGTTTTGCATTTTACGGCCAAAAAAAAGAATTCCGCCCAACTCCTATATTTTCGTGTGCTATAGCCCACGCCTACCGAGTGGGCCGGGGCCCCCGAACCTGGATCGCCTAAAATATTTTCGGGGCATCAAATAGGACCTAAGGAACCATAGTCACTGCCCTCCATGACCTCTCCTCGTTGTTTTGCGTTTTACGGCCAAAATACTAGAATTCCGCCTAATTCACATATTTTCGTGTGCTATAGCACACGCCTTCCAAGTGGGCCGGGCCCCACGGATTCGGATCACCTAAAATTTTTTCGGGCCATCAAATACGACCTAAGGAACCATGGTCACCGCCCCGCCATGACATCTCCTCGTTGATTTGCGATTTACGGCCATACAAGAATTCCGCCTGATTCCCATATTTTCGTGTGCTATAGCCCACACCTTCCGAGTGGGTCGGGCCCCCGGACTCGGATCGCCTAAAAATTTTTGGGCCATCAAATACGACAGTAAGAACCATAGTCACTGCCTCGCCATGACCATTCCTCGTTTATTTGCGTTTTACGGCCAACAAACTAGGATTTCGCCCGATTCCATATTTTCGTGTGCTATAGCCCACGCCTATCGAGTGGGCCAGGCCCCCGAACCCGGATCGCCTAAAATATTTTCGGGCAATAGAATACGTCCTAAGGAACCATAGTCACTGCCCGCCTTGACTTCTCCTCGTTCTTTTGCGTTTTAAGGCCAAAATACTAGAATTCCGCACGATTCACATATTTTCGTGTGCTATAGCCCACGCCATCCGAGTGGGCCCGGGCCCCCGGACCGCGTTCGCCTAAAATTTTTCCTGGCCAACATATACGACCTAAGGAACCATATTCACATCCCCGCCACGACCGTTCTTCGTTCTTTTGCGTTTTACGGCCAAAAAACTAGAATTCCGCCTGATTCCCATATTTTTGTTTGCTATAGCCCACGCGTTCCGTGTGGGCCCGGTCCCCCTCAGAACTGGATTGCCTAAATTTTTTTCGGGCGATCACATACGACCTAAGGAACCATAGTCACCGTCCCGCCATGACCGTTCCTCGCTTTTTTGCATTTCAGGCAAAAAATACTAGAATTCTGCCCGATTTCCATATTTTCGTGTGCTACATCCCACGCCTTCCAAGAGGACGCGGCCCCCCGAACGCCGATCGCCTAAAAAATTTTTGGGCCATCAAATACGACTTAGGAACCATAGTTACCGCTCCGCAATGATCGTTCCTCATATTTTGCGTTTTACGGTAAAAAAACTAGAATTTCGCCTGATTCCCATATTTTCATGTGCTATAGCCCACGCCTTACAAGTGGGCCGGGCCCCTCGGACTCGGGTAGTCACATAGTCACCACCCGACCATGGTGATGGCCTCTCAAATACAACCTAAGGAACCATAGTCACCGCCCGGCCATGGCCTCTTCTCGTTTGTTTTGCATTTTACGGCCAAAATACTAGAATTCCGCATGATTCCCATATTTTCGTGTGATATAGCCCACGCCTTCCGAGTGGGTCCGGGCCCCGATCGACCAAAAATATTTTCGGGCCATCTAATACGACCTAAGGAACCATAGTCACAACCCCGCCATGACCGTAACTCGTTATTTTGCATTTTACGGCCAAAAAAAAGAATTCCGCCCAACTCCTATATTTTCGTGTGCTATAGCCCACGCCTACCGAGTGGGCCGGGGCCCCCGAACCTGGATCGCCTAAAATATTTTCGGGGCATCAAATAGGACCTAAGGAACCATAGTCACTGCCCTCCATGACCTCTCCTCGTTGTTTTGCGTTTTACGGCCAAAATACTAGAATTCCGCCTAATTCACATATTTTCGTGTGCTATAGCACACGCCTTCCAAGTGGGCCGGGCCCCACGGATTCGGATCACCTAAAAATTTTTCGGGCCATCAAATACGACCTAAGGAACCATGGTCACCGCCCCGCCATGACATCTCCTTGTTGATTTGCGATTTACGGCCATACAAGAATTCCGCCTGATTCCCATATTTTCGTGTGCTATAGCCCACACCTTCCGAGCGGGTCGGGCCCCCCCGGACTCGGATCGCCTAAAAAATTTTCGGGCCATCAAATACGACAGTAAGAACCATAGTCACTGCCTCGCCAAGACCATTCCTCATTTATTTGCGTTTTACGGCCAACAAACTAGGATTTCGCCCGATTCCATATTTTCGTGTGCTATAGCCCACGCCTATCGAGTGGGCCAGGCCCCCGAACCCGGATCGCCTAAAATATTTTCGGGCAATAGAATACGTCCTAAGGAACCATAGTCACTGCCCGCCTTGACTTCTCCTCGTTCTTTTGCGTTTTAAGGCCAAAATACTAGAATTCCGCACGATTCACATATTTTCGTGTGCTATAGCCCACGCCATCCGAGTGGGCCCGGGCCCCCGGACCGCGTTCGCCTAAAATTTTTCCTGGCCAACATATAGGACCTAAGGAACCATATTCACATCCCCGCCACGACCGTTCTTCGTTCTTTTGCGTTTTACGACCAAAAAATTAGAATTCCGCCTGATTCCCATATTTTCGTTTGCTATAGCCCACGCGTTCCGTGTGGGCCCGGTCCCCCTCAGAACTGGATTGCCTAAATATTTTTCGGGCCATCACATACGACCTAAGGAACCATAGTCACCGTCCCGCCATGACCGTTCCTTGCTTTTTTGCATTTCCGGCAAAAAAACTAGAATTCTGCCCGATTTCCATATTTTCGTGTGCTATATCCCACGCCTTCCAAGAGGGCACGGCCCCCCGGACGCCAATCGCCTAAAAAATTTTCGGGCCATCAAATACGACCTAAGGAACCATAGTTACCGCTCCGCAATGATCGTTCCTCATATTTTGCGTTTTACGGTAAAAAAACTAGAATTTCGCCTGATTCCCATATTTTCATGTGCTATAGCCCACGCCTTATAAGTGGGCCAGGCCCCTCGGACTCGGGTAGTCACATAGTCACCACCCGACCATGGTGATGGCCTCTCAAATACAACCTAAGGAACCGTAGTCACAGCCCGACCATGGCCTCTCATCGTTTGTTTTGCATTTTACGGCCAAAATACTAGAATTCCGCATGATACCCATATTTTCGTGTGATATAGCCCACGCCTTCCGAGTGGGTCCGGGCCCCGATCGACCAAAAATATTTTCGTGCCATCTAATACGACCTAAGGAACCATAGTCACAACCCCGCCATGACCGTTACTCGTTGTTTTGCATTTTACGGCCAAAAAAAAGAATTCCGCCCAACTCCCATATTTTCGTGTGCTATAGCCCACGCCTACCGAGTGGGCCGGGGCCCCCGAACCCGGATCGCCTAAAATATTTTCGGGACATCAAATACGACCCAAGGAACCATAGTCACTGCCCTCCATGACCTCTCTTCGTTCTTTTGCGTTTTACGGCCAAAACACTAGAATTTCGCCTGATTCACATATTTTCGTGTGCTATAGCACACGCCTTCCAAGTGGGCCGGGCCCCACGGATTCGGATCACCTAAAAATTTTTCGGGCCATCAAATACGGCCTAAGGAACCATGGTCACCGCCTCGCCATGACATCTCCTTGTTGATTTGTGATTTACGGCCATACTAGAATTCCGCCTGATTCCCATATTTTCGTGTGCTATAGCCCACACCTTCCGAGCGGGTCGGGCCCCCCTGGACTCGAATCGCCTAAAAAATTTTCGGGCCATCAAATGCGACAGTAAGAACCATAGTCACTGCCTCGCCAAGACCATTCCTCATTTATTTGCGTTTTACGGCCAACAAACTAGGATTTCGTCCGATTCCATATTTTCGTGTGCTATAGCCCACGCCTATCGAGTGGGCCGGGCCCCCGAACCCGGATCGCCTAAAATATTTTCGGGCCATAGAATATCACCTAAGGAACCATAGTCAATGTCCGCCTTGACTTCTCCTCGTTCTTTTGCGTTTTACGGCCAAAACACTAGAATTCCGCCTGATTCACATATTTTCGAGTGCTATAGCACACGCCTTCCAAGTGGGCCGGGCCCCACGGATTCGGATCACCTAAAAAGTTTTCGGGCCATCAAATACGACCTAAGGAACCACGTTCACTGCCCCGCCATGACATCTCCTCGTTGATTTGCGATTTACGACCATACTAGAATTCCGCCTGATTCCCATATTTTCGTGTGCTATAGCCCACGCCTTCCGAGCGGGTCGGGCCCCCCGGACTCGGATCGCCTAAAAATTTTTTGGGCCATCAAATACGACAGTAAGAACCATAGTCACTGCCTCGCCATGACCATTCCTAGTTTATTTGCATTTTACGGCCAACAAACTAAATTTTCGCCCGATTCCATATTTTCGTGTGCTATAGCCCACGCCTATCGAGTGGGCGGGGCCCCCGAACCCGGATCGCCTAAAATATTTTCGGGCCATAGAATACGACCTAAGGAACCATAGTCACTGCCCGCCTTGACTTCTCCTCGTTCTTTTGCGCTTTACAGCCAAAACACTAGAATTCCGCCTGATTCACATATTTTCGTGTGCTATAGCACACGCCTTCCAAGTGGGCCGGGCCCCACGGATTCGGATCACCTAAAAAATTTTTGGGCCATCAAATACGACCTAAGGAACCGTGGTCACCGCCCCGCCATGACATCTCCTCGTTGATTTGCGATTTACGGCCATACTAGAATTCCGCCTGATTCCCATATTTTCATGTGCCATAGCCCACGCCTTCCGAGCGGGTCGGCCCCCCGGACTTGGATCGCCTAAAAAATTTTTGGTCCATCAAATATGACAGTAAGAACCATAGTCACTGCCTCGCCATGACCATTCCTCGTTTATTTGCGTTTTACGGCCAACAAACTAGGATTTCGCCCGATTCCATATTTTCGTGTGCTATAGCCCACGCCTATCGAGTGATCCGGGCCACCGAACCCGGATCGTCTAAAATATTTTCGGGCCATAGAATACGACCTAAGGAACCATAGTCACAACCCCGCCATGACCGTTACTCGTTGTTTTGCATTTTACGGCAAAAAAAAGAATTTCGCCCAACTCCCATATTTTCGTGTGCTATAGCCCATGCCTACCGAGTGGGCTGGGGCCCCCGAACCCGGATTGCCTAAAATATTTCTGGGGCATCAAATACAACCTAAGGAACCATAGTTACTGCCCTCCATGACCTCTCCTCGTTCTTTTGCGTTTTACGGCCAAAACACTAGAATTCCGCCTGATTCCCATATTTTCGTGTGCTATAGCACACGCCTTCCAAGTGGGCTGGGCCCCACGGATTCGCATCTCCTAAAAATTTTTCGGCCATCAAATACGACCTAAGGAACCAAGGTCACCGCCCTACCATGACATCTCCTCGTTGATTTGCGATTTACGGCCATACTAGAATTCCGCCTAATTCCCATATTTTCGTGTGCTATAGCCCACACCTTCCGAGCGGGTCGGGTCCCCCGGACTCGGATCGCCTAAAAAATTTTCGGGCCATCAAATACGACAGTAAGAACCATAGTCACTGCCTCGCCATGACCATTCCTCATTTATTTGCGTTTTACAGCCAACAAACTAGGATTTCGCCCGATTCCATATTTTCGTGTGCTATAGCCCACGCCTATCGAATTGGCCGGGCCCCCGAACCCGAATCGCCTAAAATATTTTCGTGCCATAGAATACGACCTAAGGAACCATAGTCACTGCCCGCCTTGACTTCTCCTCGTTCTTTTGCGTTTTACGGCCAAAACACTAGAATTCTGCTGATTCACATATTTTCGTGTGCTATAACACACGCCTTCCAAGTGGGCCGGGCCCTACGAATTCGGATCACCTAAAAATTTTTCGGGCCATCAAATACGACCTAAGGAACCATGGTCACCGCCCCGCCATGACATCTCCTCGTTGATTTGCGATTTACGGCCATACTAGAATTCCGCCTGATTCCCATATTTTCGTGTGCTATAGCCCTCGCCTTCCGAGCGGGTCGGGCCCCCCGGACTCGGATCTCCTAAAAATTTTTCGGGCCATCAAATACGACAGAAAGAACCATAGTCACTGCCTCGCCAAGACCATTCCTCATTTATTTGCGTTTTATGGCCAACAAACTAGGATTTCGCCTGATTCCATATTTTCGTGTGCTATAGCCCACGCCTATCGAGTTGGCCGGGCCCCCGAACCCGGATCGCCTAAAATATTTTCGTGCCATAGAATACGACCTAAGGAACCATAGTCACTGCCCGCCTTGACTTCTCCTCGTTCTTTTGCGTTTTACGGTCAAAACACTAGAATTCTGCCTGATTCACATATTTTCGTGTGCTATAGCACACGCCTTCCAAGTGGGCCGGGCCCCACGGATTCGGATCACCTAAAAATTTTTCGGGCCATCAAATACGACCTAAGGAACCATGGTCACCGCCCCGCCATGACATCTCCTCGTTGATTTGCGATTTACGGCCATACTAGAATTCCGCCTGATTCCCATATTTTCGTGTGCTATAGCCCTCGCCTTCCGAGCGGGCGTGGGCCCCCGGACTCGGATCGCCTAAAAATTTTTGGGCCATCAAATACGACAGTAAGAACCATAGTCACTGCCTCGCCATGACCATTCCTCGTTTATTTGCATTTTACGGCCAACAAACTAGGATTTCGCCCGATTCCATATTTTCGTGTGCTATAGCCCACGCCTATCGAGTGGGCCAGGCCCCCGAACTCGGATCGCCTAAAATATTTTCGGGCAATAGAATACGTCCTAAGGAACCATAGTCACTGCCCGCCTTGACTTCTCCTCGTTCTTTTGCATTTTAAGGCCAAAATACTAGAATTCCGCACGATTCACATATTTTCGTGTGCTATAGCCCACACCATCCGAGTGGGCCCGGGTCCCCGGACCGCGATCGCCTAAAATTTTTCCTGGCCATCAAATACGACCTAAGGAACCATATTCACATCCCCGCCATGACCGTTCTTCGTTCTTTTGCGTTTTACAGCCAAAAAACTAGAATTCCGCCTGATTCCCATATTTTCGTTTGCTATAGCCCACGCGTTCCGTGTGGGCCCGGTCCCCCTCAGAGCTGGATTGCCTAAATTTTTTTCGGGCCATCACATACGACCTAAGGAACCATAGTCACCGTCCCGCCATGACCGTTCCTTGCTTTTTTGCATTTTCGGCAAAAAAAAACTAGAATTCTGCCCGATTTCCATATTTTCGTGTGCTATATCCCACGCCTTCCAAGAGGGCACGGCCCCCCGGACGCCGATCGCCTAAAAAATTTTCGGGCCATCAAATACGACCTAAGGAACCATAGTTACCGCTCCGCAATGATCGTTCCTCATATTTTGCGTTTTACGGTAAAAAAACTAGAATTCCGCCTGATTCCCATATTTTCATGTGCTATAGCCCACGCCTTACAAGTGGGCCGGGCCCCTCGGACTCGGGTAGTCACATAGTCACCACCCGACCATGGTGATGGCCTCTCAAATACAACTTAAGGAACCATAGTCACCGCCCGGCCATGGCCTCTCCTCGTTTGTTTTGCATTTTACGGCCAAAATACTAGAATTCCGCATGATTCCCATATTTTCGTGTGATATAGCCCACGCCTTCCGAGTGGGTCCGGGCCCCGATCGACCAAAAATATTTTCGGGGCATCTAATACGACCTAAGGAACCATAGTCACAACCCCGCCATGACCGTAACTCGTTATTTTGCATTTTACGGCCAAAAAAAAGAATTCCGCCCAACTCCTATATTTTTCGTGTGCTATAGCCTACGACTTCCGAGTGGTCCCGGGGCCCGCGGAACCAGATCGCCTAAATTTTTCTGTGAAATAGAATACGACCTAAGGAACTATAGTCACTGCCCCGCCATGACCGTTCCTCGTTTATTTGCATTTTACAGCCAAAAAAGTAATATTCCGCCTGATTCCCATATTTTCGTGTGCTATAGCACACGCCTTGCGAGTGGGCTCGGGCACCCCAAAATCGGATCTCCTAAAATTTTTTTGGGCAAAATGATAAAACCTAAGGAACCATATTCACCGACCCGCCGTGACCGTTCCTCGTTATTTAGCATTTTACGGCCAAAATACTAGAATTCCGCCCGATTAAACTATTTTCGTGTGCTATAGCCCACGCCTTCCGAGTGAGTCTGGACCCCCAGACCCAGATCGCCTAAAAATTTTTCGGCCCATCAAATACGACTGAAGGAACCATCGTCACCGCCCCTCTATGATCGTTCCTCATTTTTTGCATTTTACGGCCAAAAAACTAGAACTCCGCCCAACTCCCATATTTTCGTGTGCTATAGCCCACGCCTACCGAGTGGGCTGGGGCCACCGAACCCGGATCGCCTAAAATATTTCTGGGGCATCAAATACGACCTAAGGAACCATAGTCACGGCCCTCCATGACCTCTCCTCGTTCTTTTGCGTTTTACTGCCAAAAAAGTAGAATTCCGCCTATTTCCCATATTTTCGTGTGCTATAGCCCACGCCTTTCGAGTGGGCCCGGGCCCCCGAATCTGGATCGCCTAAAATTTTTCCGGGCGAACAAATACGACCTAAGGAACCATATTCACCGACCCGCTGTGACCGTTCCTCGTTGTTTTGCATTTTACGGCTAAAAAAGTAGAATTCCGCCCGATTCTTATATTTTCGTGTGCTATGCCCATGCCTTGCGAGTGGGCCCGGGCCCCCAGAAACCAGATCGCCTAAAAATTTTCCGGGCTATCAAATATGACCTAAGGAACCATAGTCACCACCCCGCCATGATCGTTCCTCATTTTTCGCATTTCGCGGCCAAAAAATTAGAACTCCACCCAACTTCCATATTTTCATGTGCTATAGCCCACGCCTACCGAGTGGGCCGGGCAGTCCGAACCCGGATCGCCTAAAATATTTGCGGGCCATCAAATACGACCTAAGGAACCATAGTCACTGCCCGCCATGACCTCTCCTTGTTCTTTTGCGTTTTACGGCCAAAAAACTAGAATTCCGCACGATTCCCATATTTTCGTGTGCTATAGCCCATGCCTTCCGAGTGAGCCCGGGCCCCTGGACGTCGATCGCCTAAAAATTTTCTTGGCCATCAAATACGACCTAAGGAACCAAATTCACAGCCCTGCCATGACCGTTCCTTGTTCTTTTGCGTTTTATGACCAAAAAACTAGAATTCCTCCTAATTCCCATATTTTCGTGTGCTATAGCCCATGCCTTCCGAGTGGGCCCGGTCCCCCCATAACCGGATCACCTAAAATTTTTCTGGGCCATCACATACGACATAAGGAACCATAATCACCATCCCGCCGTGACCGTTCCTCGTTGTTTTGCATTTTACAGCCAATAAAACTAGAATTCCTCCCGATTACCATATTTTCGTGTGCTATAGCCCACACCTTCTGAGTGAGACCGGGCCCCCAGACCCAGATCACCTAAAAATTTTTCGGGCCATCAAATACGACCTAAGGAACAATAGTCACTGCCCCGCCATGATCGTTCCTCATTTTTTGCATTTTACAGCCAAAAAACTCGAATTCTGCCCAATTCCCATATTTACGTGTGCTATAGCCCACGCCTAATGAATGGGCCGGGCCCCCCAGACTCGGATCGCCTAAAAATTTTTCGGGCCATCAAATACGATATTAAGAACCATAGTCACCACCTCGCCATGACCGATCCTCGTTTTTTGCGTTTTACGGCCAAAAAACTAGAATTCCGCCATATTCCCATATTTTCGTGTGCTATAGCCCAAGCCTTCCGAGTGGGCGCGAGCCCCCGGACCCCGATCACCTAAAAATTTTCTGAGCTATGAAATAGGACCTATGGAACCATAGTTACCTCTCTGCCATGATCGTTCCTCATTTTTTGTGTTTTACGGCCAAAACATTAGAATTTCGCCCGATTCCCATAATTTCGTGTGCTATAGCCCACGCCTTCCAAGTGGGCCGGGCCCCCCAGAATCGGATCGCCTAAAAATTTTTCGGGCCATCAAATATGACCTAAGTAACCATAGTCACCGCCCCTCCATGACCTCTCCTTATGTTTTTGCATTTTACGGCTAAAAGACTAGAATTCCGCACGATTCTCATATTTTCGTGTGCTATAGCCCAAGCTTTCTCAGTGGGCCCGGGCCCACGGACCCTAATCACCTAAAAATTTTCCGGGCCATCTAATTCGACCTAAGGAACCATAGTCACTTCCCCTCTTTGACCGTTCCTCGTTTTTATGCATTTTACAGCCAAAAATCAAGAATTCCGCCTCATTCCCATTCTTTCGTGAGCTATAGCCCATGCCTTCCGAGTGGTCCCTGGGCCACCGGAACCAGATCGCCTAAAAATTTTCCGAGCCATCAACTACGACCTAAGGAACCATATTCACTGACCCGGCATGACCGTTCCTCGTTGTTTTGCATTTTACGGCCAAAAAACAAGAATTCCGCCCGATTCTCATATTTCCGTATGCTATAGCCCACGCCTTCCGAGTGGGCCCGGGGCCCCAGACCAGGGTCACCTAAAAATTTTCCAGGCCATCAAATACGATCTAAGGAGCCATAGTCACCGCCCCGCCATGATCGTTCCTCATGTTTTGCGTTTTACAGCCAAAAAACTAGAATTTTGCCTGATTCCCATATTTTCGTGTGATATAGCCCACGCCTTCCTAGTGGGCCTGGGCCCCGGACTCGGATCGCCTAAAAAGTTTTTTGGGCTATCAAATACGACAATAAGAACCATAGTCACAGCCTCGCCATGACCGATCCTCTTTTTTTGCTTTTTACGGCAAAAAAAACTAGTATTCCGCCTCATTCCCATATTTATGTGTGCTATAGACCACGCCTTTCGAGTGGGCGCGGGTCCTCGGACCCCGATCGCCTAAATTTTTTTCGGGACATGAAATATGACTTAAGTAACCATAGTCACCGCCCCGCCATGACCGTTCCTCGCTTGTTTTGCATTTTACGGTAAAAAAACTAGAATTCTGCCCAATTCCTATTTTTTCGTATGCTATATAGCCCACGCCTTCCGAGTGGTCTCGGGCCCCCGGAACCGGATCGCCTAAAATGTTTTCGGGCCATCAATTACGACCTAAGGAACCATATTCACCTACCCACCATGACCTTTCCTCGCTGTTTTGAATTTGTCGGCAAAAAAAAAGAATTCTGCCCGATTCTCATATTTTCGTGTGTACGAGTGGGCCCGGGCCCCCAGACCCGGATCACCTAAAAGTTTTCAAGGCCATCAAATTCGACCTAAGGAACCATATTCACATCCCCGCCATGACCGTTCCTCGTTCTTTTGCGTTTTACGGCCAAAAAACTAGAATTCCCCCTAATTCCCATATTTTCGTGTGTTATAGCCCATGCCTTCCGAGTGGGCCCGGTCCCCCCAGAATCGGATCGCCTAAAATTTTTCCGGGCCATCACATACGACCTAAGGAACCATAATTGCCGACCCGCCATGAACGTTCCTCGTTTTTTTGCGTTTCAGGCCAAAAAAAGAGAATTCCGCCCGATTCGCATATTTTCGTGTGCTATAGACCACGCCTTCCGAGTGGGCGCGAGCCCCCAGACCCTGATCGCCTAAAAAATTTTTGGGACATAAAATACGACCTAAGGAACCATAGTTACCGCTCCTCCATGATCGTTCCTCATGTTTTGCATTTTACGGCCAAAAAACTAGAATTTCGCCTAACTCCCATATTTTCGTGTGCTATAGCCCACGCCTAACAAGTAGTTCGGGCCTCCCGGACTCGGATCGCCTAAAATTTTTTCGGGCCATCAAATACGACATTAAGAACCATAGTCACCACCTCGCCATGACCGATCCTCGTTTTTTGCATACGGCCAAAAAATAAGAATTCCACCCGATTCCCGTATTTTCGTGTACTTAGCCCACTCCTTCCAAGTCAGTCGGGCCCCCGGACTCGAATCGCCTAAAAACTTTCCGGGCCATCAAATACGGCCTAAGGAACCATAGTTACCATCCCTCCATGACCTCTCCTCGTTTTTTTGCGTTTTACGACCAAAATACTAGAATTCCACTCGACTCTCATATTTTTGTGTGCTATAGCCCACACCTTGCGAGTGAGCCCGGGCCCCCAGACCCAGATCACCTAAAAAATTTTAGGGTCATCAAATACGACCTAAGGAACCATATTCATAGCCCCGCCATGACCGTTCCTCGTTCTTGTGCGTTTTACGGCCAAAAAACTAGAATTCCTCCTAATTCCCATATTTTCGTGTGCTATAGGCCACGCCTTCCGAGTGGGCCCGGACCTCCCGGACCCCGATCGCCTAAAATATTTCCATGCCATCAAATACGATCTAAGGAACCATAGTTACCATCCTGCCATGACCTCTCCTTGTTTTTTTGCGTTTTACGACCAAAATACTAGAATTCCGCTCGATTCCCATATTTTCGTGTGCTATAGCCCACGCCTTCCGATTGAGCCCGGGCCCCCTGACCCAGATCACCTTAAAAATTTTCGGGACATCAAATACTACCTAAGGAACCATATTCATAGCCCCGCCATGATCGCTCCTCGTTCTATTGCGTTTTACAGCAAAAAAACTAGAATTCCTCCTAATTTCCATATTTTCGTGTGCTATAGCCCACGCCTTCCGAGTGGGCCCGGTCCCCCCAGAATCGGATCGCCTAAAATTTTTTCGGGCCATCACATACGACCTAAAGAACCATAATCACTGACGTGCCATGAATGTTCCTCTTTTTTTTGCGTTTCCAGCCAAAAAATGAGAATTCCGCCCGATTTCCATATTTTCGTGTGCTATAGCCCAAGCCTTTCAAGTGGGCGCGGGCCACAACACCCCGATCGCCTAAAAGATTTTTGGCCCATGAAATACGACCTAAGGAACCATAGTTACCGCTTCGCAATGATTGTTCCTCATGTTTTGCTTTTTACGGCCAAAAAACTAGAATTCCGCCTGATTCCCATATTTTCATGTGCTATTGCCCACGCCTTACAATTGGGCCGGGCCCCCCGGACTCGGATCGCCTAAAAATTTTTTTGACAATCAAATAAGACCTAAGGAACCATAGTCACTACCCCGCCTTGGCCTCTCCCCATTTGTTTTGCGTTTTATCGCCAAAATACTAGAATTCCGCCCGATTCCCATATTTTCGTGTGCTAAAGCCCACGTCTTCCGAGTAGGCCCCGGCCCCCGGACCCCGATCGAAAAAAAATATTTTCGGGCCATCTAATACGACCTAAGGAACCATAGTCACTGCCCCGCCATGACCATTCCTCGTTGTTTTGCATTTTATGGCTAAAAAACTAGAATTCCGCCCGATTCTTATATTTTCGTGTGCTATAGCCCACGCCTTCTGAGTAAGCCCGGGCCCTCAGACCCAGATCTCCTAAAAAATTTCCGAGCAATCAAATACGACCTAAGGAACCATAGTCATCGCCCCGCCATGATCGTTCCTCATTATTTGCATTTTACGGCCAAAAAACTAAAATTCCGCCCAACTCCCATATTTTCGTGTGCTATAGCCCACGCCTAACGAGTGGTTCCTGAACCCTGGACTCGGATCTCCTAAAATATTTTGGGCCATCAAATACGACATTAAGAACCATAGTCAGCGCCTCGCCATGACCGATCCTCATATTTTGGGTTTTACGACCAAAAAACTAGAATTCTGCACGATTCCCATATTTTCGTGTGCTATAGCACACTCCTTCCGAGTGAGCTCGGGCCCCCAGACCCAGATTGCCTAAAAATTTTCAGGGCCATCAAACACGACCTAAGGAACCATATTCACATCCCCGCCATGACCGTTCCTCGTTCTTTTGCGTTTTAAGGCCAAAAAACTAGAATTCCTCCTAATTCTCATATTTTCGTGTGCAAAAGCCCACGCCTTCCAAGTGGGCCCGGTTCCCCCAGAACCGGATTGCCTAAAATTTTTCCGGGCCATCACATACGACCTGAGAACCATAATAACCATCCCGCCATGACCGTTCCTCCTTTTTTTGCATTTTCGGCCAAAAAACATGAATTCCGCCCGATTTCCATATTTTCGTGTGCTATAGCCCACGCCTTCCGAGTGGGCGCGGGCCTCGGGAGCCCGATCGCCTAAAAAATTTTCGGGCCATGAAATACGACCTAAGGAACCATATTTACCGCTCCGCAATGATCTTTCCTCACATTTTGTGTTTTACGGACAAAAAACTAGAACTCCGCCTAATTCCCATATTTTCATGTGCTATAGCCCACGCCTTACAAGTGGGTCGGGCCCCCCGGACTCGGATCGCCTAAAAATCTTTTGGACAATCAAATACGACCTAAGAAACAATAGTCACCACCCCGCTATGGCCTCTCCCCCTTTTTTTTGTGTTTTACGGACAAAATACTAGAATTTCGCCCGATTTCCATATTTTCGTGTGCTAAAGCCCACATCTTCCGAGTTGGCCCGGGCCCCCGGACCCCGATCGACCAAAAATGTTTTCGGGCCATCTAATACGACCTAAGGAAGCATAGTCATCGCCCCACTATGACCATTCCTAGTTCTTTTACATTTTACGGCCAAAAAAGTAGAATTCCGCCCGATTCCCATATTTTCGTGTGCTATAGCCCACGCCTTCTGAGTGAGCCCCGGCCCCCAGACCCAGATTGCCTAAAAATTTTCCGGGCAATCAAAAACAACCTAAGGAACCATAGTCACCGCCCCTCCATGATCGTTCCTCATTTTTTGCATTTTATGGCCACAAAACTAGAATTCCGCCCAACTCCCATATTTTCGTGTGCTATAGGCCACGCCTAACGAGTGGTTCGGGCCCCCCGGACTCGGATCGCCTAAAAAGTTTTCGTGCCATCAAATATGACATTAAGAACCAAAGTCACCGCCTCGCCATGACCGATCCTCATTTTTTGCATTTTACGGCCAAAAAGCTAGAATTCCGCACGATTCCCATATTTTCGTGTGCTATAGCCCGCGCCTTCCGAGTGAGCCCGGGCCCCCAGACCCAGATCGCCTACAAATTTTCAGGGCCATCAAATACGACCTAAGGAACCATATTCACAGCCCTTCCATGACCCTTCCTCGTTGTTTTGCGTTTTACGGCCAAAAAACTAGAATTCCTCCTAATTCACATATTTTCGTGTGCTATAGCCCACGCCTTTCGAGTGGGCCCGGTCCCCCAAAACCGGATCGCCTAAAATTTTTTCGGGCCATCACATACGACCTAAGGAACCATAATAATCGTCCCGCCATGACCGTTCCTCATTTTTTTGCATTTCCGGCCAAAAAATGAGAATTCTGCCCGATTTCCATATTTTCGTGTGCTATAGCCCACACCTTCCGAGTGGGCGCGGGCCCAGGACCCCGATCGCCTAAAAAATTTTCGGGCCATGAAATACGACCTAAGGAACCATAGTTACCGCTCCACAATGATCGTTCCTCACGTTTTGCATTTTACGGACAAAAAACTATAATTTCGCCTAATTCCCTTATTTTCAAGTACTATAGCCCACGCCTTACATGTGGGTCGGGCCCCCTGGACTCGGATCGCCTAAAATTTTTTTGGACTATCAAATACGACTTAAGGAACCATAGTCACTGCCCTGCCATGGCGTGTCCCCATTTTGTTTGTGTTTTACGGCCCGATTCCCAAATATGGCCCGATTCTCATATTTTCGTGTGCTAAAGCCCACGTCTTCCGAGTTGGCCCGGGCCCCCGGACCCCGATCGACCAAAAATGTTTTCGGGCTATCTAATACGACCTAAGGAACCATATTCACCGCTCCGCCATGACCATTCCTCGTTGTTTTGCGTTTTACGGCCAAAAAAGTACAATTCTGCCCGATTCCCATATTTTCGTGTGCAATAGCCCACGCCTTCTTAGTGAGCCCGGCCCCCCAGACCCAGATTGCCTAAAAACTTTCCGGGCCATCAAATACGACCTAAGGAACCATAGTCACCGCCCCGCCATGATCGTTCCTCATTTTTTGCATTTTACGGCCAAAAAACTATAATTCCGCCCAACTTCCATATTTTCGGGTGCTATAGCCCACGCTTAACGAGTGGTTCAGGCCCCCCCGGACTCGGATCGCCTAAAAAAATTTCGGGCAATCATATACGACATTAAGAACTATAGTCACTGCCTCACCATGACCGATCCTCGTTTTTTGCTTTTTACGGCCAAAAAACTAGAATTCTGCACAATTCCCATATTTTCGTATGCTATAGCCCACGCCTTCCGAGTGAGCCCGGGCCCCCAGACCCAGATCGCTTAAAATTTTTCAGGGCCATCAAATACGACCTAAGGTACCATATTCACAGCCCCGCCATGACCGTTCCTCGTTCTTTTGCGTTTTACGGCCAAAAAACTAGAATTCCTCCTAATTCCCATATTTTCGTGTGCTATAGCCCACGCCTTTCGAGTGGGCCCGGTCCCCCCAGAACCGGATCGCCTAAAATTTTTCCAGGCCATCACATACGACCTAAGGAACCATAATAACCGTTCCTCATTTTTTTGCATTTCCGGCAAAAAAATAAGAATTTCGCCCGATTTCCATATTTTCGTGTGCTATAGCCCACGCCTTCCGAGTGGGCGCGGGCCCCAGAGCTCGATCGCCTAAAAACTTTTCGGGCAATGAAATACGATCTAAGGATCCATAGTTATCACTCCGCAATGATCGTTCCTCACGTTTTGCGTTTTACGGATAAAAAACTAGAATTTCGCCTAATTCCCATATTTTCAAGTGCTATAGCCCACGCCTTACAAGTGGGTCGGGCCCCCAGGACTCGGATCGCCCAAAAAAATTTTGGACAATCAAATACAACCTAAGGAACCATAGTCACCGCCCCGCCATGGCCTGTCCCCATTTAGTTTGCGTTTTATGAACAAAATACTAGAATTCCGCCCGATTCCCATATTTTCATGTGCTAAAGCCCACGTCTTCCGAGTAGGCCCGGGCCCCCGGACCCCGATCGACCAAAAATGTTTTCGGGCCATCTAATACGACCTAAGGAACCATAGTCACCGCCCCGCCATGACCATTCCTCGTTGTTTTGCGTTTTACGACCAAAAAAGTAGAATTCCGCCCGATTGCCATATTTTCGTGTGCTATAGCACACGCCTTCTGAGTGAGCCCGGGCCCCCAAACCCAGATCGTCTAAAATTTTTTCGGGCCATTAAATACGACCTAAGGAACCATAGTCACCGCCTCGCCATGATCGTTCATCATTTTTTGCATTTTATGGCCAAAAAACTAGAATTTCGCCTAATTCCCATATTTTCGTGTGCTATAGCCCACGCCTTACAAGTGGGTCGAGCCCCCCGGACTCGGATCGCCTAAAATTTTTTTGGACAATCAAATACAACCTAAGGAACCATATTCACCGCCCCGCCATGGCCTGTCCCCGTTTTGTTTGTGTTTTACGGACAAAATACTAGAATTCCGCCCGATTACCATATTTTCGTGTGCTAAAGCCCACGTCTTCCGAGTTGGCCCGGGCCCCCCGACCCCAATCGACCAAAAATGTTTTTGGGCCATCTAATATGACCTAAGGAACCATAGTCACCGCCCCGCCATGACCATTCCTCGTTGTTTTGTGTTTTACGGCCAAAAAAGTAGAATTCCGCCCGATTGCCATATTTTCGTGTGCTATAGCCCACGCCTTCTGAGTGAGCCCGGGCCCCTAGACCCAGATCGCCTAAAAATTTTCCGGGCCATCAAATACGACCTAAGGAACCATAGTCACCGCCTCGCCATGATCGTTCCTCGTTTGTTTCCTTTTTATGGCCAAAAAACTAGAATTTCGCCCAATTCCCATATTTTCGTGTGCTATAGCCCATGCCTTCCGAGTGGGTCGGGCCCCCCGAACTCGGATCGCCTAAAATTTATTCGGGCCATCAAATATGACAGTAACAACCATAGTCACTGCCTCGCCATGACCGATCCACATGTTTTGCATTTTACGGCCAAAAAACTAGAATTCCACCCGATTCCCATATTTTCGTGTGCAATAGCCCAAGCCTTCCGAGTTGGCCCAGTCCCTCCAGAACCTTGATCGCCTAAAAACTTTTCGGGCCATGAAATACGACCTAAGGAAACATAGTTACCGCTCCACAATGATCGTTCCTCATGTTTTGTATTTTACGGACAAAAAACTAGAATTTGGCCTAATTCCCATATTTTCAAGTGCTATAGCCCACGCCTTACAAGTGGGTCGGGCCCCCCGGACTCGGATCGCCTAAAATTTTTTTGGACAATCAAATACGACCTAAGGAACCAGTCACCGCCCCGCCATGGCCTGTCCACGTTTAGTTTGCGTTTTACGGAAAAATACTAGAATTCCGCCCGATTTCCATATTTTCGTGTGCTAAAGCCCACGTCTTCCGAGTAGGCCAGGGCCCCCGGACCCCGATCGACCAAAAATGTTTTTGGGCCATCTAATACGACATAAGGAACCATAGTCACCGCCCCGCCATGACCATTCCTCGTTGTATTGCGTTTTACGGCCAAAAAAGTAGAATTCCGCCCGATTGTCATATTTTCGTGTGCTATAGCCCACGCCTTCTGAGTGAGCCCGGGCCCCCAGACCCAGATCGCCTAAAATTTTTCCGGGCCATTAAATACGACCTAAGGAACCATAGTCACCGCCTCGCCATGATCGTTCATCATTCTTTGCATTTTATGTCCAAAAAACTAGAATTTCGCCCAATTCCCATATTTTCATGTGCTATAGCCCACGCCTAATGAGTGGGCCGGGCCCCCCGGACTCGGATCGCCTAAAATTTGTTCGGGCCATCAAATACGACAGTAACAACCATAGTCATTGCCTCGCCATGACCGATCCACATGTTTTGCATTTTACGGCCAAAAAACTAGAATTCTACCCGATTCCCATATTTTCGTGTGCTATAGCCCAAGCCTTCCGAGTGGGCCCGGTCCCTCCAGAACCCCGATCGCCTAAAAAATTTTTTGGCCCATGAAATACGACCTAAGGAATCATAGTTACCGCTCCGCAATGATCGTTCCTCATGTTTTGCATTTTACGGACAAAAAACTAGAATTCCGCCTAATTTCCATATTTTCATGTGCTATATAGCCCACGCCATACAAGTGAGCAGGGCCCCCCGGACTCGGATCGCCTAAAATTTATTTGGGTCATCAAATACGACCTAAGGAACCATAGTCACCGCCCCGCCATGGTCTTTCCCCATTTGTTTTGCGTTTTACAGCCAAAATACTAGAATTCCGCCTGATTCCCATATTTTCGTGTGCTAAAGCCCACGCCTTCCGAGTGGGCCCGGGCCCCCGGACCCCGATCGACCAAAAATGTTTTTGGGCCATCCAATATGACCTAAGGAACCATAGTCACCGCCCCGCCATGACCGTTCCTCGTTGTTTTGCATTTTACGGCCAAAAAACAAGAATTCTTCCCGATTCCTATTTTTTCGTGTGCTATAGCCCACGCCTTCCGAGTGGTCCCGGGGCCCGCCGGACCGAATCGCCCTAATTTTTCTGGGAAATTAAATTCGACCTAATGAACCATAGTCACCACCCCGCCATGACCGTTCCTCATTTATTTGCGTTTTACGGCCAAAAAAGTAGAATTCCGCCTGATTCCCATATTTTCGTATGTTATAGCCCACGCCTTGCGAGTGGGCCCGTCCCCCCGAAATCGGATCGCCTAAAATTTTTCGGGCAAACAAATATGACCTAAGGAACCATATTCACCGACCCTCCATGACCGTTCCTCATTTTGTTTGCATTTTACGGCCAAAAAACTAGAATTCCTCCTGATTACCATATTTTTGTGTGCTATAGCCCATGCCTTCCGAGTGTGCCCGGGCCCCCAGACCTAGATCGCCTAAAAATTTTCCGGACCATCAAATATGACCTAAGGAACCATAGTCACCGCCCCACCATGGCCTGTCCCCATTTAGTTTGCGTTTTATGAACAAAATACTAGAATTCCGCCCGATTCCCATATTCTCATGTGCTAAAGCCCACGTCTTCCGAGTAGGCCAGGGCCCCCAGACCCCGATCGACCAAAAATGTTTTCGGGCTATCTAATACGACCTAAGGAACCATAGTCACCGCCCCGCCATGACCATTCCTCGTTGTTTTGCGTTTTACGGCCAAAAAAGTAGAATTCCGCCTGATTGCCATATTTTCGTGTGCTATAGCCCACGCCTTCTGAGTGAGCCCGGGCCCCTAGACCCAGATCGCCTAAAATTATTCCGGGCCATCAAATACGACCAAAGGAACCATAGTCACTGCCTCGCCATGATCATTCCTCATTTTTTGCATTTTACGGCCAAAAAACTAGAATTTTGCCCAATTCCCATATTTTTATGTGCTATAGCCCACGCCTAACGAGTGGGCCGAGCGCCACAGACTCGGATCGCCTAAAATTTGTTCGGGCCACCAAATACGACAGTAACAACCATAGTCACAACCTCGCCATGACCGATCCATAATTTTTGCATTTTATAGCCAAAAAACTAGAATTCCACCCGATTCCCATATTTTCGTGTGCTATAGCCCAAGCATTCCGAGTGGGCCCGGTCCCCCTAGAACCCCGATCACCTAAAAAAATTCGGGCCATTAAATATGACCTAAGTAACCATAGTTATCGCTCCGCAATGATCGTTCCTCATGTTTTGCATTTTACGGACAAAAAACTAGAATTACGCCGAATTCCCATATTTTCATGTGCTATTGCCCACGCCTTACAAGTGAGCCGGCCCCCATACTCGGATCACCTAAAATATATTTGGGCCATCAAATACGACCTAAGGAAGCATAATCACCGCCCCGCCATGGCCGTTCCCCGTTTGTTTTGCGTTTTACGGCCAAAATACTAGAATTTCGCCTGATTCCCATATTTTCGTGTGCTAAAGCACACGCCTTCCGAGTGGGCTCAGGCCCCCGGACCCCAATCGACCAAAAATGTTTTTGGGCCATCTAATACGACCTAAGGAACCATAGTCACCGCCCCGCCATGACCGTTCCTCATTGTTTTGCATTTTACGGCCAAAAAAAAAGAATTCTGCCTGATTCCTATTTTTTCGTGTGCTATAGCCCAAGCCTTCCAAGTGGTCCCGGGGCCTGCCGAACCGGATCGCCCTAATTTTTCTAGGCAATTAAATTCGACCTAAGGAACCATAGTCACCACCTCGCCATGACCGTTCCTCATTTATTTGCGTTTTATGGCCAAAAAGTAGAATTTTGCCTGATTCCCATATTTTCGTGTGCTATAGCCCACGCCTTGTGAGTGGGCCCGTCCCCCCAAAACCGAATCGCCTAAAAGTTTTCCAGGAGAACAAATACGACCTAAGGAACCATATTCACCGTCCCGCGCGTGACCGTTCCTTGTTGTTTTGCATTTTACGGCCAAAAAACTAGAATTCCGCCCGATTATCATATTTTCATGAGCTATATAGCCCACGCCTTCCGAGTGAGCCCGGAACAAACTATGATCGTTCCTCATATTTTGCGTTTTGGGCCCCCCGAACTCGGATCACCTAAAATTTATTTGGGCCATCAAATACGACCTAAGGAACCATAGTCACCGCCCCGCCATGGCCTCTCCCCGTTTGTTTTGCATTTTACGGCCAAAATACTAGAATTCCGCCCGATTCCCATATTTTCTTGTGCTTTGCCCACTCCTTCCGAGTGGGCTCGGGCCCCCAGACCCCGATCGACCAAAAATGTTTTTGGGCCATCTAATACAACCTAAGGAACCATGGTCACCTCCCAGCCATGACCGTTCCTCGTTGTTTTGCATTTTACGGCCAAAAAAAAAGAATTCTGCGTGATTCCTATTTTTTCATGTGCTATAGCCCAAGCCTTCCGAGTGGTCCCGGGGCCTGCCGAACCGGATCGCCCTAATTTTTCTGGGCAATTAAATTCGACCTAAGGAACCATAGTCACCACCCCGCCATGACCGTTCCTCATTTATTTGCGTTTTATGGCCAAAAAAGTAGAATTTCGCCTGATTCCCATATTTTCGTGTGCTATAGCCCACGCCTTGTGAGTGGGCCCGTCCCCCCCAAAACCGAATCGCCTAAAAGTTTTTCAGGAGAACAAATACGACCTAAGGAACCATATTCACCGTCCCGCGCGTGACCGTTCCTTGTTGTTTTGCATTTTATGGCCAAAAAACTAGAATTCCGCCCGATTACCATATTTTCATGTGCTATATAGCCCACGCCTTCCGAGTGAGCCCGGAACAAACTATGATCGTTCCTTATGTTTTGCGTTTTGGGCCTCCCGAACTCGGATCACCTAAAATTTATTTGGGCCATCAAATACGACCTAATGAACCATAGTCACCGCCCCGCCATGGCCTCTCCCCGTTTGTTTTGCGTTTTACGGCCAAAATACTAGAATTCCGCCCGATTCCCATATTTTCTTGTGCTTTGCCCACTCCTTCCGAGTGGGCTCGGGCCCCCAGACCCCGATCGACCAAAAATATTTTTGGGCCATCTAATACAACCTAAGGAACCATGGTCACCTCCCCGCCATGACCGTTCCTCGTTGTTTTGCATTTTACGGCCAAAAAAAAAGAATTCTGCCTGATTCCTATTTTTTCGTGTGCTATAGCCCAAGCCTTCCGAGTGGTCCCGGGGCCTGCCGAACCGGATCGCCCTAATTTTTCTGGGCAATTAAATTCGACCTAAGGAACCATAGTCACCACCCCGCCATGACCGTTCCTCATTTATTTGCGTTTTATGGCCAAAAAAGTAGAATTTCGCCTGATTCCCATATTTTCGTGTGCTATAGCCCACGCCTTGTGAGTGGGCCCGTCCCCCCGAAATCGGATCGCCTAAAATTTTTCGGGCAAACAAATATGACCTAAGGAACCATATTCACCGACCCTCCATGACCGTTCCTCATTTTGTTTGCATTTTACGGCCAAAAAACTAGAATTCCTCCTGATTACCATATTTTTGTGTGCTATAGCCCATGCCTTCCGAGTGTGCCCGGGCCCCCAGACCTAGATCGCCTAAAAATTTTCCGGACCATCAAATATGACCTAAGGAACCATAGTCACCGCCCCACCATGGCCTGTCCCCATTTAGTTTGCGTTTTATGAACAAAATACTAGAATTCCGCCCGATTCCCATATTTTCATGTGCTAAAGCCCACGTCTTCCGAGTAGGCCAGGGCCCCCGGACCCGATCGACCAAAAATGTTTTCGGGCTATCTAATACGACCTAAAGAACCATAGTCACCGCCCCGCCATGACCATTCCTTGTTGTTTTGCGTTTTACGGCCAAAAAAGTAGAATTCCGCCCGATTGCCATATTTTCGTGTGCTATAGCCCACGCCTTCTGAGTGAGCCCGGGCCCCTAGACCCAGATCGCCTAAAAATTTTCCGGGCCATCAAATACGACCTAAGGAACCATAGTCACGGCCTCGCCATGATCATTCCTCATTTTTTGCATTTTACGGCCAAAAAACTAGAATTTTGCCCAATTCCCATATTTTTATGTGCTATAGCCCACGCCTAACGAGTGGGCCGGGCGCCACAGACTCGGATCGCCTAAAATTTGTTCGGGCCACCAAATACGACAGTAACAACCATAGTCACAACCTCGCCATGACCGATCCATAATTTTTGCATTTTATAGCCAAAAAACTAGAATTCCACCCGATTCCCATATTTTCGTGTGCTATAGCCCAAGCATTCCGAGTGGGCCCGGTCCCCCTAGAACCCCGATCACCTAAAAAAATTCGGGCCATTAAATACGACCTAAGTAACCATAGTTACCGCTTCGCAATGATCGTTCCTCATGTTTTGCATTTTACGGACAAAAAACTAGAATTACGCCGAATTCCCATATTTTCATGTGCTATTGCCCACGCCTTACAAGTGAGCCGGCCCCCGTACTCGGATCACCTAAAATATATTTGGGCCATCAAATACGACCTAAGGAACCATAATCACCGCCCCGCCATGGCCGTTCCCCGTTTGTTTTGCGTTTTACGGCCAAAATACTAGAATTCCGCCCGATTCCCATATTTTCGTGTGCTAAAGCACACGCCTTCCGAGTGGGCTCAGGCCCCCGGACCCCAATCGACCAAAAATGTTTTTGGGCCATCTAATACGACCTAAGGAACCACAGTCACCGCCCCGCCATGACCGTTCCTCGTTGTTTTGCATTTTACGGCCAAAAAAAAAAGAATTCTGCCTGATTCCTATTTTTTCGTGTGCTATAGCCCAAGCCTTCCGAGTGGTCCCGGGGCCTGCCGAACCGGATCGCCCTAATTTTTCTGGGCAATTAAATTCGACCTAAGGAACCATAGTCACCACCCCGCCATGACCGTTCCTCATTTATTTGCGTTTTATGGCCAAAAAAGTAGAATTTCGCCTGATTCCCATATTTTCGTGTGCTATAGCCCACGCCTTGTGAGTGGGCCCGTCCCCCCCAAAACCGAATCGCCTAAAAGTTTTCCAGGAGAACAAATACGACCTAAGGAACCATATTCATCGTCCCGCGCGTGACCGTTCCTTGTTGTTTTGCATTTTACGGTCAAAAAACTAGAATTCCGCCCGATTACCATATTTTCATGTGCTATATAGCCCACGCCTTCCGAGTGAGCCCGGAACGAACTATGATCGTTCCTCATGTTTTGCGTTTTGGGCCCCCCGAACTCGGATCACCTAAAATTTATTTGGGCCATCAAATACGACCTAAGGAACCATAGTCACCGTCCTGCCATGGCCTCTCCCCGTTTGTTTTGCGTTTTACGGCCTAAATACTAGAATTCCGCCCGATTCCCATATTTTCTTGTGCTTTGCCCACTCCTTCCGAGTGGGCTCGGGCCCCCAGACCCCGATCAACCAAAAATATTTTTGGGCCATCTAATACAACCTAAGGAACCATGGTCACCTCCCCGCCATGACCGTTCCTCATTGTTTTGCATTTTACGGCCAAAAAACAAGAATTCTGCCTGATTCCTATTTTTTCGTGTGCTATAGCCCAAGCCTTCCGAGTGGTCCCGGGGCCTGCCGAACCGGGTCGCCCTAATTTTTCTGGGCAATTAAATTCGACCTAAGGAACCATAGTCACCACCCCGCCATGACCGTTCCTCATTTATTTGCGTTTTATGGCCAAAAAAGTAGAATTTCGCCTGATTCCCATATTTTCGTGTGCTATAGCCCACGCCTTGTGAGTGGGCCCGTCCCCCCGAAATCGGATCGCCTAAAATTTTTCGGGCAAACAAATATGACCTAAGGAACCATATTCACCGACCCTCCATGACCGTTCCTCATTTTGTTTGCATTTTACGGCCAAAAAACTAGAATTCCTCCTGATTACCATATTTTTGTGTGCTATAGCCCATGCCTTCCGAGTGTGCCCGGGCCCCCAGACCTAGATCGCCTAAAAATTTTCCGGACCATCAAATATGACCTAAGGAACCATAGTCACCGCCCCACCATGGCCTGTCCCCATTTAGTTTGCGTTTTATGAACAAAATACTAGAATTCCGCCCGATTCCCATATTTTCATGTGCTAAAGCCCACGTCTTCCGAGTAGGCAAGGGCCCCCGGACCCGATCGACCAAAAATATTTTCGGGCTATCTAATACGACCTAAGGAACCATAGTCACCGCCCCGCCATGACCATTCCTTGTTGTTTTGCGTTTTACGGCCAAAAAAGTAGAATTCCGCCCGATTGCCATATTTTCGTGTGCTATAGCCCACGCCTTCTGAGTGAGCCCGGGCCCCTAGACCCAGATCGCCTAAAAATTTTCCGGGCCATCAAATACGACCTAAGGAACCATAGTCACCGCCTCGCCATGATCATTCCTCATTTTTTGCATTTTACGGCCAAAAAACTAGAATTTTGCCCAATTCCCATATTTTTATGTGCTATAGCCCACGCCTAACGAGTGGGCCGAGCGCCACAGACTCGGATCGCCTAAAATTTGTTCGGGCCACCAAATACGACAGTAACAACCATAGTCACAACCTCGCCATGACCGATCCATAATTTTTGCATTTTATAGCCAAAAAACTAGAATTCCACCCGATTCCCATATTTTCGGGTGCTATAGCCCAAGCATTCCGAGTGGGCCCGGTCCCCCTAGAACCCCGATCACCTAAAAAAATTCGGGCCATGAAATATGACCTAAGTAACCATAGTTACCGCTCCGCAATGATCGTTCCTCATGTTTTGCATTTTACGGACAAAAAACTAGAATTACGCCGAATTCCCATATTTTCATGTGCTATTGCCCACGCCTTACAAGTGAGCCGGCCCCCGTACTCGGATCACCTAAAATATATTTGGGCCATCAAATACGACCTAAGGAACCATAATCACCGCCCCGCCATGGCCGTTCCCCGTTTGTTTTGCGTTTTACGGCCAAAATACTAGAATTCCGCCCGATTCCCATATTTTCGTGTGCTAAAGCACACGCCTTCCGAGTGGGCTCAGGCCCCCTGACCCCAATCGACCAAAAATGTTTTTGGGCCATCTAATACGACCTAAGGAACCATAGTCACCGCCCCGCCATGACCGTTCCTCGTTGTTTTGCATTTTACGGCCAAAAAAAAAGAATTCTGCCTGATTCCTATTTTTTCGTGTGCTATAGCCCAAGCCTTCCGAGTGGTCCCGGGGCCTGCCGAACCGGATCGCCCTAATTTTTCTGGGCAATTAAATTCGACCTAAGGAACCATAGTCACCACCCCGCCATGACCGTTCCTCATTTATTTGCGTTTTATGGCCAAAAAAGTAGAATTTCGCCTGATTCCCATATTTTCGTGTGCTATAGCCCACGCCTTGTGAGTGGGCCCGTCCCCCCGAAATCGGATCGCCTAAAATTTTTCGGGGAGAACAAATACGACCTAAGGAACCATATTCACCGTCCCGCGCGTGACCGTTCCTTGTTGTTTTGCATTTTACGGCCAAAAAACTAGAATTCCGCCCGATTACCATATTTTCATGTGCTATATAGCCCACGCCTTCCGAGTGAGCCCGGAACGAACTATGATCGTTCCTCATGTTTTGCGTTTTGGGCCCCCCGAACTCGGATCACCTAAAATTTATTTGGGCCATCAAATACGACCTAAGGAACCATAGTCACCGTCCCGCCATGGCCTCTCCCCGTTTGTTTTGCGTTTTACGGCCTAAATACTAGAATTCCGCCCGATTCCCATATTTTCTTGTGCTTTGCCCACTCCTTCCGAGTGGGCTCGGGCCCCCAGACCCCGATCGACCAAAAATATTTTTGGGCCATCTAATACAACCTAAGGAACCATGGTCACCTCCCCGCCATGACCGTTCCTCGTTGTTTTGCATTTTACGGCCAAAAAACAAGAATTCTGCCTGATTCCTATTTTTTCGTGTGCTATAGCCCAAGCCTTCCGAGTGGTCCCGGGGCCTGCCGAACCGGGTCGCCCTAATTTTTCTGGGCAATTAAATTCGACCTAAGGAACCATAGTCACCACCCCGCCATGACCGTTCCTCATTTATTTGCGTTTTATGGCCAAAAAAGTAGAATTTCGCCTGATTCCCATATTTTCGTGTGCTATAGCCCACGCCTTGTGAGTGGGCCCGTCCCCCCCAAAACCGAATCGCCTAAAAGTTTTCTAGGAGAACAAATACGACCTAAGGAACCATATTCACCGACCCTCCATGACCGTTCCTCATTTTGTTTGCATTTTACGGCCAAAAAACTAGAATTCCTCCTGATTACCATATTTTTGTGTGCTATAGCCCATGCCTTCCGAGTGTGCCCGGGCCCCCAGACCTAGATCGCCTAAAAATTTTCCGGACCATCAAATATGACCTAAGGAACCATAGTCACCGCCCCACCATGGCCTGTCCCCATTTAGTTTGCGTTTTATGAACAAAATACTAGAATTCCGCCCGATTCCCATATTTTCATGTGCTAAAGCCCACGTCTTCCGAGTAGGCAAGGGCCCCCGGACCCGATCGACCAAAAATATTTTCGGGCTATCTAATACGACCTAAGGAACCATAGTCACCGCCCCGCCATGACCGTTCCTTGTTGTTTTGCATTTTACGGTCAAAAAACTAGAATTCCGCCCGATTACCATATTTTCATGTGCTATATAGCCCACGCCTTCCGAGTGAGCCCGGAACGAACTATGATCGTTCCTCATGTTTTGCGTTTTGGGCCCCCCGAACTCGGATCACCTAAAATTTATTTGGGCCATCAAATACGACCTAAGGAACCATAGTCACCGTCCTGCCATGGCCTCTCCCCGTTTGTTTTGCGTTTTACGGCCTAAATACTAGAATTCCGCCCGATTCCCATATTTTCTTGTGCTTTGCCCACTCCTTCCGAGTGGGCTCGGGCCCCCAGACCCCGATCAACCAAAAATATTTTTGGGCCATCTAATACAACCTAAGGAACCATGGTCACCTCCCCGCCATGACCGTTCCTCATTGTTTTGCATTTTACGGCCAAAAAACAAGAATTCTGCCTGATTCCTATTTTTTCGTGTGCTATAGCCCAAGCCTTCCGAGTGGTCCCGGGGCCTGCCGAACCGGGTCGCCCTAATTTTTCTGGGCAATTAAATTCGACCTAAGGAACCATAGTCACCACCCCGCCATGACCGTTCCTCATTTATTTGCGTTTTATGGCCAAAAAAGTAGAATTTCGCCTGATTCCCATATTTTCGTGTGCTATAGCCCACGCCTTGTGAGTGGGCCCGTCCCCCCGAAATCGGATCGCCTAAAATTTTTCGGGCAAACAAATATGACCTAAGGAACCATATTCACCGACCCTCCATGACCGTTCCTCATTTTGTTTGCATTTTACGGCCAAAAAACTAGAATTCCTCCTGATTACCATATTTTTGTGTGCTATAGCCCATGCCTTCCGAGTGTGCCCGGGCCCCCAGACCTAGATCGCCTAAAAATTTTCCGGACCATCAAATATGACCTAAGGAACCATAGTCACCGCCCCACCATGGCCTGTCCCCATTTAGTTTGCGTTTTATGAACAAAATACTAGAATTCCGCCCGATTCCCATATTTTCATGTGCTAAAGCCCACGTCTTCCGAGTAGGCAAGGGCCCCCGGACCCGATCGACCAAAAATATTTTCGGGCTATCTAATACGACCTAAGGAACCATAGTCACCGCCCCGCCATGACCATTCCTTGTTGTTTTGCGTTTTACGGCCAAAAAAGTAGAATTCCGCCCGATTGCCATATTTTCGTGTGCTATAGCCCACGCCTTCTGAGTGAGCCCGGGCCCCTAGACCCAGATCGCCTAAAAATTTTCCGGGCCATCAAATACGACCTAAGGAACCATAGTCACCGCCTCGCCATGATCATTCCTCATTTTTTGCATTTTACGGCCAAAAAACTAGAATTTTGCCCAATTCCCATATTTTTATGTGCTATAGCCCACGCCTAACGAGTGGGCCGAGCGCCACAGACTCGGATCGCCTAAAATTTGTTCGGGCCACCAAATACGACAGTAACAACCATAGTCACAACCTCGCCATGACCGATCCATAATTTTTGCATTTTATAGCCAAAAAACTAGAATTCCACCCGATTCCCATATTTTCGTGTGCTATAGCCCAAGCATTCCGAGTGGGCCCGGTCCCCCTAGAACCCCGATCACCTAAAAAAATTCGGGCCATGAAATACGACCTAAGTAACCATAGTTACCGCTCCGCAATGATCGTTCCTCATGTTTTGCATTTTACGGACAAAAAACTAGAATTACGCCGAATTCCCATATTTTCATGTGCTATTGCCCACGCCTTACAAGTGAGCCGGCCCCCGTACTCGGATCACCTAAAATATATTTGGGCCATCAAATACGACCTAAGGAACCATAATCACCGCCCCGCCATGGCCGTTCCCCGTTTGTTTTGCGTTTTACGGCCAAAATACTAGAATTCCGCCCGATTCCCATATTTTCGTGTGCTAAAGCACACGCCTTCTGAGTGGGCTCAGGCCCCCGGACCCCAATCGACCAAAAATGTTTTTGGGCCATCTAATACGACCTAAGGAACCATAGTCACCGCCCCGCCATGACCGTTCCTCGTTGTTTTGCATTTTACGGCCAAAAAAAAAGAATTCTGCCTGATTCCTATTTTTTCGTGTGCTATAGCCCAAGCCTTCCGAGTGGTCCCGGGGCCTGCCGAACCGGATCGCCCTAATTTTTCTGGGCAATTAAATTCGACCTAAGGAACCATAGTCACCACCCCGCCATGACCGTTCCTCATTTATTTGCGTTTTATGGCCAAAAAAGTAGAATTTCGCCTGATTCCCATATTTTCGTGTGCTATAGCCCACGCCTTGTGAGTGGGCCCGTCCCCCCCAAAACCGAATCGCCTAAAAGTTTTCTAGGAGAACAAATACGACCTAAGGAACCATATTCACCATCCCGCGCGTGACCGTTCCTTGTTGTTTTGCATTTTACGGCCAAAAAACTAGAATTCCGCCCGATTACCATATTTTCATGTGCTATATAGCCCACGCCTTCCGAGTCAGCCCGGAACAAACTATGATCGTTCCTCATGTTTTGCGTTTTGGGCCCCCCGAACTCGGATCACCTAAAATTTATTTGGGCCATCAAATACGACCTAAGGAACCATAGTCACCGCCCCGCCATGGCCTCTCCCTGTTTGTTTTGCGTTTTACGGCCAAAATACTAGAATTCCGCCCGATTCCCATATTTTCTTGTGCTTTGCCCACTCCTTCCGAGTGGGCTCGGGCCCCCAGACCCCGATCGACCAAAAATATTTTTGGGCCATCTAATACAACCTAAGGAACCATGGTCACCTCCCCGCCATGACCGTTCCTCGTTGTTTTGCATTTTACGGCCAAAAAACAAGAATTCGGCCTGATTCCTATTTTTTCGTGTGCTATAGCCCAAGCCTTCCGAGTGGTCCCGGGGCCTGCCGAACCGGGTCGCCCTAATTTTTCTGGGAAATTAAATTCGACCTAAGGAACCATAGTCACCACCCCGCCATGACCGTTCCTCATTTATTTGCGTTTTATGGCCAAAAAAGTAGAATTTCGCCTGATTCCCATATTTTCGTGTGCTATAGCCCACGCCTTGTGAGTGGGCCCATCCCCCCGAAATCGGATCGCCTAAAATTTTTCGGGCAAACAAATATGACCTAAGGAACCATATTCACCGACCCTCCATGACCGTTCCTCATTTTGTTTGCATTTTACGGCCAAAAAACTAATTTTTCTGGGAAATTAAATTCGACCTAAGGAACCATAGTCACCACCATGCCATGATCGTTCCTCATTTATTTGCATTTTATGGACAAAAAAGTAGAATTTCTCCTGATTCCTATATTTTCGTGTGCTATAGCCCACGCCTTGCTAGTGGGCCCGTCTCCTCAAAACCGGATCGCCTAAAATTTTTTCGGGAGAACAAATACGACCTAAGGAACCATATTCACCGTCCCGCGCGTGACCGTTCCTCGTTGATTTGCAATCCATGCCTTCCGAGTGAGCCCGGAACAAACTATGATCGTTCCTCATGTTTTGCGTTTTACGGATAAAAAACTAGAATTCCACCTAATTCCCATATTTTCATGTGCTATAGCCCACGCCTTACAAGTGAGTTGGGCCCCCTGGACTCGGATCGCCAAAAATTTATTTGGGCCATCAAATACGACCTAAGGAACCATAGTCACCGCCCCGCCATGGCCTCTCCCCATTTGTTTTGCGTTTTACGGCCAAAATACTAGAATTCCGCCTGATTCCCATATTTTCGTGTGCAAAAGCGCACGCCTTCCGAGTGGGCCCGGGCCCCCAGACCCCGATCGACCAAAAATGTTTTTGGGCCATCTAATATGACCTAAAGAACCATAGTCACCGCCCCGCCATGAACGTTCCTCATTTATATGCATTTTATAGCCAAAAAACAAGAATTTTACCCGATTCCCATTTTTTCTTGTGCTATAGCCCACGCCTTCCGAGTGGTCCCGGGGCCCGCCGAACCGGATCGCCCAAATTTTTTTGGGAAATTAAATTCGACCTAAGTAACCATAGTCACAACCCCACCATGACCGTTCCTCGTTTTTTTGCGTTTTACGGCCAAAAAAGTAGTATTCCGCCTGATTCCCATATTTTCGTGTGCTATAGCCCACGCCTTGCGAGTGGGCCCGGGACCCCCAAAACCGGATTGCCTAAATTTTTTCCAGGCAAATGAATACAACCGAAGGAACCATATTCACCGACCCATGCGTGACCGTTCTTCGTTTTTTGCATTTTACGGCCAAAAAACTAGAATTTCGCCCGATTACCATATTTTCGTGGGCTCTAGCCCACGCCTTTCGAGTGAGCCCGGGCCCCCTGACCCAGATCGCCTAAAAAAGATTCGGGTCATCAAATACAACCTAAGGAACCATAGTTACCGCCCTGCCATAATCGTTCCTCATTCTTTGCGTTTTACGGCCAAAAAACTAGAATTCCGCCCGATTCCCATATTTTCGTGTGCTATATCCCACACCTTCCGAGTGGGCCCGGGCCCCTATACCCCGATCACCTAAAAATTTTCCGGGCCATCAAATACGACCTAAGATATTCACAGCCCCACCATGAACGTTCCTAGTTCTTATGCCTTTTACAGCCAAAAAACAAGAATTCCGCCTGATTCCCATATTTTCGTGTGCTATAGTTCACGCCTTCCGAGTGGGCCCGGTCCCCCAGAATCGGATCACCTAAAATTTTTCCGGGCCATCACATACGACCTAAGAAACCATAGTCACCGT
This sequence comes from Nicotiana tabacum, assembly GCF_000715075.1. NCBI lineage: Eukaryota > Viridiplantae > Streptophyta > Magnoliopsida > Solanales > Solanaceae > Nicotiana > Nicotiana tabacum. The sequence goes on along the minus strand of NC_134096.1, from coordinate 85,948,681 downwards.
CCCGCCATGACCGTTGCTCGCTTTTTTGCGTTTCCGACCATATTTTCGTGTGTTATAGCCCACCCCTTCCGAGTGGGCGCGGGCCTCCGGAACCCGATCGCCTAAAAAAATTTCAGGCCATGAAATACGACCTAAGGAACCATATTACCACTCCACAATGATCGTTCCTCATGGTTTGCGTTTTATGGACAAATAACTAGAATTCCGCCTGATTCCTCTATTTTCATGTGCTATAGCCCACGCCTTACATGTGGGTCGTGCCCCCCGGACTCGGATCGCCTAAAATTTCTTTGGGCCATCAAATATGACTAAGTAACCATAGTCACTGCCATGTCATGACCGTTCCTCATTAGTTTGCGTTTTACGGCCAAAGAAGTAGAATTTCGCCCGATTCCCATATTTTCGTGTGCTATAGCCCACGCCTTGCGAGTGGGCCCGGGCCCCCCGAAACCGGATCGCCTAAAAATTTTCCGGGCAAACAAATACTACCTAAGGAACCATATTCACTGACCCGTCGTGATCATTTCTCGTTTGTTGCATTTTACGGCCAAAATACTAGAATTACACCCGATTACCATATTTTCGTGTGCTATATAGCCCACGCCTTCCGAGTGAGCCCGGGCCCCCAGACCCAGATCTCGTAAAAGTTTTCCGGGCCATCAAATACGAACTAAGGAACCATAGTCACCGCCCTACCATGATAATTCCTCATTTTTTGCATTTTACGGCCAAAAAAATATAATTTCGCCCAACTCCCATATTTTCGTGTGCAATAGCCCACGCCTAACGAGTGGGCCGGGCCCCCCGGACTCGGATCGTCTAAAAATTTTTCGGGCCATCAAATACGACATTAAGAACCATAGTCACCGCCTTGCCATGACCGATCCTCGTTTTTTGCATTTTACGGCAAAAAAACTAGAATTCCACCCGATTCCCATATTTTCTTGTGCTATAGCCCAAGCCTTCTGTGTGGGCGCGGGTCCCCGGACCCCGATCGCCTAAAAGTTTTCCGGGCTATGAAATAGGACCTAAGGAACCATAGTTACCTCTCTGCCATTATCGTTCCTCATTTTTTTGAGTTTTACGGCAAAAAAACTAGAATTCCGCCCGATTCCCATATTTTCGCGTGCTATAGCCCACACCTTCCAAGTGGGCCGGCCCCCACAGAATCAGATCGCCTAAATTTTTTTCGGGCAATCAAATATGACCTAAGGAATCATAGTCACAGCCCCTCCATGAACTCTCCTCGTGTTTTTGCATTTTACGGCCAAAAGACTAGAATTCCCCACGATTCCCATATTTTCGTGTGCTATAGCCCAAGCCTTCTGAGTGGGCCCGGGCCCCCCGAACCCTGATCGCCTAAAATTTTTCCGGGCCATCTAATACGACCTAAGGAACCATAGTCACCGCCCCACCATGATCGTTCCTCATTCTTTGCGTTTTAAAGCCAAAAAACTAGAATTCCGCCTGATTCCCATATTTTCGTGTGATATAGCCCACGCCTTCCGAGTGGGCCTGGGCCCCTGGACTCGGATCGCCTAAAAACTTTTTCAGGCCATCAAATACGACATTAAGAACCATAGTCACCGCCTCGCCATGACCGTTCCTCGCTTGTTTTGCATTTTACGGTAAAAAAACTAGAATTCCGCCTGATTCCCATTTTTTCGTGTTCGATATAGCCCACGTCTTCCAAGTGGTCCCGGGCCCCTGAAACCGGATCGCCTAAAATGTTTTAGCACCATCAACTACGGCCTAAGGAACCATATTCACTGAACCGCCATGAACGTTCCTCGTTGTTTTGAATATTACGGCCAAAAAACTAGAATTATGCCCGATTCCCATACTTTCGTGTGCTATAGCCCACGCCTTCTGAGTGGGCCCGGGCTCCAAGACCCGGTCGCCTAAAAGTTTTTCGAGCCATCAAACACGACCTAATTAACCATATTCACCGCCCCGCCATGATTGTTCCTCTTTTTTTGCGTTTTACGGCCAAAAAACTAAAATTCCGCTTCATTCCCATGTTTTCGTGTGCTATAGTCCACGCCTTCCGAGTGGGCCGGGCCCCCTGGACTCGGATCGCCTAAGAATTTTTTTGGGCGATCAAATAAGACATTAAGAACCATAGTCACCGCCTCGCCATGACCAATCCTCTTTGTTTTTGCGTTTTACGGCCAAAAAACTAGAATTTCGCCCGATTCGCATATTTTCGTGTGCTATTGACCATGCCTTTCGAGTTGGCGCGGGCCCCGCACCACGATCGCCTAAAATTTTTTGGGCCATGAAATGCGACCTAAGGAACCATAGTTACCGCTCTTCTATGATCGTTCCTCATGTTTTGCGTTTTATGGCCAAATAAATAGAATTCCACCCGATTCCCATATTTTCGTGTGCTATAGCCCACGCCTAACGACTGGGCCGGGCCCCCCAGACTCAGATCGCCTAAAAATTTTTCGGGCCATCAAATATGATATTAAGAACCATAGTCACCGCTTCGTCATGACCGATCCTCATTTTTTGCATTTTACGGCCAAAAAACTAGAATTCCACCCGATTCCCATATTTTCTTGTGCTATAGCCCACGCCTTCTGTGTGGGCGCGGGCCCCCGGTCCCCGATCGCCTAAAAGTTTTCTGGGCTATAAAATAAGACCTAAGGAACCGTAGTTACCTCTCTGCCATTATCCTTCCTCATTTTTTGAGTTTTACGGCCAAAATACTAGAATTCCGCCCGATTCCCATATTTTCGTGTGCTATAGCCCACGCCTTCCAAGTGGGCCGCCCCCCCCCCCAGAATCAGATCGCCTAAAACTTTTTGGGGCAATCAAATACGACCTAAGGAACGATAGTCACAACCCCTCCATGACCTCTCCTCGTGTTTTTGCATTTTATGGCCAAAAGACTAGAATTCCCCACGATTCCCATATTTTCGTGTGCTATAGCCCAAGCCTTTTGAGTGGGCCCGGGCCCCCGAACCCTGATCACCTAAAAAATTTTCAGGCAATCTAATACGACCTAAGGAACCATAGTCACCGCCCCGCTATGACCGTTCCTGGTTTTTATGCATTTTACGGACAAAAATCAAGAATTCCGCCTGATTCCCATTCTTTCGTGTGCTATAGCCCACGCCTTCTGAGTGGTCCCGGGGCCCCCGGAACCGGAACGCCTAAAATTTTTTCGGGCCATCAAATATGACCTAAGGAACCATAGTCACTGCCCCGCCATGACCGTTCCTTCTTACTTTGCGTTTTACGACCAAAGAAAGTAGTATTCCGCTCGATTCACATATTTTCGAGTGCAATAGCCCACCCCTTGCGAGTGGGCCCGGGCCCCCAGACCCGGATCGCCTAAAATTTTCCAGGCCATCAAGTACGACCTAAGAAACCATAGTCACCTCCCCGCTATGACCGTTCCTCACTTGTTTTGTGTTTTACTATGAGAAAACTAGAATTCCACCCGATTCCCATTCATTCTTGTGCTATAGCCCACTCCTTCCGAGTGGTCCCCGGCCCCCCGGAACCGGATCGCCTAAAATTTTTCCGGGCCATCAACTACGATCTAAGGAACCATATTCACTGACTCGCTGTGACCGTTCCTCATTGTTTTGCATCTTACGGCCAAAAAATGAGAATTTTGCCCGATTCCAATATTTTCGTATTCTATAGCCCACGCCTTCCGAGTGGGCCCGGGACCCCAGACCAGGGCCGCCTAAAAATTTTCTGGGCCATCAAATACGACCTAAGGAACCATAGTCACCGCCCCGCCATGATCGTTCCTCATTCTTTGCGTTTTAAAGCCAAAAAACTAGAATTCCGCCTGATTCCTATATTTTCGTGTGATATAGCCCATGCCTTCTGAGTGGGCCTGGGCCCCCGGACTCGGATCACCTAAAAACTTTTTCAGGCCATCAAATACGACATTAAGAACCATAGTCACTGCCTCGCCATGATCGTTCCTCGCTTGTTTTGCATTTTACGGTAAAAAAACTAGAATTCCGCCTAATTCCCATTTTTTCGTGTGCTATATAGCCCACGTCTTCCAAGTGGTCCCGGGCCCCCGGAATCGGATCGCCTAAAATGTTTTTGCACCATCAACTACGACCTAAGGAATAATATTCACTAACCCGTCATGACCGTTCCTTGTTGTTTTGAATTTTACGGCCAAAAAACTAGAATTATGCTCGATTCCTATATTTTCGTGTGCTATAGCCCACGCCTTCTGAGTGGGCCCGGGCTTCCAGACCCGGATCGCCTAAAAGTTTTCTGGGCCATCAAACACGACCTAATTAACCATAGTCACCGCCCCGCCAGGATCGTTCCTCTTTTTTTTTGCGTTTTACAGCTAAAAAACTAGAATTCTGCCTCATTCCCATATTTTCGTGTGCTATAGGCCACACCTTCCGAGAGGTCCGGGCCCTCTGGACTCGGATCGCCTAAGAATCTTTTTGGGCCATCAAATACGACATTAAGAACCATAGTCACCGCCTCGCCATGACCAATCCTCATTGTTTATGCATTTTACGGCCAAAAAACTAGAATTTCGCCCGATTCGCATATTTTCGTGTGCTATAGACCACGCCTTCTGAGTGGGCGCAGGCCCCCGCACCCCAATCGCCTAAAAATTTTCTGGGCCATGAAATACGTCCTAAGGAACCATAGTTACCGCTCCGCCATGACCGATACTAGAATTCCGCTCGATTCCCATATTTTCGTGTGAGCCCACGTCTTCCGAGTGGACTAGGCCTCCCGGAATCGGATCGCCTAAAATTTTTTCGGGCCATCAAATACGACATTAAGAACCATAGTCACCACCTCGCCATGACCGATCCTCCCTTTTTCTCCTTTTACGAACAAAATACTAGAATTCCGCTCGATTTCCATATTTTCATGTGCTAGAGCCCAAGCCTTCCGAGTGGGCGCGGGCCCCCGGACCATGATCGTCTAAAACTTTTCCTGGCAATGAAATACAACCTAAGGAACAATATTTACCTCTCTGCCATGATCATTCCTCATTGTTTGCGTTTTACGGCCAAAAAACTAGAATTCCACCCGATTCCCATATTATCGTGTGCTATAGCCCACGCCTTCCAAGTGGGCCGAGCCCCCCGGACTCGGATCGCTTAAAATTTTTTCGGGCCTTCAAATACGACCTAAGGAACCATAGTTACTGCCCCACCATGACCTCTCCTCGTTGTTTTGCGTTTTATGGCCAAAATACTAGAATTCCGTCTGTTTCCCATATTTGCGTGTGCTATAGCCCAAGCCTTCTGAGTGGGCCCGGGCTCGCCGGACCCTGATCGCCTAAAAAGTTTTCGGGGCATCTAATATGACCTAAGGAACCATAGTCACTGCCCCGCCATGACCGTTCCCCTTTTTTTTGAATTTTACGGCAAAAAAACAAGAATTCCGCCCGATTCCCATTCTTTCGTGTGCTATAGCCCACGCCTTCCGAGTGGTCCCGGGCCCCTCGGAACCGGACCGCCTAAAATTTTTTCGGGCCATCAACTACGAACTAAGGAGCCATATTGACCAACCCGTCATGACCGTTCCTCATTGTTTTGCATTTTACGGCAAAAAAATAAGAATTCCGCCCGATTCCCATATTTTCGTGTGCTATAGCACATGCCTTCCGAGTGAGCCAGAGCTCCCAGACCCGGATCGCCTAAAAACTTTTCGGGCCATCAAATACAACCTAAAGAACCATAGTCACCACCTCGCCATGACCGTTCCTCCTTTTATTACGTTTTATGGCAAAAAAACTAGAATTCCAAAAAAACTAGAATTCCGAGTGGGCCCATGCCCCCCGAACATGGATCGCCAAAAAATATTTAGGGCCATCAAATAGGACCTAAGGAACCATAGTCACAGCCCCGCCATGACCGTTCCTGGTTATTTGCGTTTTACGGCCAAAAAACTAGAATTCCGCCCTATTCCCATATTTTCGTGTGCTGTAGCCCACGCCTTCCGAGTGGGCCCGGACCTCCCGGACCCCGAGCAACTAAAATATTTCCATGCCATCAAATACGACCTAAGGAACCACAGTCACCGCCCCGCCATGACTGTTCCTTGGTTTGTTTTCGTTTTATGAAAAAAAACTAGAATTTCGCCCGATTCACATATTTTCGTGTGCTATAGCCCACGCTTTCCGAGTGGGCCCGGGCTCTCAGACCCGAATCGCCTAAAAATTTTCTGGGCCATCAAACATGACCTAATTAACCATAGTCACCACCCCGCCATGATCGTTCCTCTTTTTTTGCATTTTACGGCCAAAAAACTAGAATTCTGCCTCATTCCCATATTTTCGTGTGCTATAGATCACGCCTTCCGAGTGGGCCGGGCTCCCTGGACTCGGATAGCCGAAGAATGTTTTCGGGTCATCAAATACGATATTAAGAACCATAGTCACCACCTCGCCATGACCGATCCTCTTTGTTTTTGCGTTTTACGGCCAAAAAACTAGAATTCCGCCCGATTCACATATTTTCGTGTTTTATAGACCACGCCTTCCGAGTGGGCGCGGGCCCCCGCACCCTGATCGCCTAAAAATTTTTCGGGCCATGAAATATGACCTAAGGAACCATAGTTACCACTCTGCCATGATCGTTCCTCGTGTTTTGCGTTTTACGGCTAAAAAAACTAGAATTTCACCCGATTCCCATATTTTCGTATGCTGCCCACGCCATCCAAGTGGGCCGGGCCCCCGGACTCGGATCACCTAAAAATTTTTTGGGCCATCAAATACGAAATTAAGAACCATAGTCACCACCTCACCATGACCGTTCCTCCTTATTTCGCCTTTTACGGCCAAAAAACTAGAATTCCGCCAGATTCCCATATTTTCATGTGCAGTAGCCCAAGCCTTCCGAGTGGGCACGGGCCCCCGGACCACGATCGTCTAAAACTTTTCCGGGCTATGAAATACAACTTAAGGAACCATAGTTACCTATCTACCATGATCATTCCTCATTTTTTGCGTTTTACGGCCAAAAAACTAGAATTCCACCCGATAACTATATTATCGTGTGCTATAGCACACGCCTTCCAAGTGGGCCGAGCACCCCGAACTCGGATCACTTAAAAATTTTTAGGGCCATCAAATATGACCTAAGGAACCATAATTACCGCCCCAGCATGACCTCTCCTCGTTGTTTTGCATTTTACGGCCAAAATACTAGAATTCCGCCCGTTCCCATATTTGCGTGTGCTATAGACCAAGCCTTCTGAGTGGGCCCGGGCCCCCCGGACACTGATCGCCTAAAAATTTTTCGGCCATCTAATACGACCTAAGGAACCATAGTCACTTCCCTGCCATGACCGTTCCCCTTTTTTTTGAATTTTACGGCCAAAAAAACTAGAATTTCACCTGATTCCCATTCTTTCGTGTGCTTTAGCCCACGCCTTCCGAGTGGTCCTGGGGCCCCCGGAACCAGACCGCCTAAAAATTTTCTGGGCCATCAACTACAAACTAAGGAGCCATATTCACCGACCCGCCATGACCGTTCCTCGTTGTTTTGCATTTTACGGCTAAAAAACTAGAATTCCGCTCGATTCCCGTATTTTCTTATGCTATAGCACACGCCTTCCGAGTGGGCCCGGGCCCCCAGACCCGGATCGCCTAAAAATTTTCTGGGCCATCAAATACGACCTAAGGAACCATAGTCACCACCTAGCCATGACCGTTCCTCCTTTTTTTGCGTTTTATGGCCAAAAAACTAGAATTCCACTCGATTCCATATTTTCGTGTGATATAGCCCATGCCTTCCAAGTGGGCCCATGCCCCCCGGACCTGGATCGCCTAAAATTTATTCGGGCCATCAAATAGGACCTAAGGAACCATAGTCACAGCCCTGCCATGACCGTTCCTGGTTGTTTGCGTTTCACGGCCAAAAAACTAGAATTCCGCCCGATTCCCATATATTCGTGTGTTATAGCCCACGCCTTCCGAGTGGGCCCGGACCTCCCTGACCCCGATCTCCTAAAATATTTCCATGCCATCAAATACGACCTAAGGAACCATAGTCGCCGCCCCGCCATGACCCTTCCTCGTTTTTTTGCGTTTTACGAAAAAAAACTAAAATTCCGCTCGATTCACATATTTCCGTGTGCTATAGCCCACGCCTTCCGAGTGGGCCCGGGCTCCCAGACCCGGATCGCCTAAAAATTTTCCTGGCTATCAAACATGACCTAATTAACCATAGTCACCCCCTGCAATGATCGTTCCTCTTTTTTTGCGTTTTACGGCCAAAAAACTAGAATTCCATCTCATTCCCATATTTTCGTGTGCTATAGCCCACGCCTTCCGAGTGGGCCGGGCCCCCTGGACTCGGATCGCCTATAAACTTTTTTGGGCCATCAAATACGACATTAAGAACCATAGTCACCACCTCGCCATGACCGATCCTTTTTGTTTTTGCGATTTGCGGCCAAAAAACTAGAATTCCGCCCGATTCGCATATTTTCGTGTGCTATAGACCCTGCCTTCTGAGTGGGCGGGGGCCCCCGCACCCCGATCGCCTAAAAATTTTTGGGGCCATGAAATACGACCTAAGGAACCATAGTTACCGCTCCGCCATGATCATTCCTCATGTGTTGCATTTTACGGCCAAACAAACTAGAATTCCATCTGATTCCCATATTTTCGGGTGCTATAGCCCACGCCTTCCAAGTGGGTAGGGCACCCGGACTCAGATCGCCTAAAAAATTTTTGGGCCATCAAATACGACCTAAGGAACCATATTAACCATTCCGCCATTACCTCTCCTCGTGTTTTTGTGTTTTATGACCAAAATACTAGAATTTCGCTCGATTCCCATAATTTCGTGTGAGCCCACGTCTTCCGAGTGGGCCAGGCCTCCCGGATTCGGATCACCTAAAAAATTTTCGGGCCATCAAATACGACATTAAGAACCATAGTCACCACCTCGCCTTGACCGATCCTCCTTTTTCTCCTTTTACGGCCAAAAAACTAGAATTCCGCTCGATTCCTATATTTTCGTGTGCTAGAGCCCAAGCCTTCCGAGTGGGCGGGGGCCCCCGGGCCACGATTGTATAAAACTTTTCCGGGCTATGAAATACAACCTAAGGAACCATAGTTACCTCTCTGCCATGATCATTCCTAATGTTTTGCGTTTTACGGCCAAAAAACTAGAATTCCACCCGATTCCCATATTATCGTGTGCTATAGCCCACGCTTTCCAAGTGGGTCGGGCCCACCGGACTCGGATCGACTAAAATTTTTTTGGGCCATCAAATACGACCTAAGAAACCATAGTTACCGCCCCACCATGACCTCTCCTCGTTGTTTTGCGTTTTACTGCAAATATACTAGAATTTCGTCCGTTATCCATATTTGCGTGTGCTATAGCCCAAGCCTTCTGAGTGGTACCAGGCCGCCCGGACCCTATTCGCCTAAAATTTTTTCGGGCGATCTAATACGACCTAAGGAACCATAGTCACCGCCCCGCCATGACCATTCCTCTTTCTTTTGCATTTTACGGCCAAAAAACTAGAATTCCGCCCGATTCCCATTCTTTCGTGTGCTATAGTCCATGCCTTCCGAGTGTTCCCGGGCCCCAGGGAACCGGATCGCCTAAAAAATTTTCTGGGCCATCAACTACGAACTAAGGATCCATATTCACTGACCCGCCATGACCGTTCCTCGTTGTTTTGCATTTTACGGCCAAAAAACTAGAATTTCGCCTGATTTCCATATTTTCGTGTGCGCACATGCCTTCCGAGTGGGCCCAGGCCCCCAAACCCGGATCGCCTAAAAAGTTTCCAGGCCATCAAATACGACCTAAGGAACCATAGTCACTTCCTCGCCATGACCGTTCCTCCTTTTTTTGTGTTTTATGGCCAAAAAACTAGAATTCCACCCGATTCCATATTTTCGTGTGATATAGCCCACGCCTTCCGAGTGGGCCCATGCCCCCCGGACCTGGATCGCCTAAAAAATTTTTGGGCCATCAAATACAACCTAAGGAACCATAGTCACCGCCTCGCCATGACCGATCCTCCTTTATTTGCGTTTTATGGCCAAAAAACTAAAATTCCACCCGATTCCATATTTTCGTGTGATATAGTCCACGCCTTCGAGTGGTCCCATGCCCCCCGGACCTGGATCGCCTAAAAAAATTTTCGGGCCATCAAATAAGACCTAAGGAACCATAGTCACAGCCTCTCCATGACCGTTCCTGGATTCTTGCGTTTTACGGCCAAAAAACTAGAATTCCGCCCGATTCCCATATTTTTGTGTGCTATAGCCCACGCCTTCTGAGTGCTCCCGGACCCCGATCGCCTAAAATATTTCCATGCAATCAAATACGACCTAAGGAACCATAGTCACCGCCCCGCCAAGACCGTTCCTCGTTTGTTTTGCGTTTTACGACAAAAAACTAGAATTCTGCCCGATTCACATATTTTCGTGTGCTATAGCCCACGCCTTCCGAGTGTGCCCGGGCTCCCAGACCCGGATCGCCTAAAAGTTTTCCGGGCCATAAAACATGACCTAATTAACCATAGTCACCGCCCCGCCATGATCGTTCCTCTTTCTTTGCGTTTTACGGCCAAAAAACTAGAATTCTGCCTCGTTCCCATATTTTCGTGTGCTATAGCCCACGCCTTTCGAGTGGGTCGGGCCCCCTAAACTCGGATCACCTAAAATTTTTTTCGGGCCATCAAATACGACATTAAAAGCCATAGTCACCACCACTCCGCTCCGCCATGATCGTTCCTCATGTTTTGCGTTTTACGGCCAAACAAACTAGAATTCCACCTAATTCCCATATTTTCTTGTGCTATAGCCCACGCCTTCCAAGTGGGCCGGGCCCCCGGACTCGAATCGCCTAAAATTTGTTTAGGCCATCAAATACGACCTAAGGAACCATAGTTACCATCCCGCCATGACCTCTCCTCGTTGTTTTGCGTTTTATGACCAAAATACTAGAATTCCGCTGGATTCCCATATTTTTGTGTGCTATAGCCCACGTCTTCCGAGTGAGCCAGGCCTCCCGGACTCGGATCGCCTAAAAGCTTTTTGGGCCATCAAATACGACATTAAGAACCATAGTCACTGCCTTGCCATGACCGATCCTCCTTTTTTCTCTTTTTACGGGCAAAAAACTAGAATTCGCCCGATTCCCATATTTTCGTGTGCTAGAGCCCAAGCCTTCCGAGTGTGCGCGGGCCCCCGGACCACGGTCGTCTAAAACTTTACCGGGCTATGAAATCCAACCTAAGGAACCATAATTACCTCTCTGCCATGATCGTTCCTCATCTTTTGCGTTTTACGGCAAAAAAACTAGAATTCCACCCGATTCCCGTATTATCGTGTGCTATAGCCCACGCCTTCCAAGTGGGCCGGGCCCCCCGGACCCGGATCGCCTAAAATTTTTTAGATCCATCAAATATGACCTAAGGAACCATAGTTACCACCCCACCATGACCTCTCTTCGTTGTTTTGCGTTTTACGGCCAAAATACTAGAATTCCGCCCGTTTCCCATATTAGCGTGTGCTATAGCCCAAACCTTCTGAGTGGGTCCGGGCCCCCCGGACCCTGATCGCCTAAAATTTTTCCGAGCCATCTAGTACGACCTAAGGAACCATATTCAATGCCTCGCCATGACCATTCCTCGTTGTTTTGCATTTTAGGGCCAAAAAACTAGAATTTCGCCCGATTCCCATATTTCTGTGTGCTATAGCACACGCCTTCCGAGTGGCGTCGGACCCTCAGACCCGGATCGCCTAAAAATTATCCGGGCCATCAAATACGACGTAAGGAACCATAGTCACCACCTTGCCATGACCGTTCCTCCTTTTTTTTTGTTTTATGGCCAAAAAACTAGAATTCCACCTGATTCCATATTTTCGTGTGATATAGCCCACGCCTTCTGAGTGGGCCCGGGCCCCAAGTCCCCGATCGCCTAAAATCTTTCCTGGCCATCAAATATGACCTAAGGTACCATAGTAACCGCCCCACCAAGACCGTTCCTCATTTATTTGCGTTTTACGGCAAAAAAACTAAAATTCCGCCCGATTCCCATATTTTCGTGTGATATAGTCCACGCCTTCCGAGTGGGCCCATACCCCCCGAACCTGGATCGCCTAAAGTTTTTCTTGTCCATCAAATACGACCTAAGGAACCATAGTCACTACCCCGCCATGACCTTTCCTCATTTTTTGCGTTTTATGGGGAAAAACTAGAATTCCGCCCGATTCCCATATTTTTGTGTGTTTTATCCCATGCCTTCCGAGTGGGCCCGGGCCCCCCGGACCCCGATCGCCAAAAATTATTCCGGGACATCAAATACGACCTAAGGTACCATAGTAACCACCACGCCATGACCGTGCCTCATATTTTTTACGTTTTACGGCAAAAGAAATAGAATTCCGCCTGATTGCCATATTATCGTGTGCTATAGCCCACGCTTTTTGAGTGGGCCCGGGCATCTCGGACCCCGATAGCCTACAATTTTTTCGGGCCATCAAATATGACCTAAGGTACCATAGTCACCGCCCCGCCATGAACCTTCCTCATTTATTTGCATTTTACGGCAAAAAAACTATAATTCCTCCTGATTCCCATATTTTCCTATGCTACACCCCACGCCTTCCGAATGGGCCGGGCCCCATGACCCCGATCGGCTAAAATGTTTGCGGGCTTCAAATACGGTCTAAGGAACCATAGTAAGCGCCCCGCCATGACCGTTCCTCATTTTTTTGCGTTTTACGGTAAAAGAAATAGAATTCCGCCCGATTCCCATATTTTCGTGTGCTATAGCCCACGCTTTCCGAGTGGGCCCGGGCTTCCAGACCCTGATCGCCTAAAAAATTTTTGGGCCATCAAATACGACCTAAGGTACCATAGTCACCGCCCCTCCATGACCATTCCTCATTTATTTGCATTTTATAGCAAAAAAACTAAAATTCCGCTCGATTCCCATATGTTCGTGTGCTATAGCCCATGCCTTCCCAGTGTGCAAGGCCCCCAGACCCAGATCGCCTAAAGTTTTTCTGGGCCTTCAAATACGACCTAAGGAACCATAGTCATCGCCCCGCCATGACCTTTCCTCATTTTTTACGTTTTATGGCCAAAAAACTAGAATTCCGTTCGATTCCCATATTTTCGTGTGCATTATCCCATGCCTTCCGAGTGGGCCCAGGCCCCCCGGACCCCGATCGCCTAAAATTATTCCCGGCCATCAAATACGACCTAAGGTACAATTGTCACCACCACGCCATGAGCGTGCCTCATTTCTTTGCATTTTACGGCAAAAAAATAGAATTCTGCCCGATTGCCATATTTTCGTGTGCTATAGCCCATGCCTTATGAGTGGGCCCGGGTCCCCCGGACCCCGATAGCCTAAAATTTTTTTGCGCCATCAAATATGACCTAAGGTACCATAGTCACTTCCCCGCCATGACCGTTCCTCATTTATTTGCATTTTACGGCAAAAAAATAAGAATTTCGTCCGATTCCCATATTTTCGTGTGCTATACCCCACGCCTTCTGAGTGGGCCGGGCCCCCCGGACCCCGATCGGCTAAAATGTTTCCTGGCCATCAAATATGGTCTAAGGAACTATAGTAATCGCCCCGCCATGACCGTTCCTCATTTGTTTTCGTTTTACGACCAAACAACCAGAATTCCGCCCGATTCCCATATTTTCCTATGCTATAGCCCACGCCTTCTGAGTGGGCCCGGGACCCTCGGACCCCGATAGCCTAAAATTTTTCCGGGCCATCAAATACGATCTAAGGTACCATAGTCACCGCCCCGCCATGACCGTTCCTCATTTATTTGCATTTTACGGCAAAAAAACTATAATTCCTCCTGATTCTCGTATTTTCCTATGCTATACCCCACGCCTTCCGAATGGGCCGGGCCCCCTGACCATGATCGGCTAAAATGTTTGCGGGCCTTCAAATACGGTCTAAGGAACCATAGTAAGTGCCCCGCCATGACCGTTCCTCATTTTTTGGCGTTTTACGACAAAAGAAATAGAATTCCGCCCGATTCCCATATTTTCGGGTGCTATAGCCCACGCCTTCCGAGTGGGCCCGGGATCCTAGACCTCGATCGCCTAAATTTTTTTTGGGCCATCAAATACGACCTAAGGTACCATAGTCACCGCCTCGCCATGACCGTTCCTCATTTATTTGCATTTTACAGCAAAAAAACTAAAATTCCGCCCGATTCCCATATTTTCGTGTGCTATAGCCCATGACTTCCCTGTGTGCAGGGCCCCCAGACCCAGATCGCCTAAAGTTTTTTTGGGCCATCAAATATGACCTAAGGAACCATAGTCACCACCCCGCCATGACATTTCCTCATTTTTTGCGTTTTATGGCCAAAAAACTAGAATTCCGTCCAATTCCCATATTTTCGTGTGCATTATCCCATGCCTTCCGAGTGGGCCCAGGCCCCCCGGACCCCGATCGCCTAAAATTATTCTGGGCCATCAAATACGACCTAAGGTACAATTGTCACCACCCCGCCATGACCGTGCCTCATTTCTTTGCGATTTACGGCAAAAGAAATAGAATTTCGCCTTCTTGCCATATTTTCGTGTGTTATAGCCCACGCCTTATGAGTGGGCTCGGGTCCTCCGGACCCTGATAGCTTAAAATTTTTTCGGGCCATCAAATACGACCTAAGGTACCATAGTCACTGCCCCGCCATGACCGTTCCTCATTTATTTGCATTTTACGGCAAAAAAATAAGAATTTCGCCCGATTCCCATATTTTCGTGTGCTATTATACCCCACGCCTTCCGAGTGGGCCGGGTCCCCCGGACCCCAATCGGCTAAAATGTTTCTGGGCCATCAAATACGGTCTAAGGAACCATAGTAAGTTCCCCTCCATGACCGTTCCTCATTTTTTTTGCGTTTTACGGCCAAACAACCAGAATTCCGCCTGATTCCCATATTTTCCTGTGCTATAGCCTCCGCCTTCCTAGTGGGCAGGGGCCCACTGACCCGAATCGATAAAAAAAATTTTGGGCCATCAAATACGACCTAAGGAACCATAGTCACCTCTCCACCATGACCGTTCCTCATAGTTTTAGGTTTTCACCCAAAACACTAGAATTCTGCCACATTCCCATATTTTTGTGTGCTATAGCCCATGCCTTCCGAGTGGGATCGGGCCCCCCGGATCCTTGATTCCCATATTTTCATGTGCTATAGCCCACGACTTCCGAGTGGTCCCCGGTCTCCGGACCCCGATCGACCAAAAATATTTTTGGGCCATCTAATACGACCTAAAGAACCATAGTCACCACCTCGCCATGACCGTTCCTCGTTTTTTTGCATTTTACGGCCAAAAACTAGAATTTTGCCTGATTCCCATATTTTTGTGTGCTATAGCCCACGCCTTGAGAGTGGGCCCGGGCCTACCAGACCCAAATCGCCTAAATTATTTCCGAGCCATGAAATACGACCTAAGGAACCATATTTACCTCCCCGCCATGATCGTTCCTCGTTTGTTTTGCGTTTTATGGCCAAAAGCTAGAATTCCGCACTATTACCTTATTTTCATGTGTTATTGGCCACGCCTTCTGAGTGGGCCCAGGTCCCCGAACTCCGATTGCTTAAAACATTTTCGGGCCATCAAATACAACCTAAGGTACCATAGTCACCGCCCCGCCATGGCTGTTCCTCATTTGTTTGCGTTTTACGGTAAAAAAACCTAGAGCTCCTCCCGATTCCCATATTTTCGTGTGCTATAGCCCACGCCTTCCTAGTGGGCGTGGGCCCCCCGGACCCTGATCACCTAAAATTTTTCCGGGCCATCAAATACGACCTAAGTTACTATAGTCACCGCCCCTCCATGATCGTTCCTCATTTATTTGCGTTTTACGGTAAAAATAATTAGAATTCCGCCTGATTCCCATATTGTCATGTGCTATAGCCCATGCCTTCCGAGTGGGCCCAAGCGCCTCGGGCCCCGATCGTCTAAAATATTCCGGGCCATCAAATACAATATAAGGATCCATAGTCACCGCCCCTCCATGACCGTTCCTCTTTTATTTTCGTTTTATGGAAAAAAAACTAGAATTTCGCCCGATTCCCATATTTTCGTGTGCTATAGCCCACGCCTTCCGAGTGGGCCCGGGATCCCAGACCTCGATCGGCTAAATTTTTTTTGGGCCATCAAATACGACCTAAGGTACCATAGTCACCGCCCCGCCATGACCGTTCCTCATTTATTTGCATTTTACAGCAAAAAAACTAAAATTCCGCCCGATTCCCATATTTTCGTGTGCTATAGCCCATGACTTCCCAGTGTGCAGGGCCCCCAGACCCAGATCGCCTAAAGTTTTTTTGGGCCATCAAATACGACCTAAGGAACCATAGTCACCGCCCCGCCATGACCTTTTCTCATTTTTTGCGTTTTATGGCCAAAAAACTAGAATTCCGTCCGATTCCCATATTTTCGTGTGCATTATCCCATGCCTTCCGAGTGGGCCCAGGCCCCCCGGACCCCGATCACCTAAAATTATTCTGGGCCATCAAATACGACCTAAGGTACAATTGTCACCACCCCGCCATGACCCTGCCTCATTTCTTTGCGATTTACGGCAAAAGAAATAGAATTCCGCCTTCTTGCCATATTTTCGTGTGTTATAGCCCACGCCTTATGAGTGGGCTCGGGTCCTCCGGACCCTGATAGCTTAAAATTTTTTCGGGCCATCAAATACGACCTAAGGTACCATAGTCACTGCCCCGCCATGACCGTTCCTCATTTATTTGCATTTTACGGCAAAAAAACAAGAATTTTGCCCGATTCCCATATTTTCGTGTGCTATTATACCCCACGCCTTCCGAGTGGGCCCGGCCCTCCGGACCCCGATCGGCTAAAATGTTTCTGGGCCATCAAATACGGTCTAAGGAACCATAGTAAGTTCTCCACCATGACCGTTCCTCATTTTTTTGCGTTTTACGGCCAAACAACCAGAATTCCGCCCGATTCCCATATTTTCCTGTGCTATAGCCCCCGCCTTCCTAGTGGGCAGGGGCCCACTGACCCGAATCGATAAAAAAAATTTTGGGCCATCAAATACGACCTAAGGAACCATAGTCACCTCCCTGCCATGACCGTTCCTCATAGTTTTAGGTTTTCACCAAAAACACTAGAATTCTGCCACATTCCCATATTTTTGTGTGCTATAGCCCATGCCTTCCGAGTGGGATCGGGCCCCCCAGACCCTTGATTCCCATATTTTCATGTGCTATAGCCCACGACTTCCGAATGGTCCCCGGCCTCCAGACCTCGATCGACCAAAAATATTTTTGGGCCATCTAATACGACCTAAAGAACCATAGTCACCACCCCGCCATGACTGTTCCTCGTTTTTTTGCATTTTACGGCCAAAAACTAGAATTTTGCCTGATTCCCATATTTTCGTGTGCTATAGCCCACGCCTTGCGAGTGGGCCCGGGCCCACCAGACCCAAATCGCCTAAATTATTTCCGAGCCATGAAATACGACCTAAGGAACCATATTTACCTCCCCGCCATGATCGTTCCTCGTTTTTTTTGCGTTTTATGGCCAAAAGCTAGAATTCCGCACTATTACCTTATTTTCATGTGTTATTGGCCACGCCTTCTGAGTGGGCCCAGGTCCCCGAACTCCGATCGCCTAAAACATTTTCGAGCCATCAAATACAACCTAAGGTACCATAGTCACCGTCCCGCCATGGCTGTTCCTCATTTGTTTGCGTTTTACGGTAAAAAAACCTAGAACTCCTCCCGGTTCCCATATTTTCGTGTGCTATAGCCCACGCCTTCCCAGTGGGCATGGGCCCCCCGGACCCTGATCACCTAAAATTTTTCCGGGCCATCAAATACGACCTAAGATACTATAGTCACCGCCCCTCCATGATCGTTCCTCATTTATTTGCGTTTTACGGTAAAAATAATTAGAACTCCGCCTGATTCCCATATTTTCGTGTGCTATAGCCCATGCCTTCTGAGTGGGCCCAGGCCCCTCGGGCCCCGATCGTCTAAAATATTCCGGGCCATCAAATACAACATAAGGATCCATAGTCACCGCCCCTCCATGACCGTTCCTCTTTTATTTTCGTTTTATGGAAAAAAAACTAGAATTTCGCCCGATTCCCATATTTTCGTGTGCTATAGCCCCCGCCATCCCAGTGTGTAGGGCCCCCGGACTCGGATCACCTAAAAATTTTCCTCACCATCAAATACGACCTAAGGAACCATAGTCACCGCCCCTCCATGACCTTTCCTCGTTCTTTGTGTTTTACGGCCAAAAAATAAGAATTTCGCCCGATTCCCATATTTTCGTGTGCTATAACCCACGCCTTCCGAGTGGGCCAGGACCCCCGGACCCCAATCGTGTAAAATTTTTTTGTGCTATAAAATACGATCTAAGGAACCATAGTCATCGTTCCACCATGACCGTTCCTCATATTTTCGTGTGTTATAGCCCACGCCTTCCGAGTGGGCCCGAGCCCCCTATCCCCGATCACTTAAAATTTTTCAGGGCCATCTAATACGACCAAAGGTACCATAGTCACTGCCCCTCCATGACCGTTCTTCATTTATTTGCGTTTTACGGAAAAACAACTAGAATTCTGCCTCATTCCCATATTTTCTTGTGTTATAGCCCTCGCCTTCCGAGTGGGCCCATCAAATACAACCTAAGGAACCATAGTCATTACCTCGCCATTACCGTTCCTCATTGTTTTGCATTTTACGTGCAAAAAACTAGCATTCCGCCTGATTCCCATATTTTCGTGTGCTATAGCTCACGCATTCCCTATGGGCAGGGCCCCGAGACCAGGATAACCTAAAATTTTTACGGGCTATCAAATATGACCTAAGGAACCATAGTCACAGCCTCACCATAACCGTTCCTTGTTATTTTGCGCTTTCCGGCCAAAAAACTATAATTCCTCGTGATTCCTATATTTTCGTGTGCTATAGCCCACGCCTTCTGAGTATACCCGGTGTCCCCGGAACCGGATCGCCTAAAAAATTTCCAGGCCATCAAATACAATCTAAGGAACCATAGTCACTGCCCCGCCATGACCGTTCCTCATGTTTTTTGTGTTTTACGGCCAAACAACAAGAATTCCGCCCGATTCCCATATTTTCGTGTGCTATAGCCGATGCCTTCCCAGTGGGCAGGGGGCCCTAGACCCGAATCGGAAAAATCTTTTTCCGGGCCATCAAATACGACCTAAGGAACCATAGTCACGGCCCCGACCTGACCATTCCTCATAGTTTTGCGTTTTCCGCCAAAACAGTAGAATTACGCCACATTCCTATATTTTCATGTGCTATAGCCCATGCCTTCTGAGTGGGCTCGGGCCCCCCGTACCCCCGATCATCTAAAAATTTTCCGGGCCATACAATACGACCTAAGGAGACATAGTCACTGCCCCTCCATGACCGTTTCTTATTTGTTTGCGTTTTACGGCTAAAAAAACTAGAATTCCGTCTGATTCTCATATTTTCATGTGCTATAGCCCATGCCTTCCGAGTGGGCCCAGGCCGCTCGAGCCCCGATCGTCTAAAATATTCCGGGCCATCAAATACAACATAAGGATCCATAGTCACCGCCCCTCCATGACCGTTCCTCTTTTATTTTCGTTTTATGGAAAAAAAACTAGAATTTCGCCCGATTCCCATATTTTCGTGTGCTATAGCCCACGCCTTCCGAGTGGGCCCGGGATCCCAGACCTCGATCGCCTAAATTTTTTTGGGGCCATCAAATACGACCTAAGGTACCATAGTCACCGCCCCGCCATGACCGTTCCTCATTTATTTGCATTTCACAGCAAAAAAACTAAAATTCCGCCCGATTCCCATATTTTCGTGTGCTATAGCCCATGACTTCCCAGTGTGCAGGGCCCCAACACCCAGATTGCCTAAAGTTTTTTTGGGCCATCAAATACGACCTAAGGAACCATAGTCACTGTTGCGACCAAACACACTCACGCAAGTATACGCGGTCGTCAAGTAATAAAGTGACTCAAAGTCGGATGTCGAACCCACGAGGACTTATGATTAACTATTAACTAAATTAGCCTATCTTAATTATCTAAACAAGAATTAAATCTAAAAATATTTTATTCCAACTAATTAAATAAGAAAAATATAAATAATAGACTTTGAACAGAGAAAGAGCAGATTTTAATGATATCAATGTAATGAAAACGATCTAGGGTTATGGGCTATCTAACAATCCTATTGTATTCTTCAATTGAATTGACCGACTAATTTATCTAGCTTATTGGTTGACAGGGTTAATGCTCATAAGAATCTGTCGAGTTCTTACTCGCCTATTCAAGCTAACCTAACGCCTATATGTCTATGGAGTTAGAATCAACAAGAACGCATTTATAATTCCTGTAAATCAACCAAGCAAGGTAATTAGGTATATGTCTATCCTAACCACGAATCCGTTCCCCGATGCCCGAGTTCAAGAACTTGCCCTACTCAATCCTATATGCAATATAGAATTCCCACTTTCGAGTTCAATTCTAGATTCGTAGATAATATTCAATTGGTGATCAAGCAATTAAATAATTAAGTGCGAGATTGAATAAATAAACTAATATGATAAATCAAGAAGTCAAAATCAATATCCGAATAACAATAGTCATGAAAGAACCACAACCCTAGAACGTGAAGTTTAGCTCCACATAGACATGGTAGCCAAACAACAAATCATACAAAGAAACATAAAAATTACTAAGTTTGGTGGGAGAAAGATGAAACTTGATGAATTCCGGCCTCCACAGCTTTGTCGTGGCTTTTTCCCTCTTCCCAATATGTTTTGATAACCTAAAAGAGGCCTTTTTGGCTTATATATTGCGTACAAAAGTCGTGGGCCAAAGCTCTCCTATTCCTAGTCCAAATCGGCTTCAGGGATTGATGCTAAGGTGGATGCGACGCATCCACCTTGTCCTCCATTTCAATTTTTGCCTGCGAAGGTGGATGCGACGCATCCACCTTGTCCTCTATTTCTCAGCTTGCATGCGATGGCGGACGCGACGCATCCAGCTTCACTTCTACTTCCCAGTTTCGCACGCGATGGCAGACGCGATGGCCCAACTTCACTGCTAAGGTTGCATGCATGATGATGTTTTCCTAGGTTGGATGCGACGCATCCAACCCTTCTTCCTCTAGCTAAACCACCTTTTCTTCATATTTTGCACTCCGAACACCTTAAATCGTCACACATAACTTAATTAGTCATCAAACCAATAATTACACCATGTTGGGTGTTTTAAAGATTAAATAACATCAAAAAGTGGTTAAAGCATGGGCAAAGTAACATCAACACATATCGAAATATGCCAAACATCACTACCCCACACTTAAACCTTTGTTTGTCCTCGAACAAACCATCCTATAGTAGACGAAACAAAATTAAACTCTTATCATTCAAAGCACACTGCACCTATGACCGTGGTTATTTGCTACAATTAGGCTCTAGACTATGCATCAACACACTTCCCTTTTCTTAGGCCCTTCTTTAAACATATTCGAACAAAGACAACATGCTCACAACAATCCTAACCTCAAAAACCGACTCAATGTCACAATGCACTCATGGCTTGAACAACCAACATCATAGAGAAGTCTAATAACGTTACCTATCCCTCGTGAAACCATGTGCCCTCACAACAAAAGCAGAGAGAGTAAAATCAATCCACACATTCATGCTCACAAAGAAAATTGCTCACTCTCACAAAAGAAGTCGCATGCATGCAGTTGGTACCATAGGCTTGCCCTTAATGTAAATCTCTACTAATGTAAGCTCGCTCGATCTAAAATCAATTAGGACTTTTTCATGGTTGTAATGTGGGCTAAGGGACGGGTAGGATATATTTAAGGAATAGTGATTCACCCTCCTAAGCACTTTAACACATCATCAAATAACTTAAGCGCAAATTCTTCAACACCACTTCAATTTCACAAATAATATCACCCCAACAATATTTCCTCCTTCTTTAAGCACTACTTTAATTCATACCCACTAGCAAGAACAAGACAACAATTTATTCATTTATATTTTTCTTTCTTTCAATTTCCGCTAGTGGTGTATTATTTTACAAAATAAGTGCACCCTTCTTTCTTTCATTGGTTCCACTCAAAAGTCACCCCACACTTAGTCCCTTCTTACTTCTTTTAGCGCTCATCTAACAATTAAAGTGCTTTAAGAGGTAAAAGGATCAAAACAATGTCAATTAAGAATAAAAAGGGTATAGGCTTGTAATGTGGGTACCAAATAAAAGGTCTACAGGCTCAAAAGGTTTAACTAGGGATAGATTTTATTTGTGATAAGCAATAAGCTCAAAAAGATCAAAGAAAGCCTAAAATCATTTTTTCAAACCGAGCATCACCTAAAATTTCGCTTCAATTCACATACCGGGCAAGTTCTAGACACAAGTACACTACATGGACTACACAAAAACCTCACCACACATGGCACATGACTCATTAAGGACGGTTACATTCCGACTCTCAAGTAATGCAAGTATTCACGGAGCAACGAGATATTAAGCATTAAGCGCAAAGTGAACACAAGTCAAGAAAATGAGAAATAGGCTGCAACAAAACATGCTATCCGTTTTAACAAGGCATCATCAATAATTTCAGAGTGAGAAGGGAAGATATTACATATGTAAACGCTTAAATATGCCAGTATCAACCAAGTCAAGGTCACCTAGGTTCATCATTCTTCCTCCTTTTATTCCCTACATTCCTACTCTACTCTAAAAAGAAAACAAAATTACCCGGTTCAAACTACATCCCATGGAAAAGAACCGAGGCACAAAGAAAAACCACAGGGGATTATTACTATCTACAAAGATACTATATATATATATATATATATATATATATATATATATATATATATATATATATATATTTTTTTTTTGAATAATGATAAACTGATAGATAAACTGATAGTTACTCCATATAGATGAATTTACTGCTATTTTATGCCATTAATCCAGTGAATATATTAGTACATTCATCCATACATCAAACATAAATCACCCCCACCCCACACTTAGGACTGTGCGTTGTCCCCAACGCACACAAACAAGGTAAAGTAAGGTGAGAAGGACTCCCTTAAGTCAAGGTGGAGGGCTCATCCGCAGTCTGTGGAGGAGCATCTGCATCCATAGCATTCCTATCATCAACAACTGGTGCTGATTCTGTATCAGGTGTTACAGCGACCTCAATAGGCCTGTTGAGTGGAGCCTCGGTGACTATGGGAGGAACAGGAGTGGATGGTCCGGCAGTGGATGATGCAATCAGCTGGGAGATGTCTGTACCTGCACATTGAACCAGAGCTCTGAGGAGTAATGATATCTCCTTCATCATCGTGGCCTGCTCGGTCTGAACTCGGCTTAGATCCGCACGAGTCTGTCTCAACTCATCCCTGGTGGCACTCAACTCGACACGAGTCGCTATCAGCTCAGCCCTGTTCTCTTGCATATCTGCTTGCATATGCTCAAATAATTGTTGGACGGTGAGCTTAGAAGACCTTCCCTTGTTCGGCTCTAGAACATGAGTGATATCATATGGTCCTGGAGCTTTAACCTCAATGTCATCATTCTCCTTGTCCCATAGTACTCCCCTCTCTGTTAAAAAAGCCGTTAGGGTATTAGCAAAGAACAGCCTCCACTTGTAATTCATCCTGGTTCGCTGCATTTGATCATGCATGATGGCTCCGAAGTTGAGTGGTATCCCCTCTAATAAAGCATATAATACGAGTGCGCGGTAACGAGGGACATCAGTTTTATGTTGGCATGGCAGCAGTCGGTTACAAATGAAATTTAGAGCCACACGTGCTAACGCACTCATGAATTCCTTTGCTATAGAGTGGTACTCCATACTCCCATGCTTCCATTCTGCATCCTTCCTGGTAGGGCATAGGACAGACTTAATGTGTGCATAATCTGGTGTTTTGCATATGGCGTCAAACCTGTCAGTGAGTGTGTGTGGCACCCTTAAGAAGTTATTTAGAGCTTCAGCTGACACATTAATATCTACCCCTCTTACTCGCACAATGTTTCCCCGTGCGTGACGCCAATTGGCGTAGAGCTCTCTAACAATGGTGAGGTTGGCTTTGCCATGACCTTTCAGAATGGGTCCCCATTTTTGCACCTCTCGAATTGACTTGAGAAACTCTGAGTACTTTGTCTTAAGTGGTCCGATGTTTATCGGCTTTTCCGGAATGTACTTCTTTGAAACCAATATCTTCTTATAGGCTCGGAATGCCTTCTCATTAACAAAGTATTTCTCCCAATCAACTCGGTCTATGGGTTCACCTTCGTCTTCATCACTCATGTTGATCTGTAGGTGGTCATTGTCCGAATCGGAGTCGGATTCAGATTCTGTAGTAATCTTCTCCTTCCCTTTATCAGTTGGAGCACTCATTCTCGAAGCTTTTCTTTGGTATGTCACAGGCTCTCGTATCTCTATTCCTTTGCTTGGTGTAATACCCTTCTTCACTGTCCTCCGGACCAATGTTTCCTCCTCCTCTTGCTCTGAATCATCACTTAACTGCCGAGGCAGCAGTTCCATTTCCTTCTCCGTCCGCTTCCTCTTTTTTTGTGGATTTGGACCGCCCGCTGCCCTTCCGGTAGGCTTTTTGGGCGGTTGCTTGTTACCATCTTTGTCTTGTTGCTTGGATGGTTTACTCGCTGCTGTCATTTTACGAATCTAAGTACCTGCAATGCAAAGAATTCAACAATTAGCAGATGAAACAGCGAAGTTTAGCTTGAAAGCAATTGCGACAGCTTGCAGACTTCAAGTTATTCGTAAAGTCATGCCATTCACTCTTCATGGAATTGTAGCTCATGACTTTCAGCAAGTATGTGATGACTTTCTTCAAAAACTCAATTTCACATAGCCCCTCACTCGACCCCACACTTATTCTCAAGCATACACCAATGTTGCTCGGTTACTCAGACTTCACCGACGCCTAAATTTTTCTCAGGGACAATTCGTCGAACATGTGGTATGCAACAAGTGTGCCTAGTTCATTCTATCAGTTCAGCAGTGCAACTACCCTCCCAAAGTTGGACGAGATGAAGGGAATTATAGTTTATCATCTCTCAACCATTACAACTACCAAGAACGACAGCCCTAAAAATCTTGAAATTGCAAAACCTACTTGTTGCTACCATTGAAGGAGGGAGGAGAGACGAATTTGGAGAGAAGCCAATGGAAGAACGAAGAGGATGATGCGTACCTATCGCGTTTGATCTTATTGCGATACAATTTCGATGAGAGAATTCTGTTCTGCGTTCTTAGGCGTCGCCAAAACGAGACGAGTGGATGCGTCGCAAGAAACGTTTTTGTTCGAATAGGTTATCTTAAGATGTGTTAAAATATATATTACTTACCTGTGCGTGCGAGCTTTGACGCGACGCATCCCCTTGTCTTCCTTCAAAAATTTTCGGACGCGATACGGGCGCGATAGGCAGACTTCACTGCCTTGAGCAATTGGCCCGTCAATTTTTTTTGCTGAGGGGGACGCGACGCATCCGCCTCGTTTTCTTGAATAAAATCTATGTCCTACGAAAAGAAAGGAGAAAAAAAAATTAAAATAAAAATAAAAAACTAACTAACTTGGGTGGCCTCCCAAGAAGCGCCTGATTTAACGTCGCGGCACGACGCAACATGTTCTTCATGCCTCCACTAAGTCCATTGTTGTCTTGTGACGTGCAATGTCACCACCCCAATAGTGTTTTACTCTTTGGCCATTTACCAAGAATGTCGTATTGGACCCCTTATCACACAGTTCTATCGCACCATGAGGTTTCACACTAACCACTTCAAACGGACCCGACCATCGAGATTTAAGCTTTCCTGGAAAAAGCTTTAGCCTTGAATTAAACAGTAGAATTTGTTGACCTGGTTCAAACTCACGATGTTGGATATGCTTATCATGCCATCTTTTGGTCTTCTCTTTATACAATTTGGCATTTTCATACGCATGCAATCGAAACTCATCAAGCTCGTTGAGTTGTAGCAATCTCTTTTCACCGGCCAAGTCCATCTCTATATTTAGCTTTTTAATCGCCCAATATGCTTTGTGTTCAAGCTCGACGGGCAGATGGCAGGCCTTCCCATAAACCAACCTGTACGGAGAAGTGCCTATTGGGGTCTTGTACGCAGTGCGATATGCCCATAATGCGTCATCCAGCTTCCCGGCCCAGTCCTTTCTATTCATACTTACTGTCTTTTCCAAAATCTGCTTGACCTCTCTGTTGGAAACTTCTACTTGACCACTCGTTTGGGGATGATAGGCAGTGGAAACTTTGTGCTTGACTCCGTATTTTGCAAGAATATTATTCAGCAGTTTGTTACAAAAGTGAGTTCCCCCGTCGCTTATCAACACTCTTGGGGTCCCAAAACGTGTGAAGATGTGCTTCTTTACAAAGCCTACCACAACTTTTGCGTCGTTAGTAGGAAGAGCTATGGCCTCTACCCACTTAGAAACATAGTCGACCGCCACCAAGATGTATCTGTGTCCGTTAGAATATGGGAATGGTCCCATAAAATCAATCCCCCAAACATCAAAAAGTTCTACCGCCAGTATATTTTGCAAGGGCATCTCGTGCTTCCTCGTGATAGTTCCAGTTCTTTGGCATCTATCACAATTTTTAACGAAGGCATGTGCATCCTTAAACAATTTTGGCCAATAAAAACCTGATTGTAGCACTTTTTGGGCGGTTCTATCCCCGCCGTGATGACCTCCATATGGTGACGCATGGCAGTCATGTAGTATAGCCTTCATCTCTTCCTCAGGAACACACCTTCTCACCAACTGATCTGCACACTGCCTATATAGGAATGGCTCATCCCACACGTAGAACCTTACATCATGTAGGAATCTTCTTCTATTGTCAGCTGTCCATTCTAGTGGCGTTACCCCACTTGCGATAAAATTCACATAATCTGCATACCATGGGGCTTCACCTGAGGTGATTGCCAATATTTGCTCATCCGGAAATATTTCTTTAATTGACCCTCCTTCAGCTACATGGTTCCGGCTCTCTAATCTGGACAAATGATCGGCCACTTGATTTTCTGTCCCTTTTCGATCTCGGATCTCTAAGTCAAATTCTTGCAAGAGGAGGACCCAACGAATCAGCCTCGGCTTGGCGTCTTTCTTTTCAAATAGGTATCTGATAGCTGAATGATCTGTGTAGACGATGACTTTGGTTCCCACTAGATAGGATCTGAACTTGTCAAACGCCCACACCACTGCAAGCAACTCCTTTTCAGTCACTGTATAATTCATCTGAGCTGGATTCATAGTTTTGCTTGCATAATAAATGGAGTGAAAGATTTTATCCCTCCTTTGCCCCAACACCGCTCCAATTGCTATGTCACTTGCATCGCACATCAACTCAAATGGTTGTGCCCAATCGGGGCCAATGATAATTGGTGCAGTCACCAATCTTCCCTTCAGCTCCTCAAATGCTTTCAGACATGCATTATCAAACTTGAAGGTAACGTCTTTCTCTAGAAGCCTGCACAAAGGGGAAGAAATTTTCGAAAAATCTTTAATGAAACGACGATAAAAACCTGCATGACCCAAGAAACTGCGAATGCCTTTGATGGATGTCGGCGGGGGCAATTTTTCGATCGTCTCCACCTTTGCTTTATCCACCTGTAGACCATCTTTTGAAACCTTGTGCCCCAAAACTATACCTTCACGTACCATGAAATGGCACTTTTCCCAGTTTAGCACCAAGTTCGTCTCTTCACACCTAGCTAGCACTTTATCAAGGTTCATCAAACAACTATCAAAAGAACATCCAAACACAGAAAAATTGTCCATGAATACTTCTACATATCTTTCAACCATGTCAGTGAAAATAGCCATCATACACCTTTGAAAAGTCGCAGGTGCATTACAAAGACCGAAGGGCATTCTCTTGAATGCATACGTGCCATAAGGACATGTAAATGTAGTTTTCTCTTGGTCTTCTGGGGCTATAGCAATCTGATTATACCCCGAATAACCGTCCAGGAAACAGTAGTATTCCTGGCCAGCTAATCTATCAAGCATTTGGTCAATAAAAGGCAGGGGAAAGTGGTCTTTCCGGGTGGCATTGTTTAGTTTTCTGTAATCTATGCAAATTCTCCATCCAGTTACAGTTCTTGTAGGAATTAAGTCATTATTTTCATTAACTACTACGGTTATCCCCCCTTTCTTCGGCACACATTGAACGGGGCTTACCCATTTACTATCAGAGATTGGAAATACAATACCTGCATCAAGCCACTTAATCACTTCTTTCCTTACCACTTCTTTCATGATTGGATTTAGTCGGCGTTGGTGTTCTGCACTCGGCTTGTGTCCGTCCTCCATGAGGATTTTGTGCATGCAGAAAGCTGGACTAATGCCTTTAATGTCAGACATTGTCCACCCAATTGCTCGCTTGTGCTCACGTAACACCCTTAATAGCTTTTCTTCCTGTAATTTAGACAAGTGAGCAGAAATAATAACAGGTAAAGTGTCAGAACTTCCCAAATAAGCATATTGAAGGTGAGGGGGTAGGGGTTTAAGTTCCAAATTTGGAGCTTTTTCAATTGACGGCTTTGGTGGGGGGCCACTTGGCCTATTCAGGGGCTCAAACGGGATTATTCCTTGCATGTAACCACATGATGTATCTAGGATTCCCTTCATCTCCTCAACCTCATCATCCATCTCCAAGCTATCAAACAGCATGATTGCTTTTTCTAAACAGTCGCCTAGATATACACTCGTGTTAAGAAGTTTCTCATCCACCTCCACCACAGATATCATAGAGAGCTCCTCATAGTGGCGGGGGAGTTGGATTGCTTTGTAGACATTGAAGACTGCCTCCTCGTTGTCCACTCTCATAATCATTTTCCCTTCTCTCACTTTAATTATTGCATCGCCAGTAGCCAAGAGAGGTCGTCCCAATATGATTGGAACTTGTTCATCAGCCTCGAAGTCTAGAATAATGAAGTCAGCTGGGAAGATGAATTTTCCAATTTGCAGCAGCACATCTTCAATCACTCCTTCGGGGTAGGCTATGGACCTATCAGCTAATTGCAACATCACGGTGGTTGGTCTCGGAGCTCCCAGACCTAATTGCTTAAACAAGGATAACGGCATCAGATTTATGCTTGCACCCAAATCACACAGAGCACGTCCCACGTTAATATTACCGATTTGTACTGGAATAGTGAAGCTGCCAGGATCCTTAAGCTTTTGGGGAAGCTTGTTTTGGACCCTTGATGTGCATTCCTCAGTAAGTGCAACCGTCTCGAACTCAGTCAATTTCTTCTTATGAGCCACTATGTCTTTTATGTACTTAGCGTACTTTGGAATTTCACGAAGTACATCCACTAATGGAATATTTAATTGAACCTGACTCAACATGGAGAGAAATTTGTTGAACATGCGATCGTCATTCCTTTTCTGCAATCTTTGGGGGAAAGGTGGTGGTGGCCTTGTAACCTCCATTCGCTCTGAACTTGCATCATCTTCCTTTGACTCTTGTGTTGCCTTAGGTGTCAACTCCCCCAGGTATAGGTTTTTCTTTTATCTTCCTTGGCGCTTCCTCTAGTTCCCTCCCGTTTCTAAGTGTAACTGCATTAATTTGAGGGTTCTTCTCTGTATCACTGGGAAGTGAGCCTGTAGGTCTAGTATTTTGGTTTGCTGCTAACTGCCCCATTTGCCTCTCAAGATTTCTGAAATCGGTCCTGAGCTGTTGATTGTCTAGTAACAACTTTTTCAGCAAGTCATTCGTACTTTCTTCCATTTGTTGGGGTGGCTTCTGAGGTTGAGTAAAATTCCCTTGAGGCCTATACTGATTCTGTTGACTTCCGCCCCATGAGAAGTTAGGATGATTCCTCCAGTTTGGGTTGTAAGTGTTCCCATATTGCGCATGTTGATTCATAGGACCTCTGTTTTGTTGTCCCACATAGTATATAGATTCAGGATTCGTGGGGCACATGTCAATCATATGACTGTCTCCGCATAGTTCGCAACAAATAGACATCTGCTGTACATGTTGCATTTGTTGTGTTGTCATTCTATTCATCTGATTTGCCAATTTTGCTATATCGGCTCTCATGGCGGAAAAGTCATCAAGCTCAATCAAACCGGCGGCCTTCTGTTTAATTACCCTTCGTGAATCCCCCTCTCCTTGCCAATTATGGTCATTAGCAGTGAAATTATTTAGCAGGAGTTGTATTTCACTATACGGTCTTGCCATGCAACTACCCCCACAAGCTGAGTCAAGATTCATCTTTGATGCTTCATCTAACCCATCAACAAAAGTGTGACCCAATACCTCATCAGTTTGACAATGATGCGGGCAGTCTCTGAGTAGTTTCTTGTATCTTTCCCAAGCTTGACGAAGTGTCTCGCCATCCCGTTGTTGGAACCCAGGAATTTGGCTCCTCAACGACTTTGTCTTCTTAGTTGGGAAAAACTTGATCAGGAATTTCCTTGCTAGATCATCCCAAGTGTGGATAGAGTTCGCGGGCTCCTTTTGCAACCATTCTTTAGCTTCCCCCAACAGTGAAAAAGGGAATAGTGTCAGCCTGACATAGTCCTTGGAGACGTTCGGATAATTGTAAGTGTCCGTGATTTCCAAGAAGTTCTGAATATGCCTCTGCGGGTCCTCATGAGATAGACCCACATATTGTCCTGTGGACTGAATCAGCTGTACCATGTACTGTTTGAGTTCAAAATGCCCAGTGATATCAGGCTTCACAATAGCCTGAGTCATATTCGCAAGATTGGGCCTTGCGGCTTCGATTACCGGACGCTCTTCATTGCCTGCCATATCTATTGGCTGTGGTTGGATTGCGATGTCCAAATCTCTTTCTATTCTCGTTCTAGCTTCGTGTTCCCTTCTCACTCTATGTAATGTTCGTTCGATTTCTGGATCAAGAGGAATGAGGTTGTTTGCACTTCTACTCCTCTGCATTCGAGAGTAAACCCTGCGTTGACACAAACCAGGCAAACTGAAAATTAAAACTTGAAAACAAATATCTAATAAAAGCTTAACTTAGTCACGTAGCTAATTTCTAAGTCCCCGGCAACGGCGCCAAAAACTTGTTGCGACCAAACACACTCACGCAAGTATACGCGGTCGTCAAGTAATAAAGTGACTCAAAGTCGGATGTCGAACCCACGAGGACTTATGATTAACTATTAACTAAATTAGCCTATCTTAATTATCTAAACAAGAATTAAATCTAAAAATATTTTATTCCAACTAATTAAATAAGAAAAATATAAATAATAGACTTTGAACAGAGAAAGAGCAGATTTTAATGATATCAATGTAATGAAAACGATCTAGGGTTATGGGCTATCTAACAATCCTATTGTATTCTTCAATTGAATTGACCGACTAATTTATCTAGCTTATTGGTTGACAGGGTTAATGCTCATAAGAATCTGTCGAGTTCTTACTCGCCTATTCAAGCTAACCTAACGCCTATATGTCTATGGAGTTAGAATCAACAAGAACGCATTTATAATTCCTGTAAATCAACCAAGCAAGGTAATTAGGTATATGTCTATCCTAACCACGAATCCGTTCCCCGATGCCCGAGTTCAAGAACTTGCCCTACTCAATCCTATATGCAATATAGAATTCCCACTTTCGAGTTCAATTCTAGATTCGTAGATAATATTCAATTGGTGATCAAGCAATTAAATAATTAAGTGCGAGATTGAATAAATAAACTAATATGATAAATCAAGAAGTCAAAATCAATATCCGAATAACAATAGTCATGAAAGAACCACAACCCTAGAACGTGAAGTTTAGCTCCACATAGACATGGTAGCCAAACAACAAATCATACAAAGAAACATAAAAATTACTAAGTTTGGTGGGAGAAAGATGAAACTTGATGAATTCCGGCCTCCACAGCTTTGTCGTGGCTTTTTCCCTCTTCCCAATATGTTTTGATAACCTAAAAGAGGCCTTTTTGGCTTATATATTGCGTACAAAAGTCGTGGGCCAAAGCTCTCCTATTCCTAGTCCAAATCGGCTTCAGGGATTGATGCTAAGGTGGATGCGACACATCCACCTTGTCCTCCATTTCAATTTTTGCCTGCGAAGGTGGATGCGACGCATCCACCTTGTCCTCTATTTCTCAGCTTGCATGCGATGGCGGACGCGACGCATCCAGCTTCACTTCTACTTCCCAGTTTCGCACGCGATGGCAGACGCGATGGCCCAACTTCACTGCTAAGGTTGCATGCATGATGATGTTTTCCTAGGTTGGATGCGACGCATCCAACCCTTCTTCCTCTAGCTAAACCACCTTTTCTTCATATTTTGCACTCCGAACACCTTAAATCGTCACACATAACTTAATTAGTCATCAAACCAATAATTACACCATGTTGGGTGTTTTAAAGATTAAATAACATCAAAAAGTGGTTAAAGCATGGGCAAAGTAACATCAACACATATCGAAATATGCCAAACATCAGTCACCGCCCCGCCATGACCTTTCCTCATTTTTTTGCATTTTATGGCCAAAAAACTAGAATTCCGTCCGATTCCCATATTTTCGTGTGCATTATCCCATGCCTTCCGAGTGGGCCCAGGCCCCCCGGACCCCGGTCGCCTAAAATTATTCTGGGCCATCAAATACGACCTAAGGTACAATTGTCACCACCCCGCCATGACTGTGCCTCATTTCTATGCGATTTACGGCAAAAGAAATAGAATTCCGCCTTCTTGCCATATTTTCGTGTGTTATAGCCCACGCCTTATGAGTGGGCCCGGGTCCTCCGGACCCTGATAGCTTAAAATTTTTTCGGGCCATCAAATACGACCTAAGGTACCATAGTCACTGCCCCGCCAAGACCGTTCCTCATTTATTTGCATTTTACGGCAAAAAAACAAGAATTTTGCCCGATTCCCATATTTTCGTGTGCTATTATACCCCACGCCTTCCGAGTGGGCCCGGCCCTCCGGACCCCGATCGGCTAAAATGTGTCTGGGCCATCAAATACGGTCTAAGGAACCATAGTAAGTTCTCCACCATGACCGTTCCTCATTTTTTTGCGTTTTACGGCCAAACCACCAGAATTCCGCCCGATTCCCATATTTTCCTGTGCTATAGCCCCCGCCTTCCTAGTGGGCAGGGGCCCACTGACCCGAATCGATAAAAAAAATTTTGGGCCATCAAATACGACCTAAGGAACCATAGTCACCTCCCCGCCATAACCGTTCCTCATAGTTTTAGGTTTTCACCCAAAACACTAGAATTCTGCCACATTCCCATATTTATGTGTGCTATAGCCCATGCCTTCCGAGTGGGATCGGGCCCCCCGGACCCTTGATTCCCATATTTTCATGTGCTATAGCCCACGACTTCCGAATGGTCCCCGGCCTCCGGACCCCGATCGACCAAAAATATTTTTGGGCCATCTAGTACGACCTAAAGAACCATAGTCACCACCCCGCCATGACCGTTCCTCGTTTTTTTGCATTTTGCGGCCAAAAACTAGAATTTTGCCTGATTCCCATATTTTCGTATGCTATAGCCCACGCCTTACGAGTGGGCCCGGGCCCACTAGACCCAAATCGCCTAAATTATTTCCGAGCCATGAAATACGACCTAAGGAACCATATTTATGGCCAAAAACTAGAATTCCGCACTATTACCTTATTTTCATGTGTTATTGGCCACGCCTTCTGAGCGGGCCCAGGTCCCCGAACTCCGATCGCCTAAAACATTTTCGGGCCATCAAATACAACCTAAGGTACCATAGTCACCGCCCCTCCATGGTTGTTCCTCATTTGTTTGCGTTTTACGGTAAAAAAACCTAGAACTCCTCCCGATTCCCATATTTTCGTGTGCTATAGCCCACGCCTTCCCAGTGGGCATGGGCCCCCCGGACCCTGATCACCTAAAATTTTTTCAGGCCATCAAATACGACCTAAGATACTATAGTCACCGCCCCTCCATGATCGTTCCTCATTTATTTGCGTTTTACGGTAAAAATAATTAGAATTCCGCCTGATTCCCATATTTTCGTGTGCTATAGCCCATGCCTTCCGAGTGGGCCCAGGCCCCTCGGGCCCCGATCGTCTAAAATATTCCGGGCCATCAAATACAACATAAGGATCCATAGTCACCGCCCCTCCATGACCGTTTCTCTTTTATTTTCGTTTTATGGAAAAAAAACTAGAATTTCGCCCGATTCCCATATTTTCGTGTGCTATAGCCCCCGCCATCCCAGTGTGTAGGGCCCCCGGACTCGGATCACCTAAAAATTTTCCTCACCATCAAATACGACCTAAGGAACCATAGTCACTGCCCCTCCATGACCTTTCCTCGTTCTTTGTGTTTTACGGCCAAAAAATAAGAATTTCGCCCGATTCCCATATTTTCGTGTGCTATAACCCACGCCTTCCGAGTGGGCAGGACCCCCGGACCCCAATCTTGTAAAATTTTTTTGTGCTATAAAATACGATCTAAGGAACCATAGTCATCGTTCCGCCATGACCGTTCCTCATATTTTCGTGTGTTATAGCCCACGCCTTCCGAGTGGGCCCGAGCCCCCTATCCCCGATCACTTAAAATTTTTCAGGGCCATCTAATACGACCAAAGGTACCATAGTCACTGCCCCTCCATGACCGTTCTTCATTTATTTGCGTTTTACGGAAAAACAACTAGAATTCTGCCTCATTCCCATATTTTCGTGTGTTATAGCCCTCACCTTCCGAGTGGGCCCATCAAATACGACCTAAGGAACCATAGTCACCGCCTCGCCATTACCGTTCCTCATTGTTTTATATTTTACGGGCAAAAAACTAGCATTCCGCCTGATTCCCATATTTTCGTGTGCTATAGCCCACGCATTCCCTGTGGGCAGGGCCCCGAGACCAGGATAACCTAAAATTTTTACGGACCATCAAATATGACCTAAGGAACCATAGTCACAGCCTCACCATAACCGTTCCTCGTTATTTTGCGCTTTCCGGCCAAAAAACTATAATTCCTCGTGATTCCCATATTTTCGTGTGCTATAGCCCACGCCTTCTGAGTGTGCCCGGTGTCCCCGGAACCGGATCGCCTAAAAAATTTCCAGGCCATCAAATACAACCTAAGGAATCATAGTCACCGCCCCGCCATGACCGTTCCTCATGTTTTTTGTGTTTTACGGCCAAACAACAAGAATTTCGCCCGATTCCCATATTTTCGTGTGCTATACCGATGCCTTCCCAGTGGGCAGGGGGGCCCTAGACCCGAATCGGAAAAATCTTTTTCCGGGCCATCAGATATGACCTAAGGAACCATAGTCACGGCCCCGACCTGACCATTCCTCATAGTTTAGCGTTTTCAGCCAAAACAGTAGAATTACGCCACATTCCTATATTTTCGTGTGCTATAACCCATGCCTTCTGAGTGAGCTCGGGCCCCCCGTACCCCCGATCATCTAAAAATTTTCCGGGCCATACAATACGACCTAAGGAGACATAGTCACTGCCCCTCCATGACCATTTCTTATTTGTTTGCATTTTACGGCTAAAAAAACTAGAATTTCGTCTGATTCTCATATTTTCGTGTGCTATAGCCCACACCTTCCGAGTGGGCCCAGGGCCCCCGACCCTGATCGCCTAAAATTTTTCGGGCCATGAAATACGACCTAAGGAACCATAGTTACCTCCCCGCCATGGTTGTACCTCGTTCTTTTGCATTTTACGGCCAATAAAATAGAATTCCGCCCGATTACCATATTTTCGTGTGCTACAACCCAGGCCTTCCCAGTGGTCCCCCCAAAACCGGATAGCCTAAAATTTTTCCAGGCCATGAAATACGACCTAAGGAACCATAGTTATCGCCCTGCCATGACCGTTCCTCACTTTTTGCATTTTACGGCCAGAAAACGAGAATTCCACCCGATTCCCATATTTTCATGTGCTATAGCCAACGCCTTCCAAGTGGAACCGGACCCCGATCGCCTAAAAAGTTTCGGGCCATCAAATACGACCTAAGGTAGCATAGTCACCGCCCTACCATGATCGTTCCTCATTTATTTGCGTTTAACGGCAAATAAACTAGAATTCCGCAAAAATTCCCACATTTTTGTGTGCAATAGCCTACGCCTCCCCAATGGGCAAGGCCCCCCGGACCCGAATCGCCTAAAAATTTTCTTGGCCATCAAATACGACCTAAGGAACCATAGTCACTGCCCCGCCATGACCGTTCCTCATTTATTTGCGTTTTACGACAAAACAACTAGAATTCTGCCCGATTGCCATATTTTCGTGTGCTATAGTCCACGCCTACCCAGTGTGCAGGGGCCCCCGGACCCGAATCGCCTAAAACTTTTCCAGGCCATCAAATACGACCTAAGGAACCATAGTCACCGCCCCACCATGACCTTTACTTGTTTTTTTCATTTTATGGCCCAAAAACTAGAATTCCGCCCTATTCCTATATTTTCGTGTGCTACATGCCTTCCGAGTAGAACTGGGGCCCCCGGAACAGGATCGCCTAAAATTTTTTTGGGCCATCATATACGACCTAAGGAACCATAGTCACCTACCCGCCATTACCGTTCCTCATTTTTTGCGTTTTACGACCAAACAACAAGAGTTCTGCCCGATTCCCATATTTTCATGTGCTATAGCCCACGCCTTGCGAGTGGGCCCGGGCCCACCAGACCCAGATCACCTAAATTATTTCTGAGCCATCAAATATGACCTAAGGAACCATAGGCACTTCCCCGCCATGATCGTTCCTCATTTGTTTGCGTTTAATAGCCAAAAAACTAGAATTCTGCCCGCTTCCCATATTTTTGTGTGCTATAGCCCACACCTTCCGAGTGGGCCCGGGCCCCCTTGACCCCGATCGCCTAAAATTTTTCGGGCCATGAAATACGACCTAAGGAACCATATTTACCTCCCCGCCATGATCGTTCCTCATTTTTTTTTGCGTTTTATGGCCAAAAACTAGAATTCCGCCCTATTACCTTATTTTCATGTGTTATTGCCCACGCCTTCCGAGTGGGCCCAAGTCCCCGAACTCCGATCGCCTAAAATGTTTTCGGGCCATCAAATACGACCTAAGATACCATAGTCACTGCCCCGCCATGACTGTTCCTCATTTATTTGCATTTTACGGTAAAAAAAACCTAGAACTCCTCCCGATTCCCATATTTTCGTGTGCTATAGCCCACGCCTTCCCAGTGGGCCCGGGCCCCCCTGTTCCTGATCGCCTAAAATTTATCCGGGCCATCAAATACGACCTAAGGTACTATAGTCACCGCCCCTCCATGATCGTTCCTCATTTATTTGCATTTTACGGTTAAAACAATTAGAATTCTGCCCGTTTCCCATATTTTCGTGTGCTATAGCCCACGCCTTCCGAGTGGGCCCGGGCCCCGATCGTCTAAAATTTTTTCGGGCCATCAAATACGACCTAAGGATCCATAGTCACCTCCCCTCCATGACCATTCCTCTTTTATTTTCGTTTTATGGCAAAAAAACTAGAATTCCGCTCGATTCCCATATTTTCGTGTGCTATAGCCCTCGTCTTCCCAGTGTGTAGGGCCCCCGGACCCGGATCACCTAAAAATTTTTCTCACCATCAAATACGACCTAAGGAACCATAGTTATCGCCCCTCCATGACCTTTCCTCGTTCTTTGCGTTTTATGGCCAAAAAATAAGAATTTCGCCCGATTCCCATATTTTTGTATGTTATAACCCACACCTTCCAAGTGGGCTAGGACCCCTGGACACCAATCGCCTAAAATGTTTTTATGCCATAAAATACGACCTAAGGAACCATAGTCACCGTCCCACCATGACCGTTCCTCATATTTTCGTGTGTTATAGCCCACGCCTTCCGAGTGGGCCCCTAACCCCGATCGCTTAAAATTTTTCAGGGCCATCTAATACGACCAAAGGTTCCATAGTCACTGCCCCTCCATGACCGTTCTTCATTTATTTGCGTTTTACGAAAAAACAACTAGAATTCGGCCTCAATCCCATATTTTCGTGTGTTATAGCCCTCGCCTTCCAAGTGGGCCAATCAAATACGACCTAAGGAACCATAGTCACCGCCTCGCCATTACCGTTCCTCATTTTTTTGCGTTTTACGGGCAAACAACTAGCATTCCGCCTGATTCCCTTATTTTCGTGTGCTATAGCCCATGCATTCCCTTTGGGCAGGGCCCCGAGACCAGGATAACCTAAAAATTTTACGGGCCATCAAATATGACCTAAGGAACCATAGTCACAGCCCCACCATGACCGTTCCTCGTTATTTTGCACTTTACGGCGAAAAAACTATAATTCCTCGCGATTCCCATATTTTCGTGTGCTATAGTCCACGCCTTCCGAGTGTGCTCGGTGTCCCCGGAACCGGATCGCCTAAAAAATTTCCAGGCAATCAAATACAACCTAAGGAACCATAGTCACCGCCTCGCCATGATCGTTCCTCATGTTTTTTGTGTTTTACGGCCAAATAACAAGAATTCCGCCCGATTCCCATATTTTTGTGTGCTATAGCCGATGCCTTCCCCGCCATGGTCGTACCTCATTTTTTTGCGTTTTACGGCCAAAAAACTAGAATTCCGCCCGATTACCATATTTTCGTGTGCTACAACCCACGCCTTCCCAGTGGGCCCCCCAAAACCGGATAGCCTAAAATTTTTCCAAGCCATGAAATACGACCTAAGGAACCATAGTTATCGCCCTGCCATGGCCGTTCCTTGCTTTTTGCATTTTACGGCCAAAAAACGAGAATTCCACCTGATTCCTATATTTTCATGTGCTATAGCCAACGCCTCCAAAGTGGGACCGGGCCCCCCGGACCCCGATCACCTAAAATTTTCCAGGCCATCAAATACAACCTAAGGAACCATAGTCACCGCCTTGCCATGACCGTTCCTCAGTTATTTGCGTTTAACGGCAAAAAAACTAGAATTCCGCCAAAATTCCAACATTTTCGTGTGCTATAGCCTACGCCTCCCCAATGGGCAAGGCCCGCCGGACCCGGATCGCCTAAAATTTTTCCTGGCCATCAAATATGACCTAAGGAACCATAGTCACTGCCCCGCCATGACTGTTCCTCATTTATTTGTGTTTTACGACAAAACAACTAGAATTCTACCCGATTGCCATATTTTCATGTGCTCTAGCCCATGCCTACCCAGTGTGTAGGGGCCCCCGGACCCGAATCGCCTAAAATTTTTCCGGGCCATCAAATACGACCTAAGGAAAGATAGTCACTGCCCCGCCATGACCTTTCCTCGTTTTTTTTGTTTTATGGCCCAAAACAAGAATTCCGCCCTATTCCCATATTTTCATGTGCTACACGCCTTCCGAGTAGGCCTGCGGCCCCCGGAACAGGATCGCCTAAAAACTTTTTGGGCCATCATATACGACGTAAGGAACCATAGTCACCTCCCCGCCATTACCGTTCCTTATTTTTTTGCGTTTTACGACCAAACAATAAGAGTTCTGCCCGATTCCCATATTTTCGTGTGCTATAGCCCATGCCTTCCCAATGGGCAGGGCCCCCGGACCCGAATAGAAAAATATTTTTGCGGGCCATCAAATACGACCTAAGGAACCATAGTCACCACCCCATCATGACCGTTCCTCATAGTTTTGCGTTTTCGGCCAAAAGACTAGAATTCCGCCACATTTCCATATTTTCGTGTGCTATAGCCCACGCCTTCCCACTGTGCAAGGCCCCCCGAACCCGGATCGCCAAAAATTTTCCGGGCCATCAAATACGACCTAAGGAACCATAGTCACCGCCCCGCCATGACCGTTCCTCATTTATTTGTGTTTTACGGTAAAGAAACCTAGAACTCCTCCCGATTCCCATATTTTCGTGTGCTAGCCCACGCCTACGCAGTGCGTAGGGCCCCACGGACCCGACTCGCCTAAAATTTTTTTGGGCCATAAAATATGACCTACGGAACCATAGTCACTGCCCCGCCATGACCTTTCCTCATTTTTTGCATTTTATGGCCAAAAAACTAGAATTCTGCTTGATTCCCATATTTTTGTGTGTTATAGCCCACGCCTTCCGAGTGGGACCGGAGCCCCCGGAACCGGATCGCCTAAAATTTTTTCGGGGTATCATATACGACCTAAGGAACCATAGTCCGCCCCGTCATGACCATTCCTCATTTTTTGTGTTTTACGACCAAACAACAAGAATTCCGCCCGATTCATATATTTTCGTGTGCTATAGCCCACGCCTTCCCAGTGGGCAGGGCCCACCGGATCCGAATCGACAAATATTTTTGTGGGCCATCAAATACGACCTAAGGAACCATAGTCACACCTCCTCCATGACCGTTCCTCATAGTTTTGCATTTTCGGTCAATAAACTAGAATTCCGGCAAATTCCCATATTTTCGTGTGTTATAGCCCATGCCTTCCGAGTGGGCTCGGGTCCCCCGGACCCCCGATCGCCTAAAAATTTTCCGGGCCATCAAATATGACCTAAGGAACCACTGTCACCGCCCTGCCATGAAAGTTCCTCGTTTCTTTTGCATTTTACGGCCAAAAAACTAGAATTCCGCCTGATTCCCATATTTTCGTGTGCTATAACCTACACCTTCCGAGTGGGCCCAGGCCCCCGACCCTGATCGCCTAAAATTTTTCGGGCCTTGAAATACGACCTAAGGAACCATAGTTACCTCCCCGCCATGATCGTTCCTCATTTTTTTGCGTTTTACGGCCAAAAAACTAGAATTCCGCCTGATTACCATATTTTCTTGTGCTACAGCCCACGCCTTCCCAGTGGCCCCCAAGCCTGGATAGCCTAAAAATTTTCCGGGCCATGAAATACGACCTAAAGAACCATAGTTATCGCCCTGCCATGGCCGTTCCTCGTTTTTTGCATTTTACGGCCAAAAAACTAGAATTCCACCCGATTCCCATATTTTCATGTGCTATATCCAACGCCTTCCGTGTGGGACTGGGCCCCCCGGACCCCGATCGCCTAAAATTTTCCGGGCCATCAAATACGACCTAATGTACCATAGTCACCACCCTGCCATGACCGTTCCTCATTTATTTGCATTTCAAGGCAAAAAAACTAGAATTCCGCTAAAATTCCCATATTTTCTGCTATAGCCTACGCCTTCCGACTGTGCAAGGCCCCCCGGACCCGGATTGCCTAAAATATTTCCTGGCCATCAAATACGACCTAAGGAACCATAGTCACTGCCCCGCCATGACCTTTCCTCATTTATTTGCGTTTTACGACAAAACAACTAGAATTCTGCCCAATTACCATATTTTCATGTGCTATAGCCCACGCCTACCCAGTGTGGAGGGTCCCCCGGACCCGAATCGCCTAAAATATTTCCGGGCCATCAAATATGACATAAGGAACCATAGTCACCGCCCCGCCATGACCTTTCCTCATTTTCTTCGTTTTATGGCCAAAAAACTAGAATTCTACCCTATTCTCATATTTTCGTGTGCTACACGCCTTCCGAATGGGCCTGGGGGCCCTGGAACAGAATCGCCTAAAAAATTTTCGGGCCATCATATACGACCTAAGGAACCATAGTCACCTCCCTGCCATGACCTTTCCTCATTTTTAGCATTTTACGACCAAACAACAAGAATTCAGCCCGTTTCCCATTTTTTCGTGTGCTATACGCCTACCCAATGGGCAGGGCCACCCGGACCCGAATCGACAAATATTTTTGCGGGCCATCAAATACGACCTAAGGAACAATATTCACCGCCACGTCATGACCGTGCCTCATAGTTTTGCGTTTTCGGCCAAAAGACTAGAATTCCGCAACATTCTCATATTTTCGTGTGCCATAGCCCACGCCTTCCCACTGTGCAAGGCCCCCCAGACCCGGATCACCTAAAATTTTTCCGGGCCATCAAATACGACCTAAGGAACCATAGTCACCGCCCCGCCATGACCGTTCCTTATTTATTTGCGTTTTACGGAAAAAAAACTAGAATTCCGCCCGATTCCCATATTTTCGTGTGCTATGCCCACATCTTCCAAGTAGGCCCGGGCAGCACGGACCCGATCGCCTAAAAATATTCCAATCCATTAAATACGACCTAAGGAACAATAGTTATCGCCCCGCCATGATTGTTCCTCATTTTTTGTGTTTTTCGGTAAAAAAAACTAGAATTCTGCCCCCGGGACCCGTATCGCCTAAAAATTTTCCGGGCCATCAAATACGACCTAAGGAACCATAGTCACCTCCCTGCCATGACCATTCCTCATTTTTTGCATTTTACGACCAAACAACAAGAATTCTGCCCGATTCCTATTTTTTCGTGTGCTATAGCCCACGCCTACCCAATGGGCAGGGCCCCCCGGACCCGAATCGACAAATATTTTTGCGGGCCATCAAATAAGACCTAAAGAACAATAGTCATCGCCCCGTCATGACCGTTCCTCATAGTTTTGCGTTTTCGGCCAAAAGACTAGAATTCCGCAACATTCCTATATTTTCGTGTGCTATAGCCCACGCCTTCCCACTGTGCAAGGCCCCCCGGACCCGGATCGCCTAAAATTTTCCTGGTCCATCAAATATGACCTAAGGAATTATAGTCACCGCCCCGCCATGACCGTTCCTCATTTATTTGCATTTTACGGCAAAAAAACTAGAATTCCGCCCGATTCCCATATTTTCGTGTGCTATGCCCATGTCTTCCGAGTAGGCCCGGGCACCACGGACCCGATCGCCTAAAAATATTCCGAGCCATTAAGTACGACCTAAGGAACCATAGTTATCGCCGCGCCATGATTGTTCCTCATTTTTTGTGTTTTACGGCAAAAAACTAGAATTCTGCTCCCGGGACTCGAATCGCCTAAAATTTTTCCGGGCCATCAAATACAACCTAAGGAACCATAGACACCGCCCCGCCATGACCTTTCCTCGTTTTTGCATTTTATGGCCAAAAAATTAGAATTCTGTCCGGTTCCCATATTTTCGTGTGCTATAGCCCACGCCTTCCGAGTAGGCCCGGGGCCTCCGGAACCGGATCTCCTAAAATTTTTCCGGGCCATCATATACGACCTAAGGAACCATAGTCACCGCCACTCCTTGACCGTTCCTCATTTTTGCGTTTTACGACCAAACAACAAGAATTTCGCCCGATTCATATATTTTCGTGTGCTATAGCCCACGCCTTCTTAGTGGGAAGGGCCCCCTGGACCCGAAACGACAAATATTTTTGCGGGACATCAAATACGACCTAAGGAACCATATTCACTACCTCTCCATAACCGTTCTTCATAGTTTTGCATTTTCGGCCAAAAAACAAGAATTCCTGCAACTTCCCATATTTTCGTGTGCTACCATGCCTTTCGAGCAGGCTCGGGTCCCCCGGACCCCCGATCGCCTAAAAGTTTTCTGGGCCATCAAATATGAACTAAGGAACCATAGTCTCCGCCCGCCATGAAAGTTCCTCATTTCTTTTGCATTTTACAGCCAAAAAACTAGAATTCTGCCTGATTCCCATATTTTCTTGTGCTATAGCCCATGCCTTGCGAGTGGACCCGGGCTCACCGGACCCGGATCGCCTAAAATTTTTCCGGGCCATCATATACGACCTAAGGAACCATAGTCACCGCCCCACCTTGACCGTTCCTCATTTTTGCATTTTACGACCAAACAACAAGAATTCCGCCCTCTCGGAAGCGTGGGCTAAAGCACACTATAAAATGGGAACGAGGCAAAATTCTTATTTTTTGGCCGTAAAATACAAAACAACGAGGAACGGTCATGGAGGGGTGGTGACTATGGTTCCTTAGGTCGTGTTAGATGGTCCAAAAAATTTTTAGGTGATCGGGGTCCGGGGGGCCCGGGCCCACTTGGAAGGCGTGGGCAATAGCACACAAAGTATGGGAATCGGGAAAAATTGAAGTTTTTTGGCTGTAAAACGCAAACAAATGAGGAGAGGTTATGGAGGGGCGGTGACTATGGTTCCTTAGGTCATATTTGATGGCCCGATAAAATTTTAGGCATGGTCTATGGCACACGAAAATATGGGAATCGAGTGAAATTCTAGTTTTTTGGCCGTAAAACGCAAAACAACGAGGAACGGCCATGGCGGGGCGGTGAATATGGTTCCTTAGGTCATATTTGATGGCTTGGAAAAATTTTAGGCAATCCGGTTTCGGGGGACCCGGGCCAACTCGGAAGGCGTGGGCTCTGCACACGAAAATATGGGAATCGGGCGGAATTCTAGTTTTTTGGTTGTAAAAAGCAAAACAACGAGGAACGGCCATGGCGGGGCAGTGACTATGGTTCCTTAGGTCGTATTTGATGGCTCGGAAAAATTTTAGGCGATCGAGGTCTGGGGGCCCGGTCACACTTGGAAGGTATAGCATACGAAAATATGGCAATCGGGCGAAATTCAATTGATTTTGCCGTATAAAGCAAAACAATGAAGAACGGTCATGGTGGGGCAGTGGCTATTGTTCCTTAGGTTGTATTTGATAGCTCGGAAAAAGTTTATGCGATCGGGGTCCGGGGGGCCGGTCCCACTCGGAAGGCGTGGGCTATAGCACACGAATATATGGGAATCAGGCGGAATTCTAGTTTTTTGGCCGTAAAACGCAAATCAACGGGGAACGGCCATGGTGAGGCGGTGACTATGGTTCCTTAGGTAGTATTGGATGGCCCTGAATAATTTTAGACGGTCGGTGTCCAGGGGGCC
The DNA here is from genome assembly GCF_000715075.1 of Nicotiana tabacum. Lineage (NCBI taxonomy): Eukaryota > Viridiplantae > Streptophyta > Magnoliopsida > Solanales > Solanaceae > Nicotiana > Nicotiana tabacum. The sequence goes on along the minus strand of NC_134096.1, from coordinate 85,903,974 downwards.
CGGACCCACTCGGAAGGCATGGGCTATAGCACACGAATATATGGGAATCGGGTGGAATTCTAGTTTTTTGACCGTAAAACGCAAAACAATGAGGAACGGCCATGGCGGGGCGGTGACCATGGTTCCTTATGTCGTATTTGATGGCCTGGAAAAATGTTAGGCAATCCAGTTTCGGGTGACCCGTGCCCACTCGAAAGGCGTGGGCTAAGGCACACGAAAATATGGGAATCGGGCGGAATTCGAGTTTTTTGGTCGTAAAAAGCAAAACAACGAGGAACGGTCATAGCGGGCAGTGACTATGGTTCCTTAGGTCGTATTTGATAGCCTGGAAAAACTTTAGGCGGTCGGGGTCCGGAGGGCCCGGACCCACTAGGAAGGCGTGGGCTATAGCACACGAATATATGGGAATCCGGCGGAATTCTAGTTTTTTGTCCGTAAAACGCAGAACAACGAGGAACGGCAATGGTGGGGTGGTGACTATAGTTCCTTAGGTCGTATTTGATGGCCTTGAAAAATGTAAGGCAATCCGGTTTTGGGGGACCCGGGCCTACTCGGAAGGCGTGGGCTAGAGCACACGAAAATATGGGAATCGGGCGGAATTCTAGTTTTTTGGCCGTAAAATGCAAAACAACGAGGAACGACCATGGCGGGGAGGTGACTATGGTTCCTTAGGTCGTACTTGATGGCCCGGAATAATTTTAGGTGAGCAGGGTCCGAGGGCCCGGACCTACTAGGAAGGCGTGGGCTATGCACACGAATATATGGGAATCGGGCGGAATTTTAGTTTTTTGGCCATAAAACGCAAAACATCGAGGAACGGCCATGGCGCGGTGGTGACTATAGTTCCTTAGGTCGTATTTGATGGCCCGGAATAATTTTATATGATCGGGGTCCGGGGGCCCAGACTCACTCGGAAGACGTGGGCTATAGCACACGAAAATATGGGAATCATGAGAAATTCTAGTTTTTTGGTCATAAAACACAAAACAACGAGGAACGGCCATGGCGGGGCAGTGACTATGGTTCCTTAGGTCGTATTTGATGGATCGGAAAAATTTTTGGCGATCGGGGTCCAGGGGCCCGGTCCCACTTGTAAGGCATGGGCTATAGCACAAGAAAATATGGTAGTCAGGCGAAATTCAAGTGTTTTTGTCGTATAAAGCAAAACAATGAAGAACGGTCATGGCGGGGCGGTGGCTATTGTTCCTTAGGTCGTATTTGATAGCTCGAATAAAGTTTAGGCGATCGGGGTCTGGGGGGCCCGGTCCCACTCGGAAGGCGTGGGCTATAGCACAAGAATATATGGGAAATGGGCGGAATTCTAGTTTTTTGACCGTAAAACGCAAATCAATGGGGAACGGCCATGGTGGGGCGGTGACTATAGTTTCTTAGGTCGTATTTGATGGCCCTGAATAATTATAGGCGATCGGGGTCCTGGGGCCCGGACCCACTCGGAAGGCATGGGCTATGGCACATGAAAATATGGGAATCAGGTGAAATTCTAGTTTTTTGGCCGTAAAACGCAAAACAACGAGGAACGGCCACGGCGGGGCGATGACTATGATTCCTTAGATCATATTTTATGTCCCGAAATAATTTTAGACGGTCGGTGTCCAGGGGGCCGAACCCCCTCGGAAGGCGTGGGCTATAGCACACGAAAATATGGGAATCGGGCGGAATTCGAGTTTTTTGGCCGTAAAAAGCAAAACAACGAGGAACGGTCATGGCGGGCAGTGACTATGGTTCCTTAGGTCGTATTTGATAGCTCGGAAAAATTTTAGGCGATCGGGGTCCGGGGGGCCCGGACCCACTAGGAAGGCGTGGGCTATAGCACACGATTATATGGGAATCTGGCGGAATTCTAGTTTTTTGGCCATAAAACGCAAAACAACGAGGAACGGCCATGGCGGGGCAGTGATTATGGTTCCTTAGGTCGTATTTGATGGCCTGGAAAAATTTAAGGCAATCCGATTTTGGGGGACCCGGGCCCACTCGGAAAACGTGGGCTATGCACACGAATATTTGGGAATCGGGCAGAATTCTAGTTTTTTGGCCGTAAAATGCAAAACATCGAGGAACGGCCATGGCGGGGCGGTGAATATGGTTCCTTAGGTCGTATTTGATGGCCTGGAAAATTTTTAGGCAATCCGATTTCGGGGGACCCGGGCCCACTCGGAAGGCGTGGGCTAGAGCACACGAAAATATGGGAATCGGGTGGAATTCTAGTTTTTTGGTCGTAAAAAGCAAAACAACGAGGAACGGTCATGGCGGGGCGGTGACTATGGTTCCTTCAGTCGTATTTGATGGCCCAAATAAATTTTAGGAGATCGGGGTCCGGGGGCCCGGACCCACTCGGAAGGTGTGGGCTAGAGAGCATACGGAAATATGGGAATCGGGCGGAATTCTTATTTTTTGGTCATAAAAAGCAAAACAACGAGGAACGGTCATGGCGGGGCAGTGACTATGGATCCTTCGGTCGTATTTGATGTCCCAAATAAATTTTTTATGATGGGGTCCGGGGGGCCTGGACCCCTCTGAAGGTGTGGGCTATAGCACACAAAATTATGGGAATCAGGCGAAATTCTAGTTTTTTGTCCGTAAAACGCAAAACAATGAGGAACGGCCATGGCGGGGTGGTGACTATGGTTATTTAGGTTGTATTTGATGGCCTGGAATAATTTTAGGCGATCGGTGTACCGGGGTTCGGACCCACTCGGAAGACGTGGGCTATAGCACACGAAAATATGGGAAACAGGAGAAATTCTAGTTTTTTGGTTGTAAAATGCAAAACAACGAGGAACGGCCATGGCAGGGCAGTGACTATGGTTCCTTAGGTCGTATTTGATGGCTCGAAAAAATTTTAGGCGATCGGGGTTCGGGGGCCCGGTCCCACTTGGAAGGCGTGGGCTATAGCATACGAATATTTGGGAATCGGGCGGAATTCTAGGTTTTTGGCCGTAAAACGCAAAACAATGAGGAACGGCAGTGGCGGGGCGGTGACTATGGTTCCTTAGGTCGTATGTGATAGCCTGGAAAAATTTTAGGCGATCGGGGTCTGGGGCCGCAAAACGCAAAACAACGAGGAATGGCCAAGGCGGGGCGGTGACTATGGTTCCTTAGATCGTATTTGATGGCCCGGAATAATTTTAGGCGATTGGGGTCCGGGGCCGTAAAACGTAATACAATGAGGAACGGCCAAGGCGGGGAGGTGACTATGGTTCCTTATGTCGCCCGGGATAATTTTAGGCGATCGGGGTCCGGGGGGTCCAGACCCACTCGGAAGGCATGGGCTAGCTCACCAAAATATGGCAATCGCCTGAAATTCTAGTTTTTTGGACGTAAAAAGGAAAAAAAATGAGGAACGGTCATGGCAGGGCGGTGACTATGGTTCCTTAGGTTGTATTTGATGGCCTGGAAAATTTTTAGTTGATTGGGGTCCAGGGGCTCGGACCCACTTAGAAGGCGTGGGCTATAGCACACGAAAATATGGGAATTAGGCGGAATTCTAGTTTTTTGGCCGTAAAACGCAAAACAACGAGGAACGGCCATAGCGGGGTGGTGACTATGGTTCCTTAGGTCGTATTTGATGGCTCGGAAAATTTTTAGGCGATCGGGGTCCGGGAGCCCGGTCCAACTTGAAAGGCGTGGGCTATAGCACACGAAAATATGGCAATCGGGCAAAATTTAAGTGTTTTGGCTGTATAAAGCAAAACAATGAAGAATGGTCATGGCGGGGCGGTGGCTATGGTTCCTTAGGTCATATTTGATAGCTCGAAAAAAGTTTAGGTGATCGGGGTCCGGGGGGCCCGGTCCCAGTCGGAAGGTGTGGGCTATAGCACACGAATATATGGGAATCGGGCGGAATTCTAGTTTTTTGGCCATAAAATGCAAATCAACGAGGAACGGAAATAGTGGGGTGGTAACTATGGTTCCTTAGGTCGTATTTGATGTCCAGGAAAAAATTTAGGCGATCGGGGTCCTGGGGCCCGGACCCACTTAGAAGGTATGGGCTATGGCAAACGAAAATATAGGAATTGGGCGGAATTCTAGTTTTTTGGCAGTAAAACACAAAACAACGAGGAACAGCCACGGCGGGGTGGTGACTATGGTTCCTTAGGTTGTATTTGATGGCCCAAAATAATTTTAGGCGATCGGGGTCCGGGGGCCCGGACCCACTCGGAAGGCGTGGGCTATATAGCACACGAATATATGAGAATCGGGCGGAATTCTAGTTTTTTGGCCGTAAAAAGCAAAACATCGAGGAACGGCCATGGCGGGGTGGTGACTATGGTTCCTTAGGACGTATTTGATGGCCCCGAAAAATTTTAGGCTGTCGAGGTCCGGGGGCCCGGACCCACACGATAATATAGGAATCGGGCGAAATTCTAGTTTTTTGGGGGTAAAATGCAAAACAACGAGGAACGACCACGAAGGGGAGGTGACTATAGTTCCTTAAGGTCGTATTGGATGGCTCTGAAAAAATTTAGGCGATCGGGGTCCAGGGGTCCTGGTCCCACTCGGAAGGCGTGGGCTATAGCACACGAATATATGGGAATCGAGCAGAATTCTAGTTTTTTGACCGTAAAACGCAAAACAACGAGGAACGGCCATAGCAGGGCGGTGACTATGGTTCCTTAGGTCCTATTTGATGGCCCGGAATAATTTTAGGCGATCGGGGTCCGGGGAGCCCAGACCCACTCGTAAGGCGTGGGCTATAGCACACGAATATATGGGAATCGGGCAGAATTCTAGTTTTTTGGCCGTAAAATGCAAAACAACGAGGAACGGCCATGGCGGGGCGGTGACTATGGTTCCTTAGGTCGTATTTGATGGCCTAGAAAAATGTTAGGGAATCCGGTTTCGGGGGATCCGGGCCCACTCGGAAGGTGTGGGTTAGAGAGCACACGAAAATATGGGAATCAGGCGGAATTTTTGTTTTTTTGTCGTAAAAAGCAAAACAATGAGGAACGGTCATGGCAGGGTGGTGACAATTGATCCTTCGTTCGTATTTGATGGCCCAAATAAATTTTTGGCGATCGGGGTTCGGGTGGCCTGGACCTACTCAGAAGGTGTGGGCTATAGCGTACGAAAATTTGGGATTCAGGAGAAATTCTAGTTTTTTGGTCGTAAATCACAAAACAACGAGGAACGGCCATGGCGGGGCATTGACTATGGTTCTTTAGGTTGTATTTGATGGCTCGGAAAAATTTTAGGCGATCGGGGTCCGGGGGCCTGGTCCCACAAAAATATGGCAATCGCGCGATATTCTAGTTTTTTGGCCATAAAAAGCAAAAAAACGAGGAACGGTCATGGCGGAGCAGTGACTATGATTCCATAGGTCGTATTTGATGGCCCGAAAAAAATTTAGGCAATCGGGGTCCGGGGGCCCGGACCCACTTGGAAGGCGTGGGTTGTAGCACACGAAAATATGGAAATCGGGCAAAATTCTAGTTTTTTGGCCGTATAAAGCAAAACAACGAGGAAAGGTCATGGAGGGGCGGTGGCTATGGTTCCTTAGGTCATATTTGATGGCCCGGAATAATTTTAGGCGATCGGGGTCCGGGGGCCCGGACCCACTCGGAAGGCTATTGGAATCGGGCGGAATTCTAGTTTTTTGGCCGTAAAACACAAAACAATGAGGAACGGCAATGGCGGGGCGGTGACTATGGTTCCTTAGGTAGTATTTGATGGCCAGGAAAATTTTTAGGCAATCCGGTTTTGGGGGACCCGGGGCCACTCGGAAGGCGTGGGCTAGAGCACACGAAAATAAGGGAATCGGGCGGAATTCTAGTTTTTTGGTCATAAAAAGCAAAACAACAAGGAACGATCATGGCGGGGCGGTGACTATGGCTCCTTAGGTCATATTTGATGTCCCGGAAAAACTTTTAGGCGATCGGTGTCCGGGGGCCCGTACCCACTCGGAAGGCGTGGGCTATAGCACACGAATATATCGGAATCGGGCAGAATTCTTGTTTTAAGGCCGAAAAATGTAAAACAACGAGGAACGACCATGGAGGGGCGGTGACTATGGTAACTTAGATCGTATTTGTTGGCCTGGAAACATTTTAGGCAATCCGGTTTTTGGGGACCCGGGCCCACTCAAAAGGCGTGGGCTAGAGCACACGAAAATATGGGAATCAGGCGGAATTCTAGTTTTTTGGTCATAAAAAGCAAAACAACGAGGAACGATCATGGCGGGGCGGTGACTATGGTTCCATAGGTCATATTTGATAGCCTGGAAAAACGTTTAGGCAATCGGGGTCCGGGGGCCCGGACCCACTCGGAAGGCTTGGGCTATAGCGCACGAATATATCGGAATCGTGCAGAATTCTTATTTTTTGGCCGAAAAATGTAAAACAACGAGGAACGGCCATGGCGGGGTGGTGACTATGGTTTCTTAGGTCGTATTTGATGGCTTGGAAAAAATTTAGGCAATCCAATTTCGGGGGACCCGGGCCCACTCGGAAGGCGTGGGCTAGAGCACATGAAAATATGGGAATCAAGCGGAATCCTAGTTTTTTGGTCGTAAGAAGCAAAACAATGAGGAACGGTCATGGAGGGGCGGTGACTATGGTTCCTTAGGTGGTATTTGATGGCCTGGAAAAAATTTAGGCAATCCGGTTTTGGGGGACCCGGGCCCACTCGGAAGGCGTGGGCTAGAGCACACGAAAATAAGGGAATCGTGCGGAATTCTAGTTTTTTGGAAATAAAAAGCAAAACAACGAGGAACGATCATGGCGGGGCGGTGACTATGGTTCCTTAGGTCATATTTGATAGCCCGCAAAAACTTTTAGGCGATCGGTGTCCGGGGGACCCGGGCCCACTCGGAAGGCATGGGCTAGAGCACACGAAAATATGGGAATCGGGCGGAATTCTAGATTTTTGGTTGTAAAAAGCAAAACAACGAGGAACGATCATGGAGGGGCGGTGACTATGGTTCCTTATGTCATATTTGATAGCCCGGAAAAACTTTTAGGCGATCGGGGTCCGGGGGCCCGGACCCATTCGGAAGGCGTGGGCTATAGCACACGAATATATCGGAATCGAGCGAAATTCTTATTTTTTGGCTGAAAATGTAAAACAACGAGGAACCGCCATGGCGGGGTGGTGACTATGGTTCCTTAGATCGTATTTGATGGCCTGGAAAAAAATTAGGCAATCCGGTTACGGGGGACCCGGGCCCACTCGGAAGGCGTGGGCTAGAGCACACGAAAATATGGGAATCGGGCAGAATTCTAATTTTTTGGTCGTATGAAGCAAAACATCGAGGAATGGTCATGGCGGGGCGGTGACTATGGTTCCTTAGGTCGTATTTGATGGCCAAGATAAATTTTAGGCAATCGGGGTCCGGGGAGACCGGACCCACCCGGAAGGCATGGGCGCCCACGAAAATATGGCGATCGAGCGAAATTCTAGTTTTTTGGCCATTAAAAGCAAAACAACTAGGAACGGTCATGGAGGGGCGGTGACTATGGTTCCTTAGGTCGTATTTGATGCCCCAAAAATTTTTTAGCCGATCGAGGTCCAGGGGCCCGGACCCACTTGGAAGGCGTGGGCTATAGCACACGAAAATGTGGCAATCGGGAAAAATTCTAGTTTTTTGGCCGTATAAAGCAAAATAACGAGGAATGGTCATGGCGGGGCGGTGGCTATGGTTCCTTATTTTGTATATGATAGCCCGAAAAAAGTTTAGGCGATCGGGGTCCGGGGGGCCTGGACCCACTCAGAAGGCGTGGGCTAGAGCACACGAAAATATGGGAATCGGTCGGAATTCTAGTTTTTTTGTCGTAAAATGCAAAACAACGGGAACGGCCATGGCGGGGCAGTGACTATTGTTCCTTAGGTCATATTTCATGGCTCGAAAATTTTTTTGGCGATAAGGGTCTGGGGGGCCCGGATCCACTCGGAAGGCGTGGGCTATAACACACGAATATATGGCAATCGGGAGGAATTCTAGTTTTTCTGTCATAAAATGCAAAACAACGAGGAACGGCCATGGCGAGGTAGTGACTACGGTTCCTTAGGTCATATTTGATGGCTCGGAAAAACTTTAGGCTATCAGGGTCCAGGGGGCCCGGATCCACTCGGAAGGCGTGGGCTATAGCACACGAATATATGGGAATCGGGCGGAATTCTAGTTTTTTGGCCGTAAAACTCAAAACAACGAGGAACGGTCATGGCGGGGCGGTGACTATGGTTCCTTAGATCGTATTTGATGGCCCGAAAAAATTTTAGGCGATCGGGGTCCGGGGGCCCGTACTCACTTGGAAGGTGTGGGCTATAGCACACGAAAATATGGCAATCGGGCAAAATTCTAGTTTTTTGTTCGTATAAAGCAAAACAACAAGGAACGGTCATGACGGGGCGGTGGCTATGGTTACTTAGGTCGTATTTGATGGGCCGGAATAATTTTAGGCGATCGGGGTCCGGGGCCCGGACCCACTCGGAAGGCGTCGGCTCTAGCACGCGAATATTTCAGAATCGGGCAGAATTCTAGTTTTTTGGCCGTAAAACTCAAAACAACGAGGAACGGTCATGGCGGGGCGGTGACTATGGTTCCTTAGATCGTATTTGATGGCCCGAAAAAATTTTAGGCGATCGGGGTCCGGGGGCCCGTACTCACTTGGAAGGCATGGGCTATAGCACACGTAAATATGGCAATCGGGCAAAATTCTAGTTTTTTGTTCGTATAAAGCAAAAAAAGAGGAACGGTCATGGCGGGGCGGTGGCTATGGTTACTTAGGTCGTATTTGATGGGCCGGAATAATTTTAGGCGATCGGGGTCTGGGGCCCGGACCCACTCGGAAGGCGTCGGCTCTAGCACGCGAATATTTCAGAATCGGGCGAAATTCTAGATTTTTGGTCGTAAAAAGCAAAACAACGAGGAACGATCATAGATGGGCGGTGACTATGGTTCCTTAGGTCATATTTGATAGCCTGGAAAAACTTTTAGGCGATCGGGGTCCGGGGGCCCGGATCCACTCGGAAGGCGTGGGCTATAGCACATGAATATATCGGAATCGACTGGAATTCTTGTTTTGTGGCCGAAAAATGTAAAACCCTCGGCCATGGCGGGGCAGTGACTATGGTTCCTTAGGTCGTATTTGATGGCCTGAAAAATAAATTAAGCAATACGGTTACGGGGGACCCGGGCCCACTCGGAAGGCGTGGGCTAGAGCACACGAAAATATGGGAATCGGGCGGAATTCTAATTTTTTGGTCGTATGAAGCAAAACATCGAGGAATGGTCATGGCGGGGCGGTGACTATGGTTCCTTAGGTCGTATTTGATGGCCAAGATAAATTTTAGGCGATCGGGGTCCGGGGGGACCGGACCCACCCGGAAGGCATGGGCGCTCACGAAAATATGGCGATCGAGCGAAATTCTAGTTTTTTGGCCATTAAAAGCAAAACAACGAGGAACGGTCATGGCAGGGCGGTGACTATGGTTCCTTAGGTCGTATTTGATGCCCCAAAAATTTTTTAGCCGATCGAGGTGCAGGGGCTCGGACCCACTTGGAAGGCGTGGGCTATAACACGCGAAAATGTGGCAATCGGGCAAAATTCTAGTTTTTTGGCTGTATAAAGCAAAACAACGAGGAATGGTCATGGCGGGGCGGTGGCTATGGTTCCTTATTTTGTATATGATAGCCCGAAAAAATTTTAGGCGATCGGGGTCCGGGGGCTCGGACCCACTCAGAAGGCGTGGGCTAGAGCACACGAAAATATGGGAATCGGTCGGAATTCTAGTTTTTTTGTCGTAAAACGCAAAACAACGGGAACGGCCATGGCGGGGCAGTGACTATGGTTCCTTAGGTCGTATTTCATGGCTCGGAAAGTTTTTTGGCAATAAGGGTCTGGGGGGCCCGGATCCACTCGAAAGGCTTGGGCTATAACACACGAATATATGGGAATCGGGAGGAATTCTAGTTTTTCTGTCGTAAAACGCAAAACAATGAGGAACGGCCATGGCGAGGTAGTGACTATGGTTCCTTAGGTCGTATTTGATGGCTCGGAATAACTTTAGGCTATCGGGGTCCAGGGAGCCTGGATCCACTCGGAAGGCGTGGGCTATAGCACATGAATATATGGGAATCGGGCGGAATTCTAGATTTTTGGCCGTAAAACGCAAAACAACGAGGAACGGTCATGGCGGGGCGGTGACTATGGTTCCTTAGATTGTATTTGATTGCCCGAAAAAATTTTAGGCGATCGGGGTCCGGGGGCCCGTACACACTTGGAAGGCGTGGGCTATAGCACATGAAAATATGGCAATCGGGCAAAATTCTAGTTTTTTGTTCGTATAAAGCAAAACAACGAGGAACGGTCATGGCGGGGCGGTGGCTATGGTTACTTAGGTCGTATTTGATGGGCCGGAATAATTTTAGGCGATCGGGGTCCGGGGCCCGGACCCACTCGGAAGGCGTCGGCTCTAGCATGCGAATATTTTAGAATCGGGCGGAATTCTAGTTTTTACGCCATAAAATGCAAAACAATGAGGAACAGCCATGGCGGGGCGGTGACTATGGTTACTTAGGTCATATTTGATGGACTGGAAAAATTTTAGGCAATCCGATTTTGGGGGACCCGGGCCCACTCGGAAGGCGTGGGCTAGAGCACACGAAAATATGGGAATCGGGCGGAATTCTAGATTTTTAATAGCCCGAAAAATTTTTAGGCGATTGGGGTCCGCGGGGCCGGGACCCACTCGGAAGGCGTGGGCTACAACACACTAATATATGGAAATCGGGCGAATTCTAGTTTTAATGCCGTAAAATGCAAAACAACGAGGAACGGCCATGGCGGGGCAGTGACTATGGTTCCTTAGGTCGTATTTGATAGCCCAGAATAATTTTAGGCGATCGGGGTCGGGGGGGCCGGGACCCACTCGGAAAGCGTGGGCTACAAACACAGGAATATATGGGAATCGGGCGGAATTCTAGTTTATTGGCCGTAAAATGCAAAACAACGAGGGACGACCATGGCGGGGCGGTGACTATGGTTCCTTAGGTCGTATTTGATGGACTAGAAAAGTTTTAGACAATCCGGTTTTGGGGGACCTGGGCGCACTCGGAAGGCGTGGGCTAGAGCACACGAAAATATGGGAATCGGGCGCAATTCTAGTTTTTTGGTCATAAAAAGCAAAAAACAATGAGGAACGGTCATGGCGGGGCGGTGACTATGGTTCCTTACGTCGTATTTGTTGGCCTGGAAAAATTTTAGGCAATCCAGTTTTGGGGTACCCGGGCCCACTCGAAAGACGTGGGCTAGAGCACATGAAAATATGGGAATCGGGCGGAATTCTAGTTTTTTGGTCATACAAAGCAATAAAATGAGGAACGATCATGGCGGGGCGGTGACTATGGTTTCTTAGGTCGTATTTGATGGCCTGCAAAATTTTTAGGCAATCCAATTTTGGGGGACCCAGGCCCACTCAGAAGGCGTGGGCTAGAGCACACGAAAATATGGGAATCGGGCGGAATTCTAGATTTTTGGTCATAAAAAGCAAAACAACGAGGAACGATCATGGAGGGGCGGTGACTATGGTTCCTTAGGTCATATTTGATAGCCCGGAAAAACTTTTAGGCGATCGGTGTCCGGGGGACCCGGGCCCACTCGGAAGGCGTGGGCTAGAGCACACGAAAATATGGGAATCGGGCGGAAAAAGAAAAACAACGAGGAACGATCATGGAGGGGCGGTGACTATGGTTCCTTAGGTCATATTTGATAGCCTGGAAAAACTTTTAGGCGATCGGGGTTCGGGGGCCCGGACCCACTCGGAAGGCGTGGGCTATAGCACACGAATATAACGGAATCGACCAGAATTCTTATTTTTTGGCCGAAAAATGTAAAACAACGAGGAACGGCCATGGCGGGGCGGTGACTATGGTTCCTTAGGTCGTATTGGATGGCCTGGAAAAAAATTGGTCAATCCGGTTACGGGGGACCCGGGCCCACTCGGAAGGCGTGGGCTAGAGCACACTAAAATATGGGAATCGGGCGGAATTCTAATTTTTTGGTCGTATGGAGCAAAACATCGAGGAATGGTCATGGCGGGGCGGTGACAATGGTTCCTTAGGTCGTATTTGATGGCCAAGATAAATTTTAGGCGATCGGGATCCGGGGGGACCAGACCCACCCGGAAGGCACGGGCGCTCATGAAAATATGGCGATCGAGCGAAATTCTAGTTTTTTGGCCATTAAATGCAAAACAACGAGTAACGGTCATGGAGGGGTGGTGACTATGGTTCCTTAGGTCGTATTTGATGCCCCGAAAATTTTTTAGCCGATCGAGGTGCAGGGGCCCGGACCCACTTAGAAGGCGTGGGCTATAGCACACGAAAATGTGGCAATCGGGCAAAATTCTAGTTTTTTGGCCGTATAAAGCAAAACAACGAGGAATGGTCATGGCGGGGTGGTGGCTATGGTTCCTTATTTTGTATATGATAGCCCGAAAAAATTTTAGGCGATCGGGGTCCGGGGGGCCCGGACCCACTCAGAAGGCGTGGGCTAGAGCACACGAAAATATGGGAATCGGTCGGAATTCTAGTTTTTTTGTCGTAAAATGCAAAACAACGGGAATGGCCATGGCGGAGCAGTGACTATGGTTCCTTAGGTCGTATTTCATGGTTCGGAAATTATTTTGGCGATAAGGGTGTGGGGGGCCCGGATCCACTCGGAAGGCGTGGGCTATAACACACGAATATATGGGAATCGGGAGGAATTCTAGTTTTTCTATCGTAAAACGCAAAACAACGAGGAACGGCTATGGCGAGGTAGTGACTATGGTTACTTAGGTCGTATTTGATGGCTCGGAAAAACTTTAGGCTATCGGGGTCCAGGGGGCCCGGATCCACTCGGAAGGCGTGGGCTATTGCACACGAATATATGGGAATCGGGCGGAATTCTAGTTTTTACGCCGTAAAACGCAAAACAATGAGAAACGGCCATGGCGGGGCGGTGACTATGGTTCCTTAGGTCATATTTGATGGCCTGGAAAAATTTTAGGCAATCCGATTTTGGGGGACCCGGGCCCACTCGGAAGGCGTGGGCTAGAGCACACGAAAATATGGGAATCGGGCGAAATTCTAGATTTTTGATAGCCCGGAAAATTTTTAGGCGATTGGGGTCCGCGGGGCCGGGACCCACTCGGAAGGCGTGGGCTACAACACACTAATATATGGAAATCGGGCGAATTCTAGTTTTAATGCCGTAAAATGCAAAACAACGAGGAACGGCCATGGCGGGGCAGTGACTATGGTTCCTTAGGTCGTATTTGATAGCCCAGAATAATTTTAGGCGATCGGGGTCCGGGGGGCCGGGACCCACTCGGAAAGCGTGGGCTACAAACACACGAATATATGGGAATCGCGCGGAATTCTAGTTTTTTGTCCGTAAAATGAAAAACAACGAGGCACGACCATGGCGGGGCGGTGACTATGGTTCTTAGGTCGTATTTGATGGCCTAGAAAAATTTTAGACAATCCAGTTTCGGGGGACCCGGGCCCACTCAGAAGGCGTGGGCTAGAGCACACGAAAATATGGGAATCGGGCGCAATTCTAGTTTTTTGGTCGTAAAAAGCGAAAAAACGAGGAATGGTCATGGCGGGGCAGTGACTATGGTTCCCTAGGTCGTATTTGTAGGCCTGGAAAAATTTTAGGCAATCCGATTTTGGGGTACCCGGGCCCACTCGAAAGGCGTGGGCTAGTGCACACGAAAATATGGGAATCAGGAGGAATTATAGTTTTTTGGTCATACAAAGCAATAAAATGATGAACGATCATGGCGGGGCGGTGACTATGGTTCCTTAGGTCATATTTGATGTCCTGGAAAAATTTTAGGCAATCCAGGTTTGGGGGACCCGGGCCCACTCGGAAGGCGTGGGCTAGAGCACACGAAAATATGAGAATCGGGCGGAATTCTAGATTTTTGGTCATAAAAAGCAAAACAAAGAGGAACGATCATGGAGGGGCGATGACTATGGTTCCTTAGGTCATATTTGATAGCCCGGAAAAATTTTTAGGCGATCGGTGTCCGGGGGACCCGGGCCCACTCGGAAGGCGTGGGCTAGAGCACACGAAAATATGGGAATCGGGCGGAATTCTAGATTTTTGGTCGTAAAAAGCAAAACAACGAGGAACGATCATGGAGGGGTGGTGACTATGGTTCCTTAGGTCATATTTGATAGCCTGGAAAAACTTTTAGGCGATCGGGTTCCGGGGACCCGGACCCACTCGGACGGCGTGGGCTATAGCACACGAATATATCGGAATCGACCAGAATTCTTGTTTTTTGGCCGAAAAATGTAAAACAACGAGGAACGGCCATGGCGGGGCGGTGACTATGGTTCCTTAGGTCGTATTTGATGGCCTGGAAAAAAAATTAGGCAATCCGGTTACGGGGGACCCGGGCCCACTCGGAAGGCGTGGGCTAGAGCACACGAAAATATGGGAATCGGGCGGAATTCTAATTTTTTGGTCGTATGAAGCAAAACATCAAGGAATGGTCATGGCGGGGCGGTGACTATGGTTCCTTAGGTCGTATTTGATGGCCAAGATAAATTTTAGGCGATCGGGGTCCGGGGGGACCGGACCCACCCGCAAGGCATGGGCGCTCACGAAAATATGGCGATCGAGCGAAATTCTAGTTTTTTGGGCCATTAAAAGCAAAACGACGAGGAACGGTCATGGCGGGGCGGTGACTATGGTTCCTTAGGTCGTATTTGATGCCCCGAAAATTTTTTAGCTGATCGAAGTGCAGTGGCCCGGACCCACTTGGAAGGCGTGGGCTATAGCACCCGAAAATGTGGCAATCAGGAAAAATTCTAGTTTTTTGGCCGTATAAAGCAATACAACGAGGAATGGTCATGGCGGGGTGGTGGCTATGGTTCCTTATTTTGTATATGATAGCCCGAAAAAATTTTAGGCGATCGGGGGCCGGGGGCCCGGACCCACTCAGAAGGCGTGGGCTAGAGCACATGAAAATATGGGAATCGGTCGGAATTCTAGTTTTTTTGTCGTAAAACGCAAAACAACGGGAACGGCCATAGCGGGGCAGTGACTATGGTTCCTTAGGTCGTATTTCATGGCTCGAAAATTTTTTTGGCGATAAGGGTCTGGGGGGCCCGGATCCACTCGGAAGGCGTGGGCTATAACACACGAATATATGGGAATCGGGAGGAATTCTAGTTTTTCTATCGTAAAACGCAAAACAACGAGGAACGGCTATGGCGAGGTAGTGACTATGGTTACTTAGGTCGTATTTGATGGCTCGGAAAAACTTTAGGCTATCGGGGTCCAGGGGGCCCGGATCCACTCGGAAGGCGTGGGCTATAGCACACGAATATATGGGAATCGGGCGGAATTCTAGTTTATTGGCCGTAAAATGCAAAACAACGAGGACCGGTCATGGCGGGGCGGTGACTATGGTTCCTTAGATCGTATTTGATGGCCCGAAAAAATTTTAGGCGATAGGGGTCCGGGGGCCCTACACACTTGGAAGGCGTGGGCTATAGCACACGAAAATATGACAATCGGGCAAAATTCTAGTTTTTTGTTCGTATAAAGCAAAACAACGAGGAACGGTCATGGCGGGGCGGTGGCTATGGTTACTTAGGTCGTATGTGATGGGCCGGAATAATTTTAGGCGATAGGGGTCCGGAGCCCGGACCCACTCGGAAGGCATCGGCTCTAGCACGCAAATATTTCAGAATCGGGCGGAATTCTAGTTTTTACGCCGTAAAACGAAAAACAATGAGAAACGGCCATGGCGGGGCGGTGACTATGGTTCCTTAGGTCATATTTGATGGCCTGGAAAAATTTTAGGCAATCCGGTTTTGGGGGACCCGGGCCCACTCGGAAGGCGTGGGCTAGAGCACACGAAAATATGGGAATCGGGCAGAATTCTAGATTTTTGATAGCCCGGAAAATTTTTAGGCGATTGGGGTCCGCGAGGCCGGGACCCACTCGGAAGGCGTGGGCTACAACACACTAATATATGGAAATCAGGCGAATTCTAGTTTTAATGCCGTAAAATGCAAAACAACGAGGAACGGCCATGGCGGGGCAATGACTATGGTTCCTTAGGTCGTATTTGATAGCCCAGAATAATTTTAGGCGATCGGGGTCCGGGGGGCCGGGACCCACTCGGAAAGCGTGGGCTACAAACACACGAATATATGGGAATCGCGCGGAATTCTAGTTTTTTGTCCGTAAAATGAAAAACAACGAGGCACGACCATGGCGGGGCGGTGAATATGGTTCTTAGGTCGTATTTGATGGCCTAGAAAAATTTTAGACAATCCAGTTTCGGGGGACCCGGGCCCACTCAGAAGGCGTGGGCTAGAGCACACGAAAATATTGGAATCGGGCGCAATTCTAGTTTTTTGGTCGTAAAAAGCAAAAAAACGAGGAACGGTCATGGCGGGGCAGTGACTATGGTTCCCTAGGTCGTATTTGTAGGCCTGGAAAAATTTTAGGCAATCCGATTTTGGGGTACCCGGGCCCACTCGAAAGGCGTGGGCTAGAGCACACGAAAATATGGGAATCGGGAGGAATTATAGTTTTTTGGTCATACAAAGCAATAAAACGATGAACGATCATGGCGGGGCGGTGACTATGGTTCCTTAGGTCATATTTGATGTCCTGGAAAAATTTTAGGCAATCCAGGTTTGGGGGACCCGGGCCCACTCGGAAGGCGTGGGCTAGAGCACACGAAAATATGAGAATCGGGCGGAATTCTAGATTTTTGGTCATAAAAAGCAAAACAAAGAGGAACGATCATGGAGGGGCGATGACTATGGTTCCTTAGGTCATATTTGATAGCCCGAAAAAAATTTTAGGCGATCGGTGTCCGGGGGACCCGGGCCCACTCGGAAGGCGTGGGCTAGAGCACACGAAAATATGGGAATCGGGCGGAATTCTAGATTTTTGGTCGTAAAAAGCAAAACAACGAGGAACGATCATGGAGGGGTGGTGACTATGGTTCCTTAGGTCATATTTGATAGCCTGGAAAAACTTTTAGGCGATCGGGTTCCGGGGACCCGGACCCACTCGGACGGCGTGGGCTATAGCACACGAATATATCGGAATCGACCAGAATTCTTGTTTTTTGGCCGAAAAATGTAAAACAACGAGGAACGGCCATGGCGGGGCGGTGACTATGGTTCCTTAGGTCGTATTTGATGGCCTGGAAAAAAAATTAGGCAATCCGGTTACGGGGGACCCGGGCCCACTCGGAAGGCGTGGGCTAGAGCACACGAAAATATGGGAATCGGGCGGAATTCTAATTTTTTGGTCGTATGAAGCAAAACATCAAGGAATGGTCATGGCGGGGCGGTGATTATGGTTTCTTAGGTCGTATTTGATGGCCAAGATAAATTTTAGGCGATCGGGGTCCAGGGGGACCGAACCCACCCGCAAGGCATGGGCGCTCACGAAAATATGGCGATCGAGCGAAATTCTAGTTTTTTGGGCCATTAAAAGCAAAACGACGAGGAACGGTCATGGCGGGGCGGTGACTATGGTTCCTTAGGTCGTATTTGATGTCCCGAAAATTTTTTAGCCGATCGAAGTGCAGTGGCCCGGACCCACTTGGAAGGCGTGGGCTATAGCACCCGAAAATGTGGCAATCAGGAAAAATTCTACTTTTTTGGCCGTATAAAGCAATACAACGAGGAATGGTCAAGGCGGGGTGGTGGCTATGGTTCCTTATTTTGTATATGATAGCCCGAAAAAATTTTAGGCGATCGGGGTCCGGGGGCCCGGACCCACTCAGAAGGCGTGGGCTAGAGCACACGAAAATATGGGAATCGGTCGGAATTCTAGTTTTTTTGTCGTAAAACGCAAAACAACGGGAACGGCCATGGCGGGGCAGTGACTATGGTTCCTTAGGTCGTATTTCATGGCTCGGAAATTTTTTTGGCGATAAGGGTCTGGGGGGCCCGGATCCACTCGGAAGGCGTGGGCTATAACACACGAATATATGGGAATCGGGAGGAATTCTAGTTTTTCTATCGTAAAACGCAAAACAACGAGGAACGGCTATGGCGAGGTAGTGACTATGGTTACTTAGGTCGTATTTGATGGCTCGGAAAAACTTTAGGCTATCGGGGTCCAGGGGGCCCGGATCCACTCGGAAGGCGTGGGCTATAGCACACGAATATATGGGAATCGGGCGGAATTCTAGTTTTTTGGCCGTAAAATGCAAAATAACGAGGACCGGTCATGGCGGGGCGGTGACTATGGTTCCTTAGATCGTATTTGATGGCCCGAAAAAATTTTAGGCGATAGGGGTCCGGGGGCCCGTACTCACTTGGAAGGCGTGGGCTATAGCACACGAAAATATGGCAATCGGGCAAAATTCTAGTTTTTTGTTCGTATAAAGCAAAACAACGAGGAACGGTCATGGCGGGGCGGTGGCTATTGTTACTTAGGTCGTATTTGATGGGCCGGAATAATTTTAGGCGATAGGGGTCCGGAGCCCGGACCCACTCGGAAGGCATCGGCTCTAGCACGCAAATATTTCAGAATCGGGCGGAATTCTAGTTTTTACGCCGTAAAACGAAAAACAATGAGAAACGGCCATGGCGGGGCGGTGACTATGGTTCCTTAGGTCATATTTGATGGCCTGGAAAAATTTTAGGCAATCCGGTTTTGGGGGACCCGGGCCCACTCGGAAGGCGTGGGCTAGAGCACACGAAAATATGGGAATCGGGCAGAATTCTAGATTTTTGATAGCCCGGAAAAATTTTTAGGCGATTGGGGTCCGCGGGGCCGGGACCCACTCGGAAGGCGTGGGCTACAACACACTAATATATGGAAATCGGGCGAATTCTAGTTTTAATGCCGTAAAATGCAAAACAACGAGGAACGGCCATGGCGGGGCAGTGACTATGGTTCCTTAGGTCGTATTTGATAGCCCAGAATAATTTTAGGCGATCGGGGTCCGGGGGGCCGGGACCCACTCGGAAAGCGTGGGCTACAAACACACGAATATATGGGAATCGCGCGGAATTCTAGTTTTTTGTCCGTAAAATGAAAAACAACGAGGCACGACCATGGCGGGGCGGTGACTATGGTTCTTAGGTCGTATTTGATGGCCTAGAAAAATTTTAGACAATCCAGTTTCGGGGGACCCGGGCCCACTCAGAAGGCGTGGGCTAGAGCACACGAAAATATGGGAATCGGGCGCAATTCTAGTTTTTTGGTCGTAAAAAGCAAAAAAACGAGGAACGGTCATGGCGGGGCCATGACTATGGTTCCCTAGGTCGTATTTGTAGGCCTGGAAAAATTTTAGGCAATCCGATTTTGGGGTACCCGGGCCCACTCGAAAGGCGTGGGCTAGAGCACACGAAAATATGGGAATCGGGAGGAATTATAGTTTTTTGGTCATACAAAGCAATAAAACGATGAACGATCATGGCGGGGCGGTGACTATGGTTCCTTAGGTCATATTTGATGTCCTGGAAAAATTTTAGGCAATCCAGGTTTGGGGGACCCGGGCCCACTCGGAAGGCGTGGGCTAGAGCACACGAAAATATGAAAATCGGGCGGAATTCTAGATTTTTGGTCATAAAAAGCAAAACAAAGAGGAACGATCATGGAGGGGCGATGACTATGGTTCCTTAGGTCATATTTGATAGCCCGAAAAAAATTTTAGGCGATCGGTGTCCGGGGGACCCGGGCCCACTCGGAAGGCGTGGGCTAGAGCACACGAAAATATGGGAATCGGGCGGAATTCTAGATTTTTGGTCGTAAAAAGCAAAACAACGAGGAACGATCATGGAGGGGTGGTGACTATGGTTCCTTAGGTCATATTTGATAGCCTGGAAAAACTTTTAGGCGATCGGGTTCCGGGGACCCGGACCCACTCGGACGGCGTGGGCTATAGCACACGAATATATCGGAATCGACCAGAATTCTTGTTTTTTGGCCGAAAAATGTAAAACAACGAGGAACGGCCATGGCGGGGCGGTGACTATGGTTCCTTAGGTCGTATTTGATGGCCTGGAAAAAAAATTAGGCAATCCGGTTACGGGGGACCCGGGCCCACTCGGAAGGCGTGGGCTAGAGCACACGAAAATATGGGAATCGGGCGGAATTCTAATTTTTTGGTCGTATGAAGCAAAACATCAAGGAATGGTCATGGCGGGGCGGTGACTATGGTTCCTTAGGTCGTATTTGATGGCCAAGATAAATTTTAGGCGATCGGGGTCCGGGGGGACCGGACCCACCCGCAAGGCATGGGCGCTCACGAAAATATGGCGATCGAGCGAAATTCTAGTTTTTTGGGCCATTAAAAGCAAAACGACGAGGAACGGTCATGGCGGGGTGGTGACTATGGTTCCTTAGGTCGTATTTGATGCCCCGAAAATTTTTTAGCCGATCGAAGTGTAGTGGCCCGGACCCACTTGGAAGGCGTGGGCTATAGCACCCGAAAATGTGGCAATCAGGAAAAATTCTAGTTTTTTGGCCGTATAAAGCAATACAACGAGGAATGGTTATGGCGGGGTGGTGGCTATGGTTCCTTATTTTGTATATGATAGCCCGAAAAAATTTTAGGCGATCGGGGTCCGGGGGCCCGGACCCACTCAGAAGGCGTGGGCTAGAGCACACGAAAATATGGGAATCGGTTGGAATTCTAGTTTTTTTGTCGTAAAACGCAAAACAACGGGAACGGCCATGGCGGGGCAGTGACTATGGTTCCTTAGGTCGTATTTCATGGCTCGGAAATTTTTTTGGCGATAAGGGTCTGGGGGGCCCGGATACACTCGGAAGGCGTGGGCTATAACACACGAATATATGGGAATCGGGAGGAATTCTAGTTTTTGTGTCGTAAAACGCAAAACAACGAGGAACGGCTATGGCGAGGTAGTGACTATGGTTACTTAGGTCGTATTTGATGGTTCGAAAAAACTTTAGGCTATCGGGGTCCAGGGGGCCCGGATCCACTCGAAAGGCGTGGGCTATAGCACACGAATATATGGGAATCGGGCGGAATTCTAGTTTTTTGGCCGTAAAATGCAAAACAACGAGGACCGGTCATGGCGGGGCGGTGACTATGGTTCCTTAGATCGTATTTGATGGCCCGAAAAAATTTTAGGCGATAGGGGTCCGGGGGCCCGTACACACTTGGAAGGCGTGGGCTATAGCACACGAAAATATGACAATCGGGCAAAATTCTAGTTTTTTGTTCGTATAAATCAAAACAACGAGAAACGGTCATGGCGGGGCGGTGGCTATGGTTACTTAGGTCGTATTTGATGGGCCGGAATAATTTTAGGCAATCGAGGTCCGGGGCCCGGACCCACTCGGAAGGCATCGGCTCTAGCATGCGAATATTTCAGAATCTGGTGGAATTCTAGTTTTTACGCCGTAAAACGCAAAACAATAAGGAACGGCCATGGCGGGGCGGTGACAATGGTTCCTTAGGTCATATTTGATGGCCTGGAAAAATTTTAGGCAATCCGGTTTTGGGGGACCTGGGCCCACTCGGAAGGCGTGGGCTAGAGCACACGAAAATATGGGAATCGGGCGGAATTCTAGATTTTTGATAGCCCGGAAAATTTTTAGGCGATTGGGGTCCGCGGGGCCGGGACCCACTCGGAAGGCGTGGGCTACAACACACTAATATATGGAAATCGGGCGAATTCTAGTTTTAATGCCGTAAAATGCAAAACAACGAGGAACGGCCACGGCGGGGCAGTGACTATGGTTCCTTAGGTCGTATTTGATAGCCCAGAAAAATTTTAGGCGATCGGGATCCGGGGGGCCGGGCCCCACTCGGAAAGCGTGGGCTACAAACACACAAATATATGGGAATCGGGCGAAATTCTTATTTTTTGGCCGTAAAATGCAAAACAACAAGGGATGACCATGGCGGGGCGGTGACTATGGTTCCTTAGGTCGTATTTGATGGCCTAGAAAAATTTTAGACAATCCGGTTTTGGGGGACCCGGGCCTACTCGGAAGGCGTGGGCTAGAGCACACGAAAATATGGGAATCGGGCGCAATTCTAGTTTTTTGGTCGTAAAAAGAAAAAAAATGAGGAACGGTCATGGTGGGGCGATGACTATGGTTCCTTAGGTCATATTTGATGACCAAAATAAATTTTAGGCGATCGGGGTCCGGGGGGACCGTACCCACCCGGAAGGCATGGGCGCTCACGAAAATATGGCGATCGAGCGAAATTCTAGTTTTTTGGCCATTTAAAGCAAAACAACGAGGAACGGTCATGGTGGGCGGTGACTATGGTTCCTTAGGTCGTATTTGATGCCATGAAATTTTTTTAGCCGATCGAGGTGCAGGGGCCCAGACCCACTTGGAAGGCGTGGGCTATAGCACACGAAAATGTGGCAATCGGGCAAAATTCTAGTTTTTTGGTTGTATAAAGCAAAACAACGATGAATGGTCATGGCGGGGCGGTGGCTATGGTTCCTTATTTTGTATATGATAGCCCGAAAAAATTTTAGGCGATCGGGGTCCCGGGGGCCCGGACCCACTCAGAAGGCGTGGGCTAGAGCACACGAAAATATGGGAATCGGTCGGAATTCTAATTTTTTTGTTGTAAAACGCAAAACAACGGGAACGGCTATGGCGGGGCAGTGACTATGGTTCCTTAGGTCATATTTCATGGCTCGAAAATTTTTTTGGCGATAAGGGTCTGGGGTGCCCGGATCCACTCGGAAGGCGTGGGCTATAACACACGAATATATGGCAATCGGGAGGAATTCTAGTTTTTCTGTCATAAAACGCAAAACAACGAGGAACGGCCATGGCGAGGTAGTGACTATGGTTCCTTAGGTAATATTTGAAGGCTCGGAAAAACTTTAGGCTATCGGGGTCCAGGGGGCACGGATCCACTCGGAAGGCGTAGGCTATAGCACACGAATATATGGGAATCGGGCGGAATTCTAGTTTTTTGGCCGTAAAACTCAAAACAACGAGGAACGGTCATGGCGGGGCGGTGACTATGGTTCCTTAGATCATATTTGATGGCCCGAAAAAATTTTAGGCGATCGGGGTCCGGGGGCCCGTACTCACTTGGAAGGCGTGGGCTATAGCACATGAAAATATGGCAATCGGGCAAAATTCTAGTTTTTTGTTCGTATAAAGCAAAACAACGAGGAACGGTCATGGTGGGGCGGTGGCTATGGTTACTTAGGTCGTATTTGATGGGCCGGAATAATTTTAGGCGATCAGGGTCTGGGGCCCGGACCCACTCGGAAGGCGTCGGCTCTAGCACACGAATATTTCAGAATCGGGCGGAATTCTAGTTTTTTGGCCGTAAAACTCAAAACAACGAGGAACGGTCATGACAGGGCATTGACTATGGTTCCTTAGATCGTATTTGATGGCCCGAAAAAATTTTAGGCGATCGGGGTCCGGGGGCCCGTACTCACTTGGAAGGCGTGGGCTATAGCACACGAAAATATGGCAATCGGGTAAAATTCTAGTTTTTTGCTCGTATAAAGCAAAACAACGAGGAACGGTCATGGCGGGGCGGTGGCTATGGTTGCTTAGGTCGTATTTGATGGGCCGGAATAATTTTAGGCGATCGGGGTCCGGGGCCCGGACCCACTCGGAAGGCGTCGGCTCTAGCACGTGAATATTTCAGAATCGGGCGGAATTCTAGTTTATACGCCGTAAAATGCAAAACAATGAGGAACGGCAATGGCGGGGCGGTGACTATGGTTCCTTGGGTCATATTTGATGGCCTGAAAAAATTTTAGGCAATCCGGTTTTGGGGGACCTGGGCCCACTCGGAAGGCGTGGGCTAGAGCACACGAAAATATGGGAATCGGGCGGAATTCTAGATTTTTGATAGCCCAGAAAATTTTTAGGCGATTGGGGTCCGCGGGGCCGGGACCCACTAAGAAGGGGTGGGATACAACACACTAATATATGGAAATCGGGCAAATTCTAGTTTTAATGCCGTAAAATGCAAAACAACGAGGAACGGCCATGGCGGGGTAGTGACTATGGTTCCTTAGGTCGTATTTGATGGCCCCGAATAATTTTAGGCGATCGGGGTCCGGGAGCCCGGACCCACTCGGAAGGCATGGGCTATAGCACACGAAAATATGGGAATCGGGCGGAATTCTAGTGTTTTGGCCGTAAAACGCAAAACAACGAGGAACAGCCATGGTTCCTTAGGTCGTATTTGATAGCCCGAAAATATTTTAGGCGATCGGGGTCCGGTGGCCCGGACCCACTAGGAAGGCGTGGGCTATAGCACACGAAAATATGGGAATCGGGCGGAATTCTAGTTTTTTGGCTTTAAAATGCAAAACAACGAGGAACGGCCATGGCGGGGTAGTGACTATGGTTCCTTAGGTCGTATTTGATGGCCCCGAATAATTTTAGGCGATCGGGGTCCGGGAGGGACCGGACCCACCCGGAAGGCATGGGCACTCACGAAAATATGGCGATCGAGCGAAATTCTAGTTTTTTGGCCATTTAAAGCAAAACAACGAGGAACGGTCATGGCGGGGCGGTGACTAAGGTTCCTTAGGTCGTATTTGATGCCCCGAAAATTTTTTAGCCGATCGAGGTACAGGGGCCCGGACCCACTTGGAAGGCGTGGGCTATAGCACACGAAAATGTGGCAATCGGGCAAAATTCTAGTTTTTTGGCTGTATAAAGCAAAACAACGAGGAATGGTCATGGCGGGGCGGTGGCTATGGTTCCTTATTTTGTATATGATAGCCCGAAAAAATTTTAGGCGATCGGGGTCCGGGGGCCCGGACCCACTCAGAAGGCGTGGGCTAGAGCAGACGAAAATATGGGAATCGGTCGGAATTCTAGTTTTTTTGTCGTAAAACGCAAAACAACGGGAACGGCCATGGCGGGGCAGTGACTATGGTTCCTTAGGTCATATTTCATGGCTCGGAAATTTTTTTGGCGATAAGGGTCTGGGGGGCCCGGATCCACTCGGAAGGCGTGGGCTATAACACACGAATATATGGCAATCGGGAGAAATTCTAGTTTTTCTGTCATAAAACGCAAAACAACGAGGAACAGCCATGGCGAGGTAGGGACTATGGTTCCTTAGGTCATATTTGATGGCTCGGAAAAACTTTAGGCTATCAGGGTCCAGGGGGCACGGATCCACTCGGAAGGCGTGGGCTATAGTACACGAATATATGGGAATCGGGCGGAATTCTAGTTTTTTGGCCGTAAAACTCAAAACAACGAGGAACAGTCATGGCAGGGCGGTGACTATGGTTCCTTAGATCGTATTTGATGGCCCGAAAAATTTTTAGGCAATCGGGGTCCGGGGGCCCGTACTCACTTGGAAGGCGTGGGCTATAGCACACGAAAATATGGCAATCGGGCAAAATTCTAGTTTTTTGTTCGTATAAAGCAAAACAACGAGGAACGGTCATGGCGGGGCGGTGGCTATGGTTACTTAGGTCATATTTGATGGGCCGGAATAATTTTAGGCGATCGGGGTCCGGGGCCCGGACCCACTCGGAAGGCGTCGGCTCTAGCACGCGAATATTTCAGAATCGGGCGGAATTCTAGTTTTTACGCCGTAAAATGCAAAACAATGAGGAACGGCCATGGCGGGGAGTGACTATGGTTCCTTAGGTCATATTTGATGGTCTGAAAAAATTTTAGGCAATCCGATTTTGGGGGACCCGGGCCCACTCGGAAGGCGTGGGCTAGAGCACACGAAAATATGGAAATCGGGCGGAATTCTAGATTTTTGATAGCCCGGAAAATTTTTAGGCGATTGGGGTCCGCGGGGCCGGGACCTACTCGGAAGGCGTGGGCTACAACACACTAATATATGGAAATCGGGCGAATTCTAGTTTTAATGCCATAAAATGCAAAACAACGAGGAACGGCCATGGCGGGGCGGTGACTATGGTTCCTTAGGTCGTATTTGATAGCCCAGAATAATGTTAGGCGATCGGGGTCCGGGGGGCCGGGACCCACTCGGAAAGCGTGGGCTACAAACACACGAATATATGGGAATCGGGCGGAATTCTAGTTTTTTGGCCGTAAAATGCAATACAACGAGGGACGACCATGGCGAGGCGGTGAGTATGGTTCCTTAGGTCATATTTGATGGCCTAGAAAAATTTTAGACAATCCGGTTTTGGGGGACCCGG
Organism: Nicotiana tabacum; assembly: GCF_000715075.1. Taxonomy (NCBI): domain Eukaryota; kingdom Viridiplantae; phylum Streptophyta; class Magnoliopsida; order Solanales; family Solanaceae; genus Nicotiana; species Nicotiana tabacum. The sequence continues at coordinate 85,877,855 of NC_134096.1, read as the reverse complement.
GCCCACTCGGAAGGCGTGGGCTAGAGCACACGAAAATATGGGAATCGGGCGCAATTCTAGATTTCTGATAGCCCGGAAAAATTTTAGGCTATTGGGGTCCGCAGGGCCGGGACCCACTCGGAAGGCGTGGGCTACAACACACTAATATATGGAAATAGGGAGAATTCTAGTTTTAATGCCTTAAAATGCAAAACAACGAGGAACGGCCGTGGAGGGGCGGTGACTATGGTTCCTTTGGTCGTATTTGATACCCCAGAAAACTTTTAGGCGATCGGGGTCTGGGGGCCCGGGACCCACTCGGAAAGCGTGGGCTACAACACACGAATATATGGGAATTGGACGGAATTCTAGTTTTTTGGCCATAAAATGCAAAACAACGAGCAACGACCATGGCGGGGCGGTGACTATGGTTCCTTAGGTCGTATTTGATGGCCTAGAAAAATTTTAGACAATCCGGTTTTGGGGGACCCGGGCCCACTCGGAAGACGTGGGCTAGAGCACACGAAAATGTGGGAATCGGGCGCAATTCTAATTTTTTGGTCGTAAAAAGCAAAAAAATGAGGAACGGTCATGACGGGGCGGTGACTATGGTTCCTTAGGTCGTATTTGATGGCCCAGATAAATTTTAGGCGATCGGGGTCTGGGCCCACTCGGAAGGCATGGGCTATAGCTCACGCAAATATGGCTATCGCGCGAAATTCTAGTTTTTTGGCCGTAAAAAACAAAAAAATGAGGAACGGTCATGGCGGGTCGGTGACTATGGTTCCTCAGGTCGTATTTTATGGCCCGAAAATTTTTTAGGCGATCAGGGTCCGGGGGCCCTGACCCACTCTGAAGGCATGGGGCTATAGCACACGAAACTATGGCAATCGGGCAAAATTCTAGTTTTTTGGCCGTATAAACCAAAACAACGAGGAACGGTCATAGCGGGGTGGTGGCTATGGTTCCTTAGGTCGTATTTAATAGCCCCGAAATATTTTAGTTGTAGGCGATCTGGGTCACCCACTCGGAAGGCGTGGGCTATAGCACACGAAAATATGGGAATCGGTCGAAATTCTAGTTTTTTGGTAGTAAAACACAAAACAACGAGGAACGGCCATGGCAGGGCAGTGACTATGGTTCCTTAGGTTGTATTTGATGGCTCAGAAAAATTTTAGACGATCGGGGTCCGGGGGCCCGGACACACTTGGAAGGCGTGGGCTAACACAAAAATTTGGCAATTGGGCGAAATTCTAGTTTTTAGGCCGTATAAAGCAAAACAACGTGGAACGGTCATGGCGGGGCAGTGGCTATTGTTCCTTAGGTCGTATTTGATAGCCCGGAAAAAATTTAGGCGATCGGGGTCCAGGGGGCCGGGACACACTCGGAAGGCGTGGGCTACAACACACGAATATATGGGAATCGGGCGAATTGTAATTTTTTGGCCGTAAAATGCAAAACAACGAGGAACGACTGTGGCGGGGCGGTGACTATGGTTCCTTAGGTCATATTTGATAGCCTAGAAAAATTTTAGGCGATCGGGGTCCGGGGGGCCTAGACCCACTCGGAAGGCGTGGGCTACAACACACGAAAATATAGGAATCGGGCACAATTCTAGTTTTTTGGTCATAAAAAGTAAAACAACGAGGAACGGTCATTGCGGGGCGGTGACTATGGTTCCTTAGGTCATATTTGATGGCCCAAATAAATTTTAGGCGATCGGGTTCCGGACCCACTCAGAAGGCATGGGCTATAACTCACGAAAATATGGCAATCGCGTGAAATTCTAGTTTTTTGGCCGTAAAAAACAAAAAATGAGGAGCGGTCATGGCAGGGCGGTGACTATGGTTCCTTAAGTCATATTTTAAGGCCCGAAATATTTTTAGGCGATCGGGGTCTGGTGGCCCGGACCCACTTGGAAGGCTTGGGCTATAGCACATGAAAAGATGGAAATCGAGCGAAATTCTAGTTTTTTGGCCGTAAAAAGCAAAACAACGAGGAACGGTCATGGCGGGGCGGTGGCTATGGTTCCTTAGGTCGTAATTAATAGCCCGGAAAATTTTTAGGCAATCAGGGTCCGGGGGACCCGGACTCACTCGGAAGTCATTTGCTATAGCACACGAATATATGGGGATCGGGCTAAATTCTAGTTTTTTGGCCGTAAAACGCAAAACAACGAGGAACGACCATGGTGGGGCGGTTACTATGGTTCCTTAGGTCATATTTGATGACCTGGAAAAATTTTAGGCAATCCGGTTTCTGGGGACCCGGGCCCACTCGGAAGGCGTGGGTTAGAGCACAAGAAAATATGGGAATCCGGCGCAATTCGAGTTTTTTAGTCGTAAAAAGCAAAACAACGAGGAACGTCCTTGGCGGGGTGGTGACTATGGTTCCTTAGGTCGTATTTGATGGCCCAGATAAATTTTAGGCGATCAGGGTCCGGACCCACTCGAAAGGCATGGGCTCTAGCTCACGAAAATATGGCAATCGCGAGAAATTCTTGTTTTTTCGCCGTAAAAAACAAAAAAAAACAAGGAACGGTCATGGCGGGGTGGTGACTATTGTTCCTTAGGTCTTATTTGATGGCCCAAATATTTTTTAGGCGATCGGGGTCCAGGGGCCCGGACCCACTTGGAAAGCGTGGGCGCACAAGAATATATGAGAATCGGGCAGAATTCTTATTTTTTGGCCGTAAAACGCAAAACAATGAGGAACGGCCATGGCGTGGCGGTGGCTATGGTTCCTTAGGTCGTATTTTAATAGCCCTAAATAATTTTAGGCGATCGGGTTACGGGGGGCCCGGACACACTCGGACGGCGTGGGTTATAGCACACGAAAATATGGGAAACGGGCGGAATTCTAGTTTCATGGCCGTAAAATGCAAAACAACGAGGAACGACCATGGCATGGTGGTGACTATGGTTCCTTAGGTCTTATTTGATGGCCCGGAATAATTTTAGTCGATCGGGGTCCGGGGGCCCTGACCCACTCGGAAGGCGTGGGCTAGAGCACAAGAAAATATGGTAATCGGGCAGAATTCTTGTTTTTTGGTCGTAAAAAGCAAAACAACGAGGAATGGTCATGGCGGGGCGGTGACTATGGTTCTTTAGTTCGTATTTTATTGCCCAAATAAATTTTAGGCGATCGGGGTCCGGGGGTCCCGGACCCACTCAGAAGAAGTGGGCGATAGCACAAGAAAATATGGGAATCGGGCGAAATTCTAGTTTTTTGTCCGTAAAACACAAAACAATGAGGAACGGCCATGGCGGGGCGGTGACTATAGTTTCATAGGTTGCATTTGATGGCCCATAATAATTTTAGGAGATCAGGGTCCGAGCCCCCGGACCCACTCGGAAGGAGTGGGCTATAGCACACGAAAATATGGGAATCGAGCAAAATTCTAGTTTTTTGTCCGTAATATGCAAAAAAACGAGGAACGGCTATGGCGGGGCGGTGGCTATGGTTCCTTATGTTGTATTTGATGGCCTGAAAAATTTTTAGGTGATCGGGGCCCGGACCCACTTGGAAAGCTTGGGCTATAGCACCCAAAAATATGTCAATCGGGCGAAATTCTAGTTTTTTGGCCGTATAAAGCAAAACAACGAGGAACGGTCATGGCTGGGCAGTGGCTATTGTTCCTTAGTTCGTATTTGATAGCCCGAAAAAATTTTAGGCGATCGGGGTTCTCGTTGTTTTGCGTGGGCTACAACACACGAATATATGGGAATCGGGCGGAATTCTAGTTTTTTGGCCGTAAAACGCAAAACAACGAGGAACGACCATGGCAGGGCGGTGACTATGGTTCCTTAGGTTGTATTTGAAGGCTCGGAAAAATTCAAGGCGATCGAGGGTCGGGGGCCCGGACCCACTCGGAAGGCGTGGGCTACAACACACGAATATATGGGAATCGGGCGGAATTCTAGTTTTTTGGCCGTAAAATGCAAAACAATGAGGAACGGACATGGCAGGGCGGTCACTATGGTTCCTTAGGTTGTATTTGAAGGCTCGGAAAAATTTTAGGCGATCAGGGTCCGGGGGCCCCGGAACCACTCGGAAGGAGTGGGCTATAGCACACGAAAATATGGAAATCGGGCGAAATTCTAGTTTTTTTACCCGTAAAACGCAAAACAACGAGGAACGGCCATGGCGGGGAGGTGACTATGGTTTCTTAGGTTGTATTTGATGGCCCGTAATAATATTAGGCAATCGGGGTCCGGGGTCCCGGACCCACTCTGAAGGCGTGGGCTATATAACACGCGATAATATGGGAATCAGGCAAAATTCTAGTTTTTTAGTCGTAAAACGCAAAACATTGAGGAACAGCCATGGCGAGGAGTTGACTACAGTTTCTTAGGTTGTATTTGATGGCCCGAAAAAATTTTAGGCGATCGGGGTCCGGGGGGCCCGGACCCACTCGGAATGCGTGGGCTACAACACACGAATATATGGAAATCGGGCGGAATTCTAGTTTTTTGGCCGTAAAATGCAAAACAACGAGGAACGGCCATGGCGGGGCGATGACTATGGTTTCTTAGGTTGGATTTGATGGCCCGTAATAATTTTAGGCGAACGGGGTCCGGGGGCCCGGACCCACTCGGAAGGCGTGGGCTATAACACGCGATAATATGGGAATCAGGCGGAATTCTAGTTTGTTGGCCGTAAAACGCAAAACAACGAGGAACGGCCATGGGGGGGCGGTGACTATGGTTCCTTAGGTTGTATTTGAAGGCTCGGAAAAATTTTAGGCGATGTGGGCTATAACACACGAATATATGGGAATCAGGTGGAATTCTAGTTTTTTGGCTGTAAAATGCAAAACAATGAGGAACGGTCATGGCAGGGTGGTGACTATGGTTCCTTAGGTTGTATTTGCAGGCTCGGAAAAATTTTAGGCGATCAGGGTCCGGGGGCCCCGGTCCCACTCGGAAGGAGTGGGCTATAGCACACGAAAATATGGGAATCGGGCGAAATTCTAGTTTTTTTTTCGTAAAACGCAAAACAATGAGGAACGGCCATGGCGGGGAGGTGACTATGGTTTCTTTGGTTGTATTTGATGGCCCGTAATAATTTTAGGTAATCAGGGTTCGGGGCCCCGGACCCACTCGGAAGGCGTGGGCTATAACACGCGAAAATATGGGAATCAGGTGAAATTCTAGTTTTTTATTCGTAAAATGCAAAACAACGAGGAATGGCCATGGCGGGGCGGTGACTATGGTTTCTTAGGTTGTATTTGTTGGCCCGTAATAATTTTAGGTGATCGGGGTCCTGGGGCCAGGACCCACTCGGAAGGCGTGGACTATAACACGCGAAAATATGGGAATCGAGCGAAATTCTAGTTTTTTGGTCGTAAAACACAAAACAATGAGGAACGGCCATGGCAGGGCGGTGAGTATGGTTCCTTAGGTTGTATTTGAAGGCTCGGAAAAATTTTAGGCAATCGGACCCCCTCGGAAGGCGTGGGTTGTAACACACGAATATATGAGAATCGGGCGGAATTCTAGTTTTTTGGCCCTAAAATGCAAAACAATGAAGAACGGCCGCGGCGGGGCGGTGACTATGGTTCCTTAGGTCGTATTTGATGGCCCAAAAAAATTTTAGGCAATTGGGGTCCGGGGGGCCCGGGTCCCACTCGGAAGGCGTGGGCTATAGCACACGAAAATATGGGAATCAGGTGGAATTCTTGTTTTTTGGCTGTAAAACAAAAAAAAATGAAGAACGGTCATAGGGGGAAGTGACTATGGTTCCTTAGGTCGTATTTGATGGCCCGAAATTTTTTTAGGCGATCGGGGTACGAGGGACCCCGACCCACTAGGAAGGCATGGGCTATAGCACACGAAAAAATGGGAATCGGGCGAAATTCTAGTTTTTTGGCCGTAAAACGCAAAACAACGAGGAACGGTCATGGAGAGGTGGTGACTATGGTTCATTAGGTCGTATTTGATGCCCCAAAAAAATTTTAGGCGATCGGGGTCTGGGGGGCCTGGGTCCACTCGGAGGGCGTGTGCTATAGCACACAAAAATATGGGAATCAGGCGGAATTCTAGTTATTTTGGCCATAATAAGCGAAAGAACGAGGAACGGTCATGGAGGGGCGGGGGTTATGGTTCCTTTGGTCGTATTTGATGGCCTGGAAAAATTTTAGGCGATCATGGTCCGGGGGTCCCGGACCCATTCGGAAGGCGTGGGTTATAGCACACGAAAATATGTGAATCAGGCGGAATTCTAGTTTTTTGTACTAAAATGCAAAAAAGGAAGAATGCTCATGGCAAGTGGTGACTATTGTTCTTGAGGTCGTATTTGATGGCCCGAAAATGTTTTAGGCGATCGAGGGCCGGACCCATTCGGAAGGCGTGGGCTGCACACGAAAATATGGGAATCGGGCGAAATTCTAGTTTTTTGGCCGTAAAAAGCAAAAAACCAAGAGGAACAGTCATGGAGGGGCGGTGGCTATAGTTTCGTAGGTCGTATTTGATGGCCCGAAAAAATTTTAGGCGATCGGGGTCCGGGGGACACGGACCCATTCGGAAGGCGTGGGCTGTAGCACATGAAAATATGGGAATCAGGCGGAATTCTAGTTTTTTGGCAGCAAAATGCAAAAAAGGAAGAACGCTCATGGCAAGCGATGACTATGGGTATTTAGGTCGTATTTGATGGCCAGGAAAATTTTTAGGCGAACTGGGTCCGGGGGGCACATCCCACTAGGATAGCGTGGGCTATAGCACATGAAAATATGGGAATCTGGCGGAATTCTAGTTTTTTTGGCCATAAAACGCAAAAAAGAGGAATTGTCATGGCGGGAGGTGACTATGGTACCTTAGCTCGTATTTGATGGCCCAAAAAATTTTGACGCGATCGGGGTCCTGGGTCCCGGACCCATTCGGAAGGATAGCACATGAAAATATGGCAATCTGGTGAAATTCTAGTTTTTTGGCAGTAAAAAGCAAAAACATGAGGAATGATCATGGCAGAGCTATGTATATGGTTCATTAGGTCCTATTTGATGGCCCAGAAAAATTTTAGGAAATCCGGGTAACCGAGGCCAGGCACACATGGAAGGCGACACAAAAATATGGAAATTGGGCGGAATTCTAGTTGTTTGGCCATAAAAAGCAAAAAAATGAGGAACGGTCATGGTGGGGCGGTGGCTATGGTTCCTTAGGTCGTATTTGATGGCCCGGAAAATTTTTAGGCGATCGGGGTCCAGGTGGCCCGGACACATTCGGAAGGCGTGGGTTATAGTACACGAAAATATGGGAATTAGGCGGAATTCTAGTTTTTTGGCCGCAAAATGCAAAAAAGGAAGAACGCTCATGGAAAGCGGTGACTATGGTTTCGTAGGTCGTATTTGATGGCTCGGAAAAATTTTAGGCGAACCGGGTCCTGGGGGAACTGCCCACTAGGAAAGCGTGGGCTATAGCAAACGAAAATATGGCAATCGGGCAAAATTCAAGTTTTTTGGCCGTAAAAAGGAAAAACACGAGGAACGGTCATAGCGGGGCGATTTCTATGGTTCCTTAGGTCGTATTTGATGGCCCAAAAATTTTTTAGGCGATCCGGGTCACCAAGTCCCGGCACACTCGGAAGGCGACACGATAATATGGAAATCAGGCGAAATTCTAGTTTTTTTTACCGTAAAAAGCAAAACAACGAGGAACGGTCATGGCGGGGCGGTGACTATGGTTCCTTAGGTCGTATTTGATGGCCCAAAAAGTTTTTAGGCGATTGGGGCGGGACCCTGACCCACTCGAAAGGCGTGGGCTATAGCACACAAAAAAATTGGAATCGGGAAAAATTCTAATTTTTTGGCCATAAAACGTAAAACAACGACAAACGGTCATGGAGGAGCGGTGACTATGATTCCCGAGGTCGTATTTGATGGCCCGAAAAAATTTTAGGCGATCGGGGTCCAGGAGTCCCGGACCCATTCGGAAGGCGTGGGCTATATAGCACACAAAAATATGGCAATCGGGCAAACATCTAGTTTTTTGGCCGTAAAAAGCAAAAAACAAGGAACGGTCATGGCGGGGTAGTGGCTATGGTTCCTTAGGTCGTGTTTGATGGCTCGGAAAAATTTTAGGTGATTGGGGAGGGACCCTGCCCCACTCGGAAGGCGTGGGCGGACATGAAAAAATTGGAATCGGGCGAAATTCTAGTTTTTTTGCTGTAAAACGCAGAACAACGAGGAACGGTCATGGCGAGGCGGTGACTATGGTTCCTGAGGTCGTATTTGATGGCCCAAAAAACATTTAGGCGATCGGGGTCCGGGGGGTCCGGGTCAACTCGGAAGGCGTTGGCTATAGCCCACCAAAATATGGGAATCAGGTGGAATTCTAGTTTTTTGGTTGTAAAACGAAAAAAATGAAGAACGGTCATAGCGGGCGGTGACAATGGTTCCTTTGGTCGTATTTGATGGCCCGAAATTTGTTTAGGCGATCAGGGCTCGGGGGACCCCGACCCACTAGGAAGGCATGGGCTATAGCACACGAAAAAATGGAAATCGGGCAAAATTCTAGTTTTTTGGCCGTAAAATGCAAAACAACGAGGAACGGTCATGGCTAGGTGGTGACTATGGTTCATTAGGTCATATTTGATGGCCTAAAAAAATTTTAGGCGATCGGGGTCTGGGGGTCCAGACCCATTCAGAAGGCGTGGGCTATAGCGCACGAAAATATGGGAATCAGGCGGAAATCTAATTTTTTGCCCACAAAATGCAAAAAATGAAGAACTCTCATGGAAAGCGGTGACTATGGTTCCTTAGGTCGTATTTGATGGCCCGAAAAAATTTTAGGCCATCCGGCTCCGGGGGCCCGGACCCATTCGGATGGCGGATGGCAATCGGGCGAAATTAGAGTTTTTTGGCCGGAAAATGCAAAAAGGAAGAACGCTCATGGAAGCGGGTGACTATGGTTCCTAAGGTCGTATTTGATGGCCCGGAAAATTATAGGAGATCTGGGTCACCGAGGCCCGGCAAACTCAGAAGGCGACACAAAAATATGCGAATTGAGTGGAATTCTGGTGTTTTTGTCGTAAAAATCATAAAACAACAAGGAACGGTCACGGTGGGGCGGTGACTATTGTACCTTAGGTCGTATTTGACTTCCCGGATAAATTTTAGGCGAACCAGGTCCGAAGGGCACTGCCCACTAGGAAAGCGTGGGCTATAGCACATGAAAATATGGGAATCGGGCGGAATGCTAGTTTTTTCGATGGTAAAACGCAAAAAAAGAGGAACTGTCATGGCGGGCGGTGACTATGGTACCTTAGCTAGTATTTCATAGCCCGAAAAAATTTTACGCGATCGGGTTCCGGGGGGCCTGGACCCATTCAAAAGGCGTGGGCTATAGCATACGAAAATATGGCAATCAGGCAAAATTCTATTTTTTTGGCCGTAAAAAGCAAAAAACAGAGGAACGGTCATGGCAGAGTGATGCCTATGGTTCCTTAGGTCGTATTTGATGGCCCAGAAAAATTTTAGGCGATCCGGGTCACCGAGGCCCGGCATACTCGGAAGGCGACATGAAAATATGGGAATCGGGCGGAATTCTAGTTGTTTGGTCGTAAAAAGCAAAACAACGAGGAACTGTCATGGCGGGGTGGTGACTATGGTTCCTTAGGTCGTACTTGATGGCCCGAAAATTTTTTAGGCGATTGGGGTGGGACCCTGACCCACTCGAAAGGCGTGGGCTATAGCACACGAAAAAATGAGAATCGGGCAAAATTCTAATTTTTTGGCCGTAAAACGCAAAACAACGAGAAACGGTCATGGAGGGGCGGTGACTATGATTCCTGAGATCATATTTGATGGCCCGAAAAAATTTTAGGCGATCGGGGTCCGGGAGTCCCGGACCCATTCGGAAGGCGTGGGCTATATAGCACACGAAAATATGCCAATCGGGCAAACTTCTAGTTTTTTGGCCGTAAAAAGCAAAACAACGAGGAACGGTCATGGCGGGGCAGTGTCTATGGTTCCTTAGGTCGTATTTGATGGCCCGAAAAAATTTTAGGCGATTGGGGAAGGACCTTGACCCACTCGGAAGGCGTGGGCGCACATGAAAAAATTGGAATCGGGCGAAATTCTAGTTTTTTGGCCGTAAAACGCTAAACAACGAGGAACGGTCATGGCGAGGTGGTGACTATGGTTCCTGAGGTCGTATTTGATGGCCCGAAAAACTTTTAGGCGATCGGGATCCGGGGGGCCCGGGTCAACTCGGAAGGCGTTGGCTATAGCACACCAAAATATGGGAATCAGGTGGAATTCTAGTTTTTTGGTTGTAAAATGAAAAAAATGAAGAACGGTCATAGAGGGCGGTGACTATGGTTCCTTAGGTCGTATTTGATGGCCCGAAAATATTTTAGGCGATCGGGGTCCGGGGGACCCCGACCCACTAGGAAGGTGTGGGCTATAGCATACGAAAAAATGGGAATCGGGAGAAATTCTAGTTTTTTGGCCGTAAAATGCAAAACAACAAGGAATGGTCATGGCGAGGCGGTGACTATGGTTCATTAGGTCATATTTAATGGCCCAAAAAATTTTTAGGCGATCGAATTCGGAAGGCGTGGGCTATAGCGCACGAAAATATGGGAATCAGGCGGAATTCTAATTTTTTGGCCGCAAAATTCAAATAAGGAAGAACTCTCATGGCAAGTGGTGACTATGGTTCCTTAGGTCGTATTTGATGGCCCGTAAAAATTTTAGGCCATCCGGCTCCGGGGGCCCGGACCCATTCGGAAGGCGTGGGCTAAAGCACACGAAAATATGGCAATCGGGCGAAATTATAGTTTTTTGGCCGGAAAATGCAAAAAGGAAGAACGCTCATGGAAGCGGGTGACTATGGTTCCTAAGGTAGTATTTTATGGCCCGAAAAATTATAGGAGATCTGGGTCACCGAGGCTCGGCAAATTCAGAAGGCGACACGAAAATATGCGAATTGAGTGGAATTCTAGTGTTTTTGTCGTAAAAATCAAAACAACAAGGAACGGTCATGGTGGGGCGGTGACTATGGTACCTTAGGTCGTATTTGACTTCCAGGATAAATTTTAGGCGAACCGGGTCCGGGGGGCGGAATTCTACTTTTTGCGACGGTAAAACGCAAAAGAAGAGGAACTGTCATGGCGGGCGGTGACTATGGTACCTTAGCTAGTATTTCACGGCCCGAAAGTTTTTTACGCAATCGAGTTCCGGGGGGCCCGGACCCATTCGGAAGGCGTGGGCTATAGCATATAAAAATATGGCAATCAGGCAAAATTCGAGTTTTTTGGACATAAAAAGAGAAAAACAGAGGAACGGTCATGGCGGGGTTATATCTATAGTTCCTTAGGTCGTATTTAATGGCCCAGAAAATTTTTAGGCGATCCGGGTCACCAAGGCCCGGCACACTCGGAAGGCGACATGAAAATATGAGAATCGGGCGGAATTCTAGTTGTTTGGTCGTAAAAAGCAAAACAACGAGGAACCGTCATGGCGGGTCGATGACTATGGTTCCTTAGGTCGTATTTGATGGCCCGGAAATATTTTCGGCGATTGGGGGCGGGTCAGTGACGCACTCGGAAGGCGTGGGCGCACACGAAAAAATGGGAATCAGACGAAATTCTAGTTTTTTGGCCGTAAAACACAAAACAACGAGAAACGGTCATGGCGGGGCAGTGACTATGGTTCCTAAGGTCGTATTTGATGGCACGAAAATATTTTAGGCGATCGAGGTCTGGGGGGCCCGGACCCATTCAGAAGGCGTAGGCTATAGCACACGAAAATACTGGAATCGGGCAAACTTCTAGTTTTTTGGTCGTAAAAATCAAAACAACAAGGAACAGTCATGGTGGGGCGGTGACTATGGTACCTTAGGTCGTATTTGACTTCCCGAATAAATTTTAAGCGAACCGGGTCCGGGGGCCACTACTCACTGGGAAGGCGTGGGCTATAGCATACGAAAATATGGGAATCGGGCGGAATTCTAATTTTTTTGGCCATAAACTGCAAAAAAAGAGGAACTGTCATGGCAGGTGGTGACTATGGTACCTTAGCTCGTATTTGATGGCCCGAAAATGTTTTAGGCGATCGCGGTTCGAGAGTCCCGATTTAATGGCCCCGAATAATTTTATGCGATCGGGGTACGTGGGCCCGGACACACTCGGAAGGCATGGGCTATAGCGCACGAAAATATGGGAATCTGGCGGAATTCTAATTTTTTGGCCGCAAAATTCAAAAAAGGAAGAACTCTCATGGCAAGTGGTGACTATGGTTCCTTAGGTCGTATTTGATGGCCCCAAATAATTTTAGGCGATCGGGATCCGGGGGCCCGGACCCACTTAGAAGGCGTGGGCTATAGCACACAAAATATGGCAATCGCGGGAAATTCTAGTTTTTTGTCTCGTATAAAGCAAAACAACGATGAACGGTCATGGCGGGGTGGTGGCTATTATTCCTTATGTCGTATTTGATAGCCCCGAAAATTTTTAGGCGATTAGGGTCTGGGGGGCCCGGACCCACTAGGAAGGTGTGGGCTATAGCACACGAAAATATGGGAATCGGGCAGAATTCTAGTTTTTTTGTCGTAAAAAGCAAAACAACGAGGAACGGTCATGGCGGGGCAGTGACTATGGTTCCTTAGGTTCTATTTGATGGCCCAAATAAATTTTAGGCGATCGGGGTCCGGGGGCCCGGACCCACTCGGAAAGCGTGGGCTATAGTACACGAAAATATGGGAATCAGGCGAAATTCTAGTTTTTTGGTCCTAAAACACAAATCAACGAGGAACAGCCATGGCGGGGTAGTAACTATGGTTCCTTAGGTCGTATTTGATGGCTCAAAAAACTTTTTGGCTATAGGGATCCGGGGGCCCGGACCCCCTTGGAAGGCATGGTATAGCAAACAAAAATATGGCAATCGGGCGTAATTCAAGTTTTATGGCCGTATAAAGCAAAACAACGAAGAACGGTCATGGCGGGGCGGTGGTACACGAATATTTGGGAATCGAGCGAAATTCTTGTATTTTGGCCGTAAAATGCAAAACAACAATGAGCGGCCATGGAGGGGCGTGACTATGGTTCCTTAGGTCGTATTTGGTGGCCTGGAAAATTTTAGGCGTTCGGGGTCTAGGGGCCCGGACCCACTCGGAAGCCTGGGCTATAGCTCTCGTAAAACCCAAAAAAATGAGGAACGGCCATGGCGGGGCAGTGACTATGGTTCCTTAGGTCGTATTTGATGGCTCAGAAAAATTTTAGGCTATCAGGGTCCGGGGGCCCGGACTCACTTGGAAGGCTTGGGCTATAGCACACGAATATATGGGAATCGGGCGGAATTTTAGTTTTTTGGCCGTAAATTGCAAAACAACGAGGAACGGCCATGGCGGGGTGTTGACTATGGTTCCTTAGGTCGTATTTGATGGCCTGGAAAAATTTTAGGCAATCTGGTTTCGGGGGACCCGGGCCCACTCGGAGGGAGTGGGCTAGAGCACACGAAAATATTGGAATCAGGCAGAATTCTAGTTTTTTGGTCGAAAAAAGTAAAACAGCAATTAATGGTCATGGCGGGGTGGTGACTATGGATCCTTAGGTCGTATTTAATGATCTGGAATAATTTTAGGCGATCGAGGTCTGGGGGACCGGACCCACTCGGAAGGCGTGGTCTATAACACGAAAATATGGGAATCGAGCGAAATTCTAGTTTTTTGGTCGTAAAATGCAAAACAACGAGGAACGGCCGTGGCGCGGCGGTGACTAGGGTTCCTTATTTTGTATTTGATGGCTCGGAAAAAATTTAGGCGATTGGGGTCTGGGGGTCCGGACCCACTTGGAAGGCGTGGGCTATATAGCACACGAAAATATGGCAATCAGACAAAATTCTAGTTTTTGGCCGTATAAAGCAAAACAACGAGGAACGGTCATGGCGGTGTGGTGGCTATTGTTCCTAAGGTCGTATTTGATAGCCCGAAATAATTTTTAGGCGATCGGGGTCCGGGGGCCCGGACCCACTCGGTAGGCGAGGGCTACAACACACGAATATATGGGAATCGGGCAGAATTATAGTTTTTTGGCAGTAAAACGTAAAACAACGAGGAATGGCCATGGCAGGGTGGTGACAATGGTTCCTTAGGTCGTATTTGATGGCACGGAATAATTTTAGACGATCGGGGTCCGGGGGCCCGGACCCACTCGGAAGGCGTGAGCTATCGCACACGAAAATATGGGAATCAGACGAAATTCATGTTTTTTGGCCGTAAAACGCAAAGCAACGAGGAACGGCCATGGCGGAGCGGTGACTATGGTTCCTTGGGTCATGTTTGATGGCCCGAAAAAATTTTAGGCGATCAAGAGGAACGGTCATGGCAGGGAGGTGGCTATGGTTCCTTAGGTCGTATTTGATGGCCCGGAATAATTTTAGGCCATCGGGGTCCGGGGGCCCGGACCCATTCGGAAGGCGTGGGCTATATAGCTTTCGAAAATATGGAATCGGGCAAAATTCTAGTTTTATGGCCGTAAAATGCAAAACAACTAGGAACGGCCATGGCGGGGGGGGGGGTGACTATGGTTCCTAAGGTCGTATTTGATAGCCCGAAAAAGTTTTAGGCGATCGGGGTCCAGGGGGCCCAGACACACTCAGAAGGGGTGGGCTATAGAACACGAAAATATGGAAATCGGGCGAAATACTAGTTATTTGGCCGTATAAAGCAAAACAAAGAGGAACGGTCATAGCTGGGCGTTGGGTATGGTCCGTAGGTCGTATTTGATGGCCAAAAAAAAAATTGGCGTTCGAGGTCCGGGGGGCCTGGGTCCACTCGGAAGGCATGTGCTATAGCACACGAAAATATGGGAATCAAGCGAAATTCTAGACTTTTGGCCGTAAAACGCAAAAAAAAGGAACTGTCATGGCGGGAGGTGACTCTAGTTCCTTATATCATATTTGATGGCCCGGAAAATGTTTTGGCGATCTGGGTCAAATAAACCCGGCACACACGGAAGGCTACACGAAAATATGGGAATCGGGCGGAATTCTAGTTTTTTGGTCGTAAAAAGCAAAACAATGAGGAACAGTCATGGAGGGGCGGTGACTATGGTTCCTTAGGTCGTATTTGATGGCCCGAAAAAACTTTAGGCGATCGGGGACCTGGGGGCCCGGACCCACTCGGATGGTGTGGGCTATAACACACGAATATATGAGAATCGGGCGGAATTCTAGTTTTTTGGCCGTAAAACGCAAAACAACAAGGAACGGCCATGGCAGGGCGGTGACAATGGTTCCTTAGGTCATATTTGATGGCCCGAAAAATTTGTAGGCTATTGGGGTCCGGGGGACCCGGACACATTCAGAAGGCGTGGGCTATATAGCATGCGAAAATATGGGAATCAGGCAAAATTCTAGTTTTTTAGCCGTAAAATGCAAAACAACGAGGAACGGCCATGGCGGGGCGGTGACTATGGTTCCTAAGGTCATATTTGATAGCCCAAAAAAATTTTAGGCAATCGAGGTCCAGGGGGCCCGGACACACTCGGAAGGCGTGGGCTATAGAACACGAAAATGTGGAAATCGGGCAAAATTCTAGTTTTTTGGCCGTATAAAGCAAAAAAACAAGGAATGGTCATAGCGGGGCGGTGGGTATGGTCCTTAGGTCGTATTTGATGGCCAGAAAAAAAATTTGGCGTTCGAGGTTTGGGGGGCCCGGATCCACTCGGAAGGCATGTGCTACAGCACACGAAAATATGGGAATCGGGCGGAATTCTAGATTTTTGGCCGTAAAATGCAAAAAATGAGGAACTGTCATGGCGGGAGGTGACTCTAGTTCCTTAGATCGTATTTGATGGCCCGAAAAATATTTTGGCGATCTGGGTCAAATAGACCCGGCACACACGGAAGGCGACACGAAAATATGGGAATCGGGCGGAATTCTAGTTTTTTGGCTGTAAAACGTAAAACAACGAGGAACGGCCATGGTAGGGCGGTGACAATGGTTCCTTAGGTCGTATTTGATGGCCAAAAAACTTTTTAGGCTATAGGGGTACGGGGGCCCGGACCCATTCGGAAGGCGTGGGCTATATAGCATACGAAAATATGGGAATCGGGCGAAATTCTAGTTTTTTGCCCGTAAAACGCAAAATAACGAGGAACGGTCATGGCGGGGTGGTGACTATGGTTGCTAAGGTCGTATTTGATAGCCCGGAAAAATTTTAGGCGATCGGGGTCCGGGGGGCCTGGACCCACTCGGAAGGAGTAGCACACGAAAATATGGGAATCGGGCAAAATTCTAGTTTTTTGGCCGTGAAACGCAAAACAACGAGGAACGGCCATGGCGGGGCGGTGACTATGGTTCCTTAGGTCATATTTGATGCCCCGAAATAATTTTAGGCGATCGTGGTCCGTCGTCCCGGACCCACTCGGAAGGCGTGGTCTATAGCACCCGAAGATATGAGAATCAGGCGAAATTCTAGTTTTTTGGTCGTAAAATGCAAAATAACGAGGAACGGACATGGCGGGGAGGTGGCTACGGTTCCTTAGGTTGTATTTGATGGCCCGGAATAATTTTGGGCTATCGAGGTTCGGGGGCCTGGACCCACTCGGAAGGCATGCGCTATAGCACACGAAAATATGGGAATCGGGCAAAATTCTAGTTTTTTGGCCGTAAAACACAAAACAACGAGGAACGACCATGGCGGGGCGGTGACTATGGTTCCTTAGGTTGTATTTGATAGCCCGCAAAAACTTTAGTCGATCGGGGTCTGGGTGGCCCGGACCCACTCGGAAAGCATGGGCAATAGAACACGAAAATATGAAAATCGGGCGAAATTCTAGTATTTTTGCCGTATAAAGCAAAAAAATGAGGAACTGTCATAGCGGGGCGGTGGCTATGGTCCTTAGGTCGTATTTAATAGCCCGGAAAAATTATAGCCGATCGGGGTGCGGGGGGCCTGGATCCACTCGGAAGGCGTGGGCTATACCATACGAAAATATGAGAATCAGGAAGAATTCTAGTTTTTTGGCCGTAAAACGCAAAACAATGAGGAACGGCCATAGCGGGGCGGTGACTACGGTTCCTTAGGTCGTATTTGATGGCATGGAAAATTTTTAGGAAATCCTGTTTCGGTGGACCCGGGGCCACTCGGAAGGCGTGGGATAGAGCACACGAAAATTTGGCTATCAGGCGGAATTCTAGTTTTTTGGCCGTAAAAAGCAAAAAAATGAGGAACAGTCATGGCGGGGTGGTGGCTATGGTTCCTTAGGTCGTATGTGATGGCCCGAAAAAGTTTTAGGCGATCAGGGTCAGGGGGGCCCGGACCCATTCGTAAGGCGTGGGCTATAACACACGATAATATGGAAATCAGGCGAAATTCTAGTTTTTTTTACCGTAAAAAGCAAAATAACGAGGAACGGTCATGAAGGGGCGGTGACTATGGTTCCTTAGTTCGTATTTAATGGCCCAAAAAATTTTTAGGCGATCAAAGTCCAGGGGACCCTGACCCATTCGGAAGGCGTGGGCTATAGCACACGAAATTATGGCAATCGAGCGAAATTCTAGTTTTTTGGTCGTAAAAAGCAAGGAAACGAGGAACGGTCATGGCGAGGCTGTGGCTATTGTTCCTTAGGTCGTATTTGATAGCCTGGAAGAATTTTAGGTGATTGGGGTCCGGGGGCCTGGACCTACATGGAAGGCATTGGCTATAGAACACGAAAATATGGCAATCGCATGAAATTCTAGTTTTTTGGCCGTAAAATGCAAAAAAATGAGGAACGGTCATGGAGGGGAGGTGACTATGGTTCCTTAGGTCGTATTTGATGGCCCGAAAAAATTTTAGGCGATCGGGGTCCGGGGGCCCGGACCCACTTGGAAGGCGTGGGCTATATAGCACACGAAAATATGGCAATCGGGTGAAATTATTATTTTTTGGCCGTATAAAGCAAAACTACGAGGAACGGTCATGGCGGGGCGGTGGCTATTGTTCCTAAGGTCGAATGTGATAGCCCGAAAAAATTTTAGGCGATCGGGGTCCGGGGGCCCAGACCCACTCGAAAGGCGTGGGCTACAACACACGAATATATGGGAATCAGGCAGAATTATAGTTTTTTGGCAGTAAAACACAAAACAACAAGGAACGGCCATGGCAGGCCGGTGACGATGGTTCCTTAGATTGTATTTGATGGCCCAGAATAATTTTAGGCGATCGGGGTCCGGAGGCCCGGACTCCCTCGGAAGGCGTGGGCTATAAGCACACGAAAATATGGGAATCGGGCGAAATTCAAGTTTTTTGGCCGTAAAACGCAAAACAACGAGGAACGGCCATGGTGGAGCGGTGACTATGGTTCCTTGGGTCGTGTTTGATGGCCCAAAAATTTTTTAGGCGATCAGGATCCGGAGGGCCCGGACCCATTCGGAAGGCGTGGGCTATAGCAAACGATAATATGGAAATCAGGCAAAATTCTAGTTTTTTTTGCTGTAAAAAGCAAAAAAATGAGGAACGGTCATGGCGGGGAGGTGGCTACCCTTCCTTTGGTCGTTTTTGATAGACAGGAAAAATTTTAGGCGATAGGGGTCCGGGGGGCCTGGACCCACTCGGAAGGCGTGGGCTATAGCACACGAAAATATGGGAATCAGATGGAATTATAGTTTTTTGGCCGTAAAACGTAAAACAATGAGGAACGGCCATCGCAGGGTGGTGACAATGGTTCCTAAGGTTATATTAGATGGCCCGGAATAATTTTAGGCTATCGGGGTCCAGGGGCCCAGACCCATTCGGAAGGCGTGGGCTATATAGCATACGAAAATATGGAAATCGAGCGAAATTCTGGTTTTTTGGCCGTATAAAGCGAAAAAACGAGGAATGGTCATAGTGGGGCGGTGGCTGTGGTCCTTAGGTCGTATTTGATGGCCAGAAAAAATTTTTGGCGTTCGAGGTCCGGAGGGCCTGGGTCCACTCGGAAGGCATGTGCTATAGCACACGAAAATATAGGAATGGGGCGGAATTCAAGATTTTTGGCCGTTAAACGCAAAAAAAGAGGAACTGTCATGGCGGGAGGTGACTCTAGTTCCTTAGATCGTATTTGATGGCCCGGAAAATGTTTTGGCGATCTGGGTCAAATAGACCCGGCACACACGGAAGGCGACACGAAAATATGGGAATCTGGCAGAATTCTAGTTTTTTGGTTGTAAAAAGCAAAACAACGAGGAACAGTCATGGAGGGGCAGTGACTATGGTTCGTTAGGTCATATTTGATGGCCCGAAAAACTTTTAGGCGATCGGTGACCGGGGGGCCCGGACCCACTTGAAAGGCGTGGGCTATAACACACTAATATATGGGAATCAGGCGAAATTCTAGTTATTTGGCCGTAAAACGCAAAACAACGAGGAAAGGCCATGGCATAGTGGTGACTATGGTTCCTTGGGTCGTGTTTGATGGCCCGAAAAAATTTTAGGCGATCAGGATCCGGGGGGCCCGGACCCATTCGGAAGGCGTGGGCTATAGCAAACGATAATATGGAAATCAGGCGAAATTCTAGTTTTTTTTAACGTAAAAAGCAAGAAAATGAGGAATGGTCATGGCGGTGAGGTGGCTACGGTTCCTTAGGTCGTATTTGATAGATAGGAAAATTTTTAGGCGATCGGGGTCCGGGGGCCTTGACCCACTCGGAAGGCGTGGGCTATAACACACGAAAATATGGGAATCGGGCGGAATTATAGTTTTTTGGTCGTAAAACGCAAAACAATGAGGAACGGCCATGGCAGGGCGGTGACAATGGTTCCTTAGGTCGTATTTGATGGCCCGGAATAATTTTAGGCTATCGGGGTCCGGGGGCCCGGACCCATTCGGAAGGTGTGGGCTATATAGCATACTAAAATATGGGAATCGGGCCGAAATTCTAGTTTTATGGCCGTAAAATTCAAAACAATGAGGAACGGCCATGGCCGGGGGGTGTGTGACTATGGTTTCTAAGGTCGTATTTGATATCCCGGTAAAAGTTTAGGCGATCGGAGTCCGGGCAGCCCGGACCCACTCGGAAGGCATGGGCTATAGAACACGAAAATATGGAAATCGGGCGAAATTCTAGTTTTTTGGCCGTATGAAGCAAAAAAATGAGGAACGGTTATAGCGGGGCAGTGGCTATGGTCCTTAGGTCGTATTTGATGGCCAGAAAAAAAAATTTGGCATTCGAGGTCCGTGGGGTCCGGGTTCACTCGGAAGGCATGTGCTATAGCACACGAAAACATGGGAATCGGGCGAAATTCTAGATTTTTGGTCGTAAAATGCAAAAAAAGAGGAATTGTCATGGAGGGAGGTGACTCTAGTTCCTTAGATCGTATTCGATGACCCGGAAAATGTTTTGGCGATCTGGGTCAAATAGACCCGGCACACACGGAAGGCGACACGAAAATATGGGAATCGGGTGGAATTCTAGTTTTTTTGTCGTAAAAAGCAAAACAATGAGGAACGGTCATAGAGGGGCGGTGACTGTGGTTCGTTAAGTCGTATTTGATGACCCGAAAAATTTTTAGGCGATCGGGGACCGGGGGGCCCGGACCTACTCAGAAGGCGGGGGCTATAACACACGAATATATGGGAATAAGGCGGATTTCTAGTTTTCTGGCCGTAAAACGCAAAACAATGAGGAACGGCCATGGCAGGGTGGTGACAATTGTTCCTTAAGTCATATTTGATGGCCCGGAAAAATTTTAGGCTATCAGGGTCCGGGGACCCGGACCCATTCGGAAGGCGTGGGCTATATAGCATATGAAAATATGGGAATCGGGCGAAATTCTAGTTTTTTGGCCGTAAAATGCAAAACAACGAGGAACGGCCATGGCGGGGCGGTGACTATTGTTCCTAAGGTCGTATTTGATGGCCCGGAATAATTTTAGGCGATCGTGGTCCGAGGGCCCGGACCCACTCGGAAGGCGTGGGCTATAGCCCTCGAAGATATGGGAATCAGGCGAAATTCTAGTTTTTTGGTCGTAAAATGCAAAACAATGAGGAACGGCCATGGCGGACGGTGGATACGTTTCCTTAGGTCACATTTGATGGCCCGTAATAATTTTGGGCGATCGAGGTCCGGGGGCCCGGACCCACTCGGAAGGTGTGGGCTATAGCACACGAAAATATGGGAATCGGGCGAAATTTTAGTTTTTTGGCCGTAAAACGCAAAACAATGAGGAACGGCCATGGCAGGGTGGTGACAATGGTTCCTAAGGTCATATTTGATGGCCCAAAATAATTTTAGGCTATCGGGGTCCGGGCGCCCAGGCCCATTCGGAAGGCGTGGGCTATATAGCTTACGAAAATATGGAAATCGAGCGAAATTCTAGTTTTTTGGCCGTATAAAGTGAAAAAACGAGGAATGGTCATAGCGGGGCGGTGGCTGTGGTCCTTAGGTCTTATTTGATGGCCAGAAATTTTTTTTGGCGTTCGAGGTCCGGAGGGCCTGGCTCCACTCGGAAGGCATGTGCTATAGCACACCAAAATATGAGAATCGGGCGGAATTCTAGGTTTTTGGCCGTTAAACACAAAAAAAAAGAGGAATTGTCATGGCGGGAGGTGACTCTAGTTCGTTAGATCGTATTTGATGGCCCGGAAAATGTTTTGGCGATCTGGGTCAAATAGACCCGGCACACACGGAAGGCGACACGAAAATATGGGAATCTGGCAGAATTCTAGTTTTTTGGTCGTAAAAAGCAAAACAACGAGGAACGGTCATGGAGGGGCGGCGACTATGGTTCATTAGGTCGTATTTGATTGAACGAAAAACATTTAGGCGATCGGGGTCCGGGGGGCCCGGACCCACTCGGAAGGCGTGGGCTATAACACACGAATATATGGGCATCGGGCGGAATTCTAGTTAATTGGCCGTAAAACGCAAAACAACGAGGAAAGGCCATGGCGGAGTGGTGACTATGGTTGGGTCATGTTTGATGGCCTGAAAATTTTTTAGGCGATCAGGATCCGGGGGGCCGGACCCATTCGGAAGGCGTGGGCTATAGCAAACGATAATATGGAAATCAGGCGAAATTCTAGTTTTGTTTACCGTAAAAAGCAAGAAAATGAGGAACGGTCATGGTGGGGAGGTGGCTACAGTTCCTTAGGTCGTATTTGATAGACAGGAAAAATTATAGGCGATCGGGGTCCGGGGGGCCTTAACCCACTCGGAAGGTGTGGGCTATAACATACTAAAATATGGGAATCGGGCGGAATTATAGTTTTTTGGCCGTAAAATGCAAAACAACGAGGAACGGCCATGGTAGGGCGGTGACAATGGTTCCTTAGGTCATATTTGATGGCCCGGAATAATTTTAGGCTATCGGGGTCCTGGGGCCCGGACCCATTCGGAAGGCGTGGGCTATAGCATACGAAAATATAGGAATCGGGCGAAATTCTAGTTTTATGGCCGTAAAATGCAAAATAAGGAGGAACGGCCATGGCCAGGGGGTGACTATGGTTCCTAAGGTCGTATTTGATATCCCGGTAAAATTTTAGGCGATCGGAGTCCGGGCGGCCCGGACACACTCGGAAGGCATGGGCTATAGAACACGAAAATATGGAAATCGGGCGAAATTTTAGTTTTTTGGCCGTATGAAGCAAAAAAACGAGGAACGGTTATAGCGGGGCGATGGCTATGGTCCTTAGGTCGTATTTGATGGCCAGAAAAAAAAATTGGCGTTCGAGGTCTGTGGGGTCCGGGTCCACTCGGAAGGCATGTGCTATAGCACACGAAAACATGGAAATCGGGCGGAATTCTAGATTTTTGATCGTAAAACGCAAAAAAAGAGGAATTGTCATGGAGGGAGGTGACTCTAGTTCCTTAGATCGTATTCGATGACCCGGAAAATATTTTGGCGATCTGGGTCAAATAGACCCGGCACACACGGAAGGCGACACGAAAATATGGGAATCGGGCGGAATTCTAGTTTTTTGGTCGTAAAAAGAAAAACAATGAGGAACGGTCATAGAGGGGCGGTGACTATGGTTCGTTAGGTCGTATTTGATGGCTCGAAAATTTTTTAGGCGATCGGGGACCGGGGGGGCCCAGACCTACTCGGAAGGCGTGGGCTATAACACACGAATATATGGGAATCAGGCGGATTTCTAGTTTTTTGGCCGTAAAATGCAAAACAATGAGGAACGGCCATGGTAGGGTGGTGACAATGGTTCCATAGGTCGCATTGGATGGCCCGGAAAAATTTTAGGCTATCAGGGTCCGGGGACCCGGACCCATTCGGAAGGCGTGGGCTATATAGCATATGAAAATATGGGAATCGGGCGAAATTCTAGTTTTTTGGCCGTAAAACGCAAAACAACGAGGAACGGCCATGGAGGGGCAGTGACTATTGTTCCTAAGGTCGTATTTGATGGCCCGGAATAATTTTAGGCAATCGTGGTCCGAGGGCCCGGACCCACTCGGAAGGCGTGGGCTATAGCCCTCAAAGATATGGGAATCGTGCGAAATTCTAGTTTTTTGGTCGAAAAATGCCAAACAACGACGAACGGCCATGGCGGACGGTGGCTACATTTCCATAGGTCGCATTGGATGGCCCGGAAAAATTTTAGGCTATCAGGGTCCGGGGACCCGGACCCATTCGGAAGGCGTGGGCTATATAGCATATGAAAATATGGGAATCGGGCGAAATTCTAGTTTTTTGGCCGTAAAACGCAAAACAACGAGGAACGGCCATGGAGGGGCAGTGACTATTGTTCCTAAGGTCGTATTTGATGGCCCGGAATAATTTTAGGCAATCGTGGTCCGAGGGCCCGGACCCACTCGGAAGGCGTGGGCTATAGCCCTCGAAGATATGGGAATCGGGCGAAATTCTAGTTTTTTGCTCGTAAAACGCAAAACAACGAGGAACGGCCATGGCGGACGGTGGCTACATTTCCTTAGGTCGCATTTGATGGCCCGTAATAATTTTGGGCGATGAGGTCCGGGGGCCCGGACCCACTCGGAAGGTGTGGGCTATAGCACATGAAAATATGGGAATCGGGCGAAATTTTAGTTTTTTGGCCGTAAAACGCAAAACAACGAGGAACGGCCATGGCAGGGTGGTGACAATGGTTCCTAAGGTCATATTTGATGGCCCGGAATAATTTTAGGCTATCGGGGTCCGGGCACCCAGGCCCATTCGGAAGGCGTGGGCTATATAGCTTACGAAAATATGGAAATCGAGCGAAATTCTAGTTTTTTGGCCGTATAAAGTGAAAAAATGAGGAATGGTCATAGCGGGGCGGTGGCTGTGGTCCTTAGGTCGTATTTGATGGCCAGAAATTTTTTTTGGCGTTCGAGGTCCGGAGGGCCTGGCTCCACTCGGAAGGCATGTGCTATAGCACACCAAAAATGGGAATCGGGCAGAATTCTAGATTTTTGGCCGTTAAACACAAAAAAAAGGAACTGTCATGGCGGGAGGTGACTCTAGTTCCTTAGATCGTATTTGATGGCCCGGAAAATGTTTTGGCGATCTGGGTCAAATAGACCCGGCACACACGGAAGGCGACACGAAAATATGGGAATCGGGCAGAATTCTAGTTTTTTGGTCGTAAAAAGAAAAACAACGAGGAACGGTCATAGAGGGGCGGTGACTATGGTTCGTTAGGTCGTATTTGATGGCTCGAAAAATTTTTAGGCGATCGGGGACCGGGGGGACCGGACCCACTCGGAAGGCGTGGGCTATAACACACGAATATATGGGAATCGGGCGGAATTCTAGTTATTTGGACGTAAAACGCAAAACAACGAGGAAAGGCCATGGTGGAGTGGTGACTATGGTTGGGTCATGTTTGATGGCCCGAAAATTTTTTAGGCGATCAAGATCTGGGGGGGCCGGACCCATTCGAAAGGCGTGGGCTATAGCAAACGATAATATGGAAATCAGGCGAAATTCTAGTTTTTTTACCGTAAAAAGCAAGAAAATGAGGAACGGTCATGGCGGGGAGGTGGCTACAGTTCCTTAGGTCGTATTTGATAGACAGGAAAAATTATAGGCGTTCGGGGTCCGGGGGGCCATAACCCACTCGGAAGGTGTGGGCTATAACACACTAAAATATGGGAATCGGGCGGAATTATAGTTTTTTGGCCGTAAAACACAAAACAACGAGGAACGGCCATGGTAGGGCGGTGACAATGGTTCCTTAGGTCATATTTGATGGCCCGGAATAATTTTAGGCTATCGGGGTCCGGGGGCCCGGACCCATTCAGAAGGCGTGGGCTATAGCATACGAAAATATAGGAATCAGGCGAAATTCTAGTTTTATGGCCGTAAAATGCAAAATAAGGAGGAACGGCCATGGCCGGGGGGTGTGTGACTATGGTTTCTAAGGTCGTATTTGATATCCCGGTAAAAGTTTAGGCGATCGGAGTCCGGGCGGCCCGGACCCACTCGGAAGGCGTGGGCTATAGAACACAAAAATATGGAAATCGGGCGAAATTCTAGTTTTTTGGCCGTATAAAGCAAAGAAACTAGGAACGGTCATAGCGGAGCGGTGGCTATGGTCCTTAGGTCGTATTTGATGGCCAGAAAAAAAAATTTGGCGTTCGAGGTCCGGGGGGCCCGGGTCCACTCGGAAGGCATGTGCTATAGCACACGAAAACATGTGAATCGGGCAGAATTCTAGATTTTTGGCCGTAAAACGCAAAAAAAAGAGGAATTGTCATGGAGGGAGGTGACTCTAGTTCCTTAGATCGTATTCGATGACCCGAAAAATATTTTGGCGATCTGGGTCAAATAGACCCGGCACACACGGAAGACGACATGAAAATATGGGAATCGGGCGGAATTCTAGTTTTTTGTTTGTAAAAAGCAAAACAATGAGGAACGGTCATAGAGGGGCGGTGACTATGGTTCGTTAGGTCATATTTGATGGCCCGAAAAAATTTTAGGCGATCGGGGACCGGGGGGCCCGGACCTACTCGGAAGGCGTGGGCTATAACACACGAATATATGGGAATCAGGCGGATTTCTAGTTTTTTGGCCGTAAAACGCAAAACAACGAGGAACGACCATGGCAGGGTGGTGACAATGGTTCCTTAAGTCGTATTTGATGGCCCGAAAAAATTTTAGGCTATCAGGGTCCGGGGATCCGTACCCATTCGGAAGGCGTGGGCTATATAGCATATGAAAATATGGGAATCGGGCGAAATTCTAGTTTTTTGGCCGTAAAACGCAAAACAACGAGGAACGGCCATGGCGGGGTGGTGACTATTGTTCCTAAGGTCGTATTTGATGGCCCGGAATAATTTTAGGCGATCGTGGTCCGAGGGCCCGAACCCACTCGGAAGGTGTGGGCTATAGCCCTCGAAGATATGGGAATCGGGCGATATTCTAGTTTTTTGGTCGTAAAACGCAAAACAACGAGTAATGGCCATGGCGGGGCGGTGGCTACGGTTCCTTAGGTCGCATTTGATGGCCCATAATAATTTTGGACGATCGAGGTCCGGGGGCCCAGACCCACTCGGAAGGTGTGGGCTATAGCACACGAAAATATGGGAATCAGTCAAAATTCTAGTTTTTTGGCCGTAAAATGCAAAAACACCGAGGAACGACCATGGTGGGGCGGTGACTATGGTTTCTTAGGTCGTATTTGATAGCCCGCAAAAAATTTAGTCGATTGGGGTCCGGAGGGCCCGGACCCACTCAAAAAGTGTGGGCAATAGAACACGATAATATGAAAATCGGGCGAAATTCTAGTTTTTTGGCCGTATAAAGCAAAAAAACGAGGAACGGTCATAGCGGGGCGGTGGCAAGGTTCCTTAGGTCATATTTGATGGCATGGAAAAATTTTAGGCAGTCATGTTTCGGGGGACCCGGACCCACTCGGAAGGCGTGGGCTATAACACACGATAATATGAAAATCGGGCGAAATACTAGTTTTTTTACCGTATAAAGCAAAACAACGAGGAACGGTCATGGAGGGGCAGTTACTATGGTTCCTTAGGTCGTATTTGATGGCCCAAATTTTTTTTAGGCGATCAAGGTCCGGAGGGCCCCGACCCATTCGGAAGTCGTGGGCTATAGCACACGAAAATATGGTAATCGGGCGAAATTCTAGTTTTTTGACTGTAAAAAGCAAGGAAATGAGGAACGGTCAAGGCGGGGCGGTGGTTATGGTTCCTTAGATCGTATTTGATAGCCCGGAAGAATTTTAGGCGATCGGGGTCTGGGGGCTCGGACCCACTTGGAAGGCGTGGGCTATAGCACACGAAAATATGGCAATCGCATGAAATTCTAGTTTATTGGCCGTAAAAAGCAAAAAAACGAGGAACGGTCATGGCGGGGCGGTGACTATGGTTCCTTATGTCGAATTTGATGGCCCAAAAAATTTTTAAGCGATCGTGGTCCAGGGGCCCGGAACCACTTGGAAGGCGTGGGCTATAGCACACGAAAATGTCGCAATCGGGCATAATTCTAGTTTTTTGGCCGTATAAAGCAAAACAATGAGGAATGGTCATGGCGGGGCGGTGGCTATGGTTCCTTACGTCGTATTTGATACCACGGAAATCTTTTAGGCGATCGGTGTCGGGGGGCCCGGACCCTACTTAGAAGGCGTGGGCAATAGCACACGAATATTTGGGAATCGGGCGGAATTCTAGTTTTTTGGTCGTAAAACGCCAAACAATGAGGAACGGCCATGGCGGGGCAGTGATTATGGTTACTTAGGTCGTATTTGATGGCCTAAAAAATTTTTAGGCAATCTGGTTTCGGGGGACCCGGGGCCACTCGGAAGGCGTTGGCTAGAGCAAACGAAAATATGGGAATCAGGAGGAATTCTAGTTTTTTGGTCGTAAAAATAAAAACAACGAGAAACGATCATGGCAGGGCGGTGACTATGGTTCCTTAGGTCGTATTTGACAGCCTGGAAGGCGTGGGCTAGAGCACATGAAAATATGGGAAGCGGGCGAAATTCTAGTTTTTTGGTAATAAAAAGCAAAACAACGAGGAACGATCATGGCAGGGCAGTGACTATGGTTCCTTAGTTTGTATTTGATGGCTCAGAAAAAGTTTCGGCGATCAGGGTCCGGGGGACCGGACCTACTTGGAAGGCATGGGCTATAGCTCACGAAAATATGGAAATTGCGCGAAATTCTAGTTTTTTGGCCATAAAAAAGCAAAATAACGAGGAACGGTCATGGTGGGGCGGTGTCTAAGGTTCCTTAGGTCGTATTTGATGGCTCAAAAAATTTTTAGGCGGTCGGGGTCCAGGGGGCCCGGACCCACTCGAAAGGCGTGGGCTATAGCACACGAATATATGGGAATTAGGCGGAATTCTAGTTTTTGGGCCGTAAAACGCAAAACAATGAGGAACGGCCAGGGCGGGGCGGTGACTATGGTTCCTTAGGTCATTTTGATGGCCTGGAAAATTTTTAGGCAATCCGGTTTTGGGGGACCCGGGCCCACTCGGAAGGCATGAGCTAGAGCACACAAAAATATAGGAATCGAGCGAAATTCTAGTTTTTTAGTCGTAAAAAAAACACAAGCAACGTTTATGGCAGGGCGGTGACCATGGTTCATTAGGTCGTATTTGATGGCCCAAATAAATTTTAGGCGATCGGGGTCCGGGGGGCCCGGACCCATTCGGAAGGCGTGGGCTATAGCAAACGATAATATGGAAATTAGGCAAAATTCTAGTTTTTTTTTACCGAAAAAAGCAAGAAAATTAGGAACGGTCATTGCGGGGCGGTGGCTATGGTTCCTTAGGTCGTATTTGATAGACAGGAAAAATTTTAGGCGATCGAGGTCCTGGGGTCTGGACCCACTCGGAAGGCGTGGACTACAACACACGAAAATATGGGAATCGGGCAGAATTCTAGTTTTTTGGTCGTAAAACGCAAAACAATGAGGAACGGCCATTGCAGGGCGTTGACAATGGTTCCTTAGGTTGTATTTGATGGCCTGAAAATATTTTAGGCAATCCGGTTTCGGGGGACCCGGGCCCACTCGGAAGGCGTGGGTTAGAGCACACGAAAATATGGGAATCGGGCGGAATTCTAATTTTTTGGCCGTAAAAAGCAAAACAACAAGGATCGGTCATGGCGGGGAGGTGACTATGGTTCCTTAAGTCGTATTTGATGGCCCAAATAAATTTTAGGCGATCGGGGTCCGGGGGGCCTGGACCCACTCGGAAAGCATGGGCTACAACACATGAATATATGGGAATCGGTCGAAATTCTAGTTTTTTGGCCGTATAAAGCAAAACAACGAGGAACGGTCATGGCGGGGCGGTGGCTATTGTACCTAAGGTCGTATTGTGATAACCCGAAAAATTTTTAGGCGATCGGAGTTTGGGGGACCCGGACCCACTCGGAAGGCGTGGGCTACAGCATACGAATATATGGGAATCAGGCGGAATTGTAGTTTTTGGCAGTAAAACGAAAAACAACGAGGAACAGCCATAGCAGGGCGGTGACAATGGTTCTTTAGGTCGTATGTGATGGCTCGGAATAATTTTAGGTGATTGGGATCTGTGGGCCCGGACCCACTCGGAAGGCGTGGGCTAAAGCACACAAAAATATGGGAATCAGGAGAAATTCATGTTTTTTGGCCGTAAAACGAACAACAACGAGGAACGGCCATGGCGGAACGGTGACTATGGCTCCTTGGGTCGTGTTTGATAGCCCGAAAATAATTTAGGGGATCAAGATCCGGGGGGCCCGGACCCATTCGGAAGGCGTGGGCTATAGCAAACGATAATATGGAAATCAAGCAAAATTCTAGTTTTTGTTTACAATAAAAAGCAAGAAAATGTGGAACGGTCATGGCGAGGCTGTGGCTACGGTTCCTTAGGTCGTATTTGATAAACAGGAAAAATTTTAGGCGATCAGGGTCCGGGGGCCTAGACCCACTCGGGAGGCGTGGGCTATAACACACGAAAATATGGGAATCGGGCGGAATTATAGTTTTTTGGCCGTAAAACGCAAAAAAACGAGGAACAGCCATGGCAGGGCGGTGACAATGGTTCCTTAGGTCGTATTTGATGCCCCAGAATAATTTTAGGCTATCGGGGTCCGGGGGCCCGGACCCATTCGGAAGGCGTGGGCTATATAGCATACGAAAATATAGGAATCGGGCGAAATTCTAGTTTTATGGCCGTAAAAGGCAAAACAACGAGGAACGGCCATGGCGGGGTTGTGACAATGGTTCCTAAGGTCGTATTTGATAGCCCGAAAAAAGCTTAGGCGATCCGGGTCTGGGGGGCCCGGACCCACTTGGAAGGCGTGGGCTATAGGACACGAAAATATGGAAATCGGGCGAAATTCTAGATTTTTGGCCGTATAAAGCAAAAAATTGAGGAACAGTCATAGCGGGGCAGTGGCTATGGTCTTTAGGTCGTATTTGATGGCCAAAAAAAAAATTTGGCGTTCTAGGTCTGGGAGGCCCGAGTCCACTCGGAAGGCCTGTGCTATAGCACACGGAAATATGGGAATCGGGCGGAATTCTAATTTTTTGGCCGTAAAACACTAAAAAAGAGGAACTGTCATGGCGGGAGGTGACTATAGTTCCTTAGATCGTATTTGATGGCCCAGAAAATGTTTTGGTGATCTGGGTCAAATAAGCCCGGCACACACGGAAGGCGATATGAAAATATGGGAATCGGGCGGAATTCTAGTTTTTTGGACGTAAAAAGCAAAACAACGAGGAACGGTCATGGAGGGGCAGTGACTATGGTTCGTTAGGTCATATTTGATGGCCCAAAAAAATTTTAGGCGATCGGGGACCGGGGGGCCCGGACCCACTCGGAAGGCGTGGGCTGTATAACACACGAATATATGGGAATCAGGCGGAATTCTAGTTATTTGGCCGTAAACCGCAAAAAATCGAGGAACGGCCATGGCAGGGCGGTGACAATGGTTCTTTATGTCGTATTTGATGGACCAGAATAATTTTAGGCTATCAGGGTCTGGGGGCCCAGACCCACTCGGAAAGCGTGGGCTATAGCACCCGAAAATATGGGAATCGGGTAAAATTCTAGTTTTTTGCCCGTAAAACGCAAAACAACGAGGAACGACCATGGCGGGGCGGTGACTATGGTTCCTAAGGTCGTATTTGATAGCCCGAAAAAATTTTAGGCGATCGGGGTCCGGGGGCCCGGACCCACTCGGAAGGAGTAGCACACGAAAATATGGGAATCGGGCAAAATTCTAGTTTTTTGGCAGTGAAACGCAAAACAACGAGGAACGGCCATGTTGGGACGGTGACTATGGTTCCTTAGGTCGTATTTGATGGCCCGAAATAATTTTAGGCGATCGTGGTCCGAGGGCCCGGACCCACTCGGAAGGCGTGGGCTATATAGCACTCGAAAATATGGGAATCGGGTAAAATTCTAGTTTTTTGCCCGTAAAACGTAAAACAACAAGGAACGACCATGGCGGGGCGGTGACTATGGTTCCTTAGGTCGTATTTGATAGCCCGCAAAAACTTTAGTCCATCGGGGTCCGGGGGCCCGGACCCACTCGGAAAGTGTGGGTAATAGAACACGAAATTATGGAAATCGGGCGAAATTCTAGTTTTTTGGCCGTATAAAGCAAAAAAAGGAGGAACGGTCAAAGCGGGGCGTTGGCTATGGTCCTTAGGTCGTATTTAATAGCCCGGAAAAAAATTGTAGGCGATCATGGTCAGGGGGGCCTGGACCCACTCGGAAGGCGTGGGCTATACCATACGAAAATATGGGAATCGGGCGGAATTCTAGTTTTTTGGCCATAAAATGCAAAACAATGAGGAACGGACACAGCGGGGCAGTGACTACGGTTCCTTAGGTTGTATTTGATGACATGGAAAATTTTTAGGCAATCCTGTTTCGGGGGACCCGGGCCCACTCAGAAGGCGTGGGATAGAGCACACGAAAATATGGAAATCAGGCGAAATTCTAGTTTTTTTTACCGTAAAAAGCAAAACAATGAGGAACGGTCATGGCGGGGCGGTGACAATGGTTCCTTAGGTCATATTTGATGGCCCGAAAATATTTTAGGCGATTAGGGTCCGGGGGTCCCAGACCCATTCGGAAGGCGTGGGCTATAACATACGAAAATATGGCAATCGGGCGAAATTCTAGTTTTTTGACCGTAAAAAGCAAGGAAACGAGGAACGGTCATGGCGGGGCAGTCGCTATGGTTTCTTAGGTCGTATTTGATAGCCCAGAAGGATTTTAGGCGATCGGGGTCCGGGGGCCCGGACCCAGTTTGAAGGCGTGGGCTATAGCATACGAAAATATGGCAATCGCGTGAAATTCTAGTTTTTTGGCCGTAAAAAGCAAACAAACGAGGAACAGTCATAGCGGGGCGGTGACTATGGTTTCTTAGGTCGAATTTGATGGCCCAAAAAATTTTTAGGTGATCGGGGTCCGGGGGCCCGGACCCACTTGGAAGGCGTGGGCTATAATAGCACACGAAAATGTGGCAATCGGGCAAAATTCTAGTTTTTTGGCCGTATAAAGCAAAACAACAAAGAACGGTCATGGCGGGGCGATGGCTATGGTTCCTTAGGTCGTGTTTGATAGCCCGGAAAAATTTTAGGCGATCGAGGTCCGGGTGGCCTGGACCCACTCAGAAGGCGTGGGCAATAGCACACGAATATTTGGGAATCGGGCGAAATTCTAGTTTTTTGGTCGTAAAATGCTAAACAACGAGGAATGGCCATGGCGGGGCGGTGACTATGGTTCCTTAGGTCGTATTTTATTTCCTAGAAAATTATTAGGCAATCCGGTTTTGGGGGATCCGGGCCCACTCGGAAGGCGTGGGCTAGAGCACACGAAAATATGGGAATCAGGTGGAATTCAAGTTTTTTGGTCGTAAAAAGAAAAACAACAAGGAACGGTCATGGCAGGGCGGTGACTATGGTTCCTTAGGTCGTATTTGATGGCCCGAAAAAATTTTAGGTGATCGGGGTCCGGGAGCCCGGACCCACTTGGAAGGCGTGGGCTATAATAGCACACGAAAGTGTGGGAATCGGGCAAATTTCTAGTTTTTTGGCCGTATAAAGCAAGACAACGAAGAACGGTCATAGAGGGGTGGTGGCTATGGTTCCTTAGGTCGTATTTGATAGCCAGAAAAAATTTTAGGCGATCGGGGTTCGGGGGGCTCGGACCCACTCAGAAGGCGTGGGCAATAGCACACGAATATATGGGAATCAGGCGGAATTCTAGTTTTTTGGTCTTAAAACGCCAAACAACGAGGAATGGCCATGGTGGAGCGGTGACTATGGTTCCTTAGGTCGTATTTGATGGCTTGGAAAATTTTTAGGCAATCCGGTTTTGGGGGACCCGGGCCCACTCGGAAGGCGTGGGCTGGAGCCCACGAAAATATGGGAATCAGGAGGAATTCTAGTTTTTTGGTCGTAAAAAGAAAAACAACGAGGAACGGTCATGGCTGGGCATTGACTATAGTTCCTTAGGTCTTATTTGATAGCCCGAAAAAATTTTAGGCGATCGGGGTCCAGGGGCCCGGACCCATTTGGAAAGCGTGGGCGCACACGAATATAAGGGAATCGGGCGGAATTCTAGTTTTTTGGCCGTAAAATGCAAAACAAAAAGGAACGGCCATGGCGGGGCGGTGGCTATGGTTCCTTAGGTCGTATTTAATAGCCCGGATTAATTTTAGGCGTTCGGGTTCCGGGAGGCCCGGACCCACTCGGAAGGCGTGGGCTATAGCACACGAATATATGGGAATCGGGTAGAATTCTAGTTTTTTTGCCGTAAAACACAAAACAACGAGGAACGGCCATGGTGGGGCGGTGACTATGGTTCCTTAGGTCGTATTTATGGCCCATAATAATTTTAGACGATTGGGGTCTGGGGTCCCGGACCCACTCAGAAGGAGTGGGCTATAGCACACAAAAATATGGGAATCGGGAGAAATACTAGTTTTTTGTCCGTAAAACGCAAAACAATGAGGAATGGCCATGGTGGTGGCGGTGACTATGGTTTCTTAGGTTTTATTTGATGGCCTGGAAAGTTTTTAGGCAATCCGGTTTTGGGGGACCCGGGCCCACTCGAAAGGCGTGGGCTAGAGCCCACGAAAATATGGGAATCAGGCGGAATTTTAGTATTTTGTTCGTAAAAAGAAAAACAACGAGGAACGGTCATGGCGGGGCGGTGACTATGGTTCCTTAGGTCGTATTTGATGGCCCAAATAAATTTTAGGCGATCGGGGTCCGGGGGGGCCCGGACTCACTCGGAAGGAGAGGGCTATAGCACACGAAAATATGGGAATCGAGCGAATTTCTAGTTTTTTATCCGTAAAACACAAAACAACGAGGAACGGCCATGGTGGGGCTGTGACTATGGTTTCTTAGGTCATATTTGATGGCCTGGAAAAATTTTAGGCAATCCGATTTCGGGGGACCCGGGCCCACTCGGAAGGCGTGGGCTAGAGCACACGAAAATATGGGAATCAGGAGGAATTCTAGTTTTTTGGTCATAAAAAGATAAACAATGCGGAACGGTCATGGAAGGGCGGTGACTATGGTTTCTTAGGTCGTATTTGATGGCCTGCAAAATTTTTAGGCAATCCGATTTTAGGGGACCCAGGCCCACTCAGAAGGCGTGGGCTAGAGCACACGAAAATATGGGAATCGGGCGGAATTCTAGATTTTTGGTCATAAAAAGCAAAACAATGAGGAACGATCATGCCGAGGCAGTGACTATGGTTCCTTAGGTAGTATTTGATGGCTCAGAAAACTTTTTGGTGATCAGGTTCCGGGGGATCGGACCCACTTCGAAGGCATGGGCAATAGCTCACGACAATATGGCAATCGCGCGAAATTCTAGTTTTTTGGCCGTAAAAAAAGCAAAAAAACGAGGAACGGTCATGGAGGGGCGGTGACTATGGTTCCTTAGATCGTATTTGATGGCCCGGAATAATTTTTGGCGATCGGGTTCCGGGCGGCCCGGACCCACTCGGAAGGCGTGGGCTATAGCACACGAAAATATGGGAATCGGGCGGAATACTAGTTTTTTGGTCGTAAAACGCAAAACAATGAGGAACGGCCATGGCGGGGTGGTGACTATGGTTTCTTAGGTTGTATTTGATGGCCTGTAATAATTTTAGGCGATCGGGGTCCGGGGGCCCGGATCCACTTGGAAGGCGTGGGCTATAGCACACGAAAATATGGCAATCGGGGGAAATTCTAGGTTTTTGGACGTATAAAGCAAAACAACGAGGAACGGTCATGGCGGGGCGGTGGCTATTGTCCTTAGTTCGAATTTGATAGCCCGAAAAAATTTTAGGCGATCTGGGTTCGGGGGGCCCGGACCCACTCGGAAGGCGTGGGCTACAACACACGAATATATGGGAATCGGTCGAAATTCTAGTTTTTTGGCCGTAAAATGCAAAACAACGAGGAACGGCCGTGGCGAGGCGGTGACTGTGGTTCCTTAGGTCGTATTTGATAGCCCGGAGAAATATTAGGCAATCGGGGTTCGGGGGGTCCGGACACACTCGGAAGGCGTGGTCTATTGCACACGAATACATGGGAATCGAGTGGAATTCTAGTTTTTTGGCCGTAAAACGTAAATCAACGAGGAACGGCCATGGCGGGGCAGTGACTATGATTCCTTAGGTCGTATTTGACGGCCCGGATTAATTTTAGCCAATCCGATTTCGGTGGACCCGGGGCCACTCGAAAGGCGTGGGCTATAGCCCACGAAAATATGGGACTCGGGCGGAATACTAGTTTTTTGGCCGTAAAACGCAAAACAACGAGGAACAGCCATGGAGGGGCGGTGACTATGGTTCCTTAGGTCGTATTTGATGGCTCAAAATAATTTTAGGCGATCAGGTTCTTGGCGGCCCGGACTCACTCGGAAGGCGTGGGCTATAGCACACGAAAATATGGAAATCGAGCGGAATACTAATTGTTTGGCCGTAAAATGAAAAATAACGAGGAACGGCTATGGCGGGGCGGTGACTATGGTTTCTTAGGTTGTATTTGATGGCCCGTAATAATTTTAGGTGATTGAGGTCCGGGGGCACAGACCCACTCGGAAGGCGTGGGCTATAACACACGAAAATATGGGAATCAGGCGAAATTCTAGTTTTTTATCGTAAAACGCAAAACAACAAGGAACGGCCAGGGCAGGGCAGTGACTATGGTTCCTTAGGTTGTATTTGAAGGCTCGGAAAAATTTTAGGCGATCGGGGTCCGGGGGCCCGGACCCACTTGGAAGGCGTGGGCTATAGCACACGAAAATATGGCAATCGGGCGAAATTCTAGTTTTTTGGCCGTATAAAGCAAAACAACGAGGAACGTTCATGGCGGGGCGGTGGCTATTGTTCCTTAGTTCTAATTTGATAGACCGAAAAAATTTTAGGCGATCGGATTCCGGGGGTCCTGGACCCACTCGGAAGGCATGGGCTACAACACACGAATATATGGGAATCGAACGGAATTCTAGTTTTTTGGCCGTAAAACGCAAAACAACGAGGAAAACGGCCGTGGCGGGGCGGTGACTAAGATTTCTTAGGTCGTATTTGATAGCTCGGAAAACTTTTAGGCGATCGGGGTCCGGGGGGCCCGGACCCAATCGGAAGGCGTGGGCTATTGCATAGGAATATATGAGAATCGGGTGTAATTCTAGTTTTTTGGCCGTAAAATGCAAAACAACAAGGAACGGGCATGGCGGGGCGGTGACTATGGTTCCTTAGGTCGTATTTGATGGCCCGGAACAATTTTAGGCAATCCGGTTTAGGGGGACCCGGACCCACTCGAAAGGCGTGGGCTAGATCACACAAAAATATGGCAATCGCGCGAAATTCTAGTTTTTTGGCCGTAAAAAACAAAAAAATGAGGAACGGTCATGGCGGGGAGTTGACTATGGTTCCTTAGGTCTTATTTGATGGCCCGAAAAATTTTTAGGCGATCGGGGTCCAGGGGCCCGGACCCACTTGGAAAGCGTGGGCGCACATGAATATATGGGAATCGGGCGGAATTCTAGTTTTTTGGCCGTAAAACGCAAAACAACGAGGAACGGCCATATCGGGGCGGTGACTATGGTTCCTTAGGTCGTATTTGATGGCCCGGAATAATTTTAGGCGATCGGATTCCGGGCGGCACGGACCCACTCGAAAGGTCGTGGGCAATAGCACACGAAAATATGGGAATCGGGCGGAATACTAATATTTTGGTTGTAAAATGCAAAACAACGAGGAACGGCCATGGCGGGGCGGTGACTATGGTTTCTTAGGTTGTATTTGATGGGCCGTAATAATTTTAGGCGATCGGGGTCTGGGGTCCCGGACCCACTCGGAAGGCGTGGGCTATAACACACGAAAATATGGGAATCGGATAAAATTCTAGTTTTTTTGTCGTAAAACGCAAAACAATGAGGAACGACCATGGCAGGGCGGTGACTATGGTTCCTTAGGTAGTATTTGAAGGCTCAGAAAAAATTTTAGGCGATCGGGGTCCGGGGGCCCGGACCCACTTGGAAGGCGTGGGCTATAGCACACGAAAATATGGCAATTAGGCGAAATTTTAGTTTTTTGGCCGTATAAAGCAAAACAACGAGGAACGGTCATAGCAGGGCGGTGGCTATTGTTCCTTAGTTCGAATTTGATAGCCCGAAAAATTTTTAGGCGATCGAGGTCCGGAGGGGCCGGACCTACTCGGAAGGCGTGGGCTACAACACACGAATATATGAGAATCGGGCGGTATTCTAGTTTTTTGGCCGTAAGACGCAAAACAACTGTCACACCCCGAACCTGGGTGCGAGACCGGCACTCGGTGCCTCATCTATCCTCGTGTACCAACTTGCGACTAAGGGACTATGAACATATGATGTCATACTTTGGCCATGGGCCATATTGCAAGACAACTGCGAATGCTGAATAAATATCAATATATAACTGGGCCGACAAGGTCGTCATAATTACTACAGCTGACAAACCAACAAAATATACATACAAGGCCTACAAGCCCAACATGCTGCACTAACTGACAGGATATGTCTACAAGCCTCTATTGGTGGATATACTGTGATCAGAACAGCTTCCCGACCTACTCATAACATATATACATTTATACACAATATGTACATAAAGCTCTAGACCCGGCAACTCCGAAAGGCATGGAGCTTACCGATCAAGTTGAACTCGGGCAACACTTAATGAGGAGGTATACCCGTCTGTCTATCTGAACCTGCACGCATGAAATGCAGTGCCCCCAGAAAAGGGACGTCAGTACGAAATAATGTACCGAGTATGTAAGGCACTATACTGAAAGCTGAAACTGATCTGATAATATAATAACTGAAAGCAACTGGAAGTTAATGATAATCTGAAGATATGCTTACCTACTGATACTGACTCAACTCTCTCAATATAGTAACTAAAATAGTTGTCCGGCCTTATAAGACTCGGTATATATATAACTGCTCTACCGTAGTAGGCTCGCTCATAGGCGCTCGGCCATACTAGGCTTTGTATCTTGGCTAATTGGGCTCGCTCATAGGCGCTCGGCCACAGTAGGCTCGGTATATAACTTACCATCTGATCAGAGATTACCCAATAGGGGCCTGCCCATCGATTATAGCTCGATGGTAATGAAGTTACTGTAATACTGCATATATAGGCTCTCTGCTCTCTTGACTAGAACAAGACAATACTCAATTGATTATAAAGTCCCGATAAGGAGAATATTGTAACTTACGAGACTAGAAAAATATACATAAATTCCGGAATATGAATTTCTCTTTATGTCTCGTTAACAAACGCATATAATTATGTGGTCATGCCAAAAATGAAAGAAGGGATTATCCTTAACATACCTTAACCGATTTTCTTGACAATCCCTCCAATACACGTTGATTGCGATAAAATATGTAATAGCGGATCGAAGTAGGGGAAATCCGTATGAAATTCTTGAGAAAGATTGTACCGTGCTTCCTTAGAATTGCATCTCACGCTGCTGTAGCGTTATAAAATTTCATATGAATTCATTTGGGAATTCATCCGATTCTTACTTAGCACATACATCTCTTATAATTGTGGTGTTATCCAACCTAATTCTTTGAAAATAACGCATGAATGTTATCGGATGTGATCAGACACCACACATGAATGATTGAATGTGAACTGGACTTCGGTAATTAAATTGGGATATAGCTAGCTAGGATGCATTGTTAAGGTGAATGTATTTTGGCAATTCACGTGTAGAAGGCTAAAGAAAATTTTGTTGGAATTGTTGGTGTTTTGATTCAAGCATAATCTTTCTAATTTTTGATAAGTCTTTTACTAAGTGGGGGAGGGCCCCACTTGTGGCTAAGTTGGCCAAAGCATTTTTCATGTCTTGCCACATTTCATGTAAATTCAAGAGTCACATTTATAAAAAGTATTTGGCTGCCACGTTTTTTTTTTTTGCTTTAGTCATTATCCAAAGACTCCAATTAATCAACCATTAATTATTAATTAACTAGATAATGTCCCATTATCCAATAATTAACCAATTACCCACATAATTAAGAATTATTTCCACTTACTTAAAATACTACTCACTTTTCACACACCTTATACACCTTACTATCATGATCCTGTGCTATCTTGTATGGCATTAGTCCATAAATACTGGGTATTTTAGCTCGGGCCGTATTTTACCTTAAAATGTCAAACTTGACGAAACTCATTTTCTTCCACTCGATTACCCTCTCACTTTCACGGATTTCCTTATCACTCGTTTGAAGTATTATAATACTTATAATCCCAAAATAATCTCATTCCCGAACTTTTATCAATTTATTTATAGCGTACTTTCACGTACGAAAATATGGGGTGTAACAACAACGAGGAAAACGGCTGTGGCGGGGCGGTGACTAAGATTTCTTAGGTCGTATTTGATAGCTCGGAAAAATTTTAGGCGATCGGGGTTCGGGGGGCCCGGACCCAATCGGAAGGCGTGGGCTATTGCACAGGAATATATGAGAATCGGGTGAAATTCTAGTTTTTTGGCCGTAAAATGCAAAACAACGAGGAACGGGCATGGCGGGGCGGTGACTATGGTTCCTTAGGTCGTATTTGATGGCCCGGAATAATTTTAGGCAATCCGGTTTAGGGGGACCCGGGCCCACTCGAAAGGCGTGGGCTAGATCACACAAAAATATGGCAATCGCGCGAAATTCTAGTTTTTTGGCCGTAAAAAACAAAAAAATGAGGAACGGTCATGGCGGGGAGTTGACTATGGTTCCTTAGGTCTTATTTGATGGCCCGAAAAATTTTTAGGCGATCGGGGTCCAGGGGCCCGGACCCACTTGGAAAGCGTGGGCGCACATGAATATATGGAAATCGGGCGGAATTCTAGTTTTTTGGCCGTAAAACGCAAAACAATGAGGAACGGCCATATTGGGGCGGTGACTATGGTTCCTTAGGTCGTATTTGATGGCCCGGAATAATATTAGGTGATCGGGTTCATGGCGGCCCGGACCCACTCGGAAGGTCGTGGGCTATAGCACACGAAAATATGGGAATCAGGCGGAATACTAGTTTTTTGGCGGTAAAACGCAAAACAACGAGGAACGGCCTTGGCGGGGCGGTGACTATTGTTTCTTAGGTTGTATTTGATGGCCTGTAATAATTTTAGGCGATCGGGGTCCGGGGGCCCGGACCCACTTGGAAAGCGTGGGCGCACACGAATATATGGAAATCGAGCGGAATTCTAGTTTTTTGGCCGTAAAACGAAAAACAAGGAGGAACGGCCATATCGAGGCGGTGACTATGGTTCCTTAGGTCGTATTTGATGGCCCGAAAATTTTTTAGACAATCTGGTTTCGGGAGGCCCGGACCCACTCGGAAGGCGTGGGCACACGAAAATACGAGAATCAGGCTGAATACTAGTTTTTTGGCCGTAAAACGCAAAACAACGAGGAACGGTTATGGCCGGGGGGGGGGGGGGGGAGGGTGATTTGTGTTCTTTGGGTCGTATTTTATGGCCCGTAATAATTTTAGGCGATCAGGGTCCGGGGGCCCGGACCCATGCGGAAGGCATGGGCGAGCACACGAAAATATGGGAATCGGGCGAAATTCTAGTTTTTTGGTCGTAAAAAGCAAAACAACGAGGAACGGTCATGGCAGGGTGGTGACTACGGTTCCTTAGGTCATATTTGATGGCCCAGAATAATTTTAGGCTATCGGGGTTCGGGGGCCTGGAACCACGCGGAAGGCGTGGGCGAGCACACGAAAATATGGGAATC
This sequence comes from Nicotiana tabacum, assembly GCF_000715075.1. NCBI lineage: Eukaryota > Viridiplantae > Streptophyta > Magnoliopsida > Solanales > Solanaceae > Nicotiana > Nicotiana tabacum. The sequence continues at coordinate 85,836,745 of NC_134096.1, read as the reverse complement.
GGGCGAAATTCTAGTTTTTTAGTCTAAAAAGCAAAACAACAAGGAACAGCCATGGCGGGGCAGTGACTATGGTTCCTTAGGTCGTATTTGACGGTCCGTAATAATTTTAGGCAATTAGGGTCCGGGGACGTGGACCCACTCGGAAGGCGTGGGCTATAACATGCGAAAATATGGGAATCAGGCGAAATTCTAATTTTTTATTCGTAAAACGCCTAACAACGAAGAACGGCCATGGCAGGGTAGTGACTATGGCTCCTTAGGTTGTATTTAGGTGATCGGGGTCCGGGGGCCCGGACCCACTCTGAAGGCTTGGGCTATAGAACACGAAAATATAACAATCGGGCGAAATTCTAGTTTTTTGGCCGTATAAAGTAAAACAACGACGAACGGTCATGGCGGGGCAGTGGCTATTGTTCCTTAGATCGTATTTGATAGCCCGAAAAAATTTTAGGCGATCGGGGTCCGGGGGGGCCGGACCCACTCGGAATGTGTGGGCTACAACACACGAATATATGGGAATCGGGCGGAATTCTAGTTTTTTGGCCGTAAAACGCAAAACAACGAGGAACAGCCATGGCGGGGTGGTGAATATGGTTTCTTAGGTTGTATTTGATGGCCCGTAATAATTTTAGGCGATCGAGGTCCGGGGGCCCGGACCCACTTGTAAAGCGTGGGCTATAACACACGAAAATAAGGGAATCGGGCGAAATTCTAGTTGTTTTGTCGTAAAATGCAAAACAACGAGGAACGGCCATGGCAGGGCGGTGACTATGGTTCCTTAGGTTGGATTTAAAGGCTCGGAAAAATTTTAGGCGATCGGAGTCCGGGGGCCCGGACCCACTTGGAAGGCGTGGGCTATAGCATACGAAAATATGGCAATCGGGCGAAATTCTAGTTTTTTGGCCGTATAAAGCAAAAAAAAACGAAGAACAGTTATGGCGGGGTGGTGACTATTGTTCCTTAGTTAGTATTTGATAGCCCAAAAAATTTTTAGGCGATTGGGGTCTGGAGGGCCTGGACTCACTCGGAACGCGTGGGCTACAACACACGAATATATGGGAATCGGGCGGAAATCTAGATTTTTGGCCGTAAAATGCAAAACAACGAGGAACGGCCATGGCGGGGCGGTGACTATGGTTCCTTAGGTCGTATTTGATAGCTTGGAAAACTTTTAGGCAATCGGGGTCCGAGGGCCCGGACCTACTTGGAAGGCTTGGGCTATGGCACATGAATATATGGGAATCAGATGGAATTCTAGTTTTTTGGCCGTAAAACGCAAAACAACGAGGAACGGCCATAGCAGGGCAGTGACTATGGCTCCTTAGGTTGTATTTGATGGCTCGAAAAGGTTTTAGGCGATCGGGGTCCGAGGGCCCAGACCCACTTGGAAGGCTTGGGCTATAGCACACGAAAATATGGCAATCGGGCGAAATTCTAGTTTTTTGGCCATATAAAGCAAAACAACGAGGAACGGTCATGGCGGGGCTGTGGCTATTGTTCCTTAGTTCGTATTTGATAGCCCGGAAAATTGTTAGGCAATCGAGGTCCGGGCCCCCCGAACCCACTCGGAATGTGTGGGCTACAACACACGAATATATGGGAATCGGGCGGAAATATAATTTTTTGGCCGTAAAATGCAAAACAATGAGGAACAGCCATGGAGGGGCGGTGACTATGGTTTCTTATGTTGTATTTGATGGCCCGTAATAATATTAGGCGATCGGGTCCGTGGGCCCTAACCCACCTGTAAGGCGCGGGCTATAACACACGAAAATAGGAGAATCGGGCGAAATTCTAGTTGTTTGGTCGTAAAAGGCAAAACAACAAGGAACGGCCATGGCAGGGCAGTGACTATGGTTCCTTAGGTTGTATTTGGAGGCTCGGAAAAATTTTAGGCGATCGGGGTCCGGGGGCCCGAACCCACTTGGAAGGCGTGGGCTATAACATACAATAATATGGCGGGGTGGTGACTATTGTTCCTTAGTTCGTATTTGATAGCCCGAAAATATTTTTGGCGATCTCGGTCAGGGGGCCCAGACCCACTCGGAAGGCATGGGCTACAACATACGAATATATGGGAATCGCGCGGAATTCTAGTTTTTTGGCCGTAAAATGCAAAACAACGAGGAACAGATGTGGCGGGGCGGTGACTATGGTTTCTTAAGTCGTATTTGATAGCCTGGAAAAATTTTAGGCGATCGGGGTTCGGGGGGGCCCGGACCCACTCGGAAGGCGTGGACTAAAGCACATGAATATATGGGAATCGGGTGGAATTCTAGTTTTTTGGCCGTAAAATGCAAAACAACGACGAAAGCCATGGTGGGGCGGTGACTATGGTTCCTTAGGTCATATTTGATGGCCTTGAAAAATTTTAGGCAATCCGGTTTCGGGGGACCCGGGCCCACTCGAAGAAGTGGGCTAGAGCACAGGAAAATATGGGAATCGGGCACAATTCTAGTTTTTTGGTTGTAAAAAGCAAAACAACGAGGAACGGTCATGGCGGGGAGGTAACTATGGTTCCTTAGGTCATATTTGATGGCCCAGATAAATTTTAGGCGATCGGGACTGGACCCACTCGAAAGGCATGTGCTATAGCTCACGAAAATATGGAAATCGCACGAAATTCTAGTATTTTGGCTGTAAAAAACAAAAAAACAAGGAACAGTAATGGCGGGGCGTTGACTATGGTTCCTTAGGTCCTATTTGATGACCCGAAAAAATTTTAGGCTATCGGGGTCCGGGGGCCTGGACCCACTTAGAAAGCATGCGTGCATACGGATATATGGGAATCGGGCAGAATTCTAGTTTTTTGGCCGTAAGACACAAAATAACGACGAACGGCCATGGCGGGGCGGTGGCTATGGTTCCTTACGTCGTATTTAATAGACCGGAATAAATTTAGGTGATCGGGTTCCAGGGGGTCCGGATCCACTCGGAAGGCGTGGGCTATAGCACACGAAAATGTGGGAATCGGGCGGAATTCTAGTTTTTTGGCTGTAAAACGCAAAACAATGAGGAACGGCCATGGAGGGGCGGTGACTATGGTTCCTTAGGTCGTATTTGATGTCTCGGAATAATTTTAGGCGATTGGGGTCTGGGGGCCCGGACCTACTCGGAAGGCATGGGCTAGAGCACACGAAAATATAGGAATCGGGGAGAATTCTAGTTTTTTGGTTGTAAAATGCAAAACAATGAGGAACGGTCATGGCGGTGCGGTGTCTATGGTTCCTTAGGTCGTATTTGATGGCCCAAATGAATTTTAGGCGATTGGGGTCCGATGGGCCCGGATCCACTTGGAAGGAGTAGCTATTGCACACAAAAATATGGGAATCGGGCGAAATTCTAGTTTTTATGTCCGTAAAACGCAAAACAATGAGGAAAGGCCATGGCGGGGCGTGGACTATGGTTTCTTAGGTTGTATTTGATGGCCCATAATAATTTTAGTCAATCCGGTTTCGGGGGACCCTGGCCCACTCGGAAGGCGTGGGCTAGAGCACACGAAAATATGGGAATCGGGCGGAATTCTAGTTTTTTGGTCGTAAAAAGAAAAACAACGAGGAACGGTCATGGCGGGATGGTGACTATGGTTCCTTAGGTCGTATTTGATGGCCCAAATAAATTTTAGGCGATCGAGGTCCGAGGGGCCCGGACCCACTCGGAAGGAGTGGCTATAGCATACGAAAATATAGGAATAGGGCGAAATTCTATTTTTTGTCCGTAAAATGCAAAACTACGAGGAACGGCTATGGTGGGGCAGTGACTATCGTTCCTTAGGTCATATTTGATGGCCTGGAAAAATTTGAGGCAAACCGGTTTCGGGGGACCCGGGCCCACTCAAAAGGCGTGGGCTAGAGCACACGAAAATATAGGAATCGGGCGAAATTCTAGTTTTTTGGTTATAAAAAGCAAACCAACGAGGATAGGTCATGGCGGGGCGGTGACTATGGTTTCTTAGGATGTATTTGATAGCCCAAAAAATTTTTGGGCGATCGGGGTCCGGGGAGACCGGACCCACTCGGAAGGCGTGGGCTACAACACACGAATATATGGGAATCGGGCAGAATTCTAGTTTTTTGGCCGTAAAATGCAAAACAACGAGGAACGGCCATGGCGGGGCGATGACTATGGTTCCTTAGGTTGTATTTGATAGCCCGGAAAACTTTTAGGCGATCGGGGTCCGGGGGGCCCAGACCCACTCGGAAGGCGTGGACTATGGTACACGAATATATGGGAATCTGGTGGAATTCTAGTTTTTTGGCCGTAAAACACAAAACAACGAGGAACGGCCATGGCAGGGCGGTGACTATGGATCCTTAGGTTGTATTTGATGGCTCAGAAAATTTTTTGGCGATCAGGGTCCGAGAGCCCAGACCCACTTGGAAGGCTTGGGCTATAGCACACGAAAATATGGCAATCGGGCAAAATTCTAGTTTTTTGGCCATATAAAGCAAAACAATGAGGAACGGTCATGGCGGGGCGGTGGCTATTGTTCCTTAGTTCGTATTTGATAGCTCGAAAAAATTTTAGGCGATCGGCGTCCGGGCCCCCCGGACCCACTCGGAATGTGTGGGCTACAACACACGAATATATGGGAATCAGGCGAAATTATAATATTTTGGCCGTAAAATGCAAAACAACGAGGAACAGCCATGGCGGGGTGGTGACTATGGTTTCTTAGGTTGTATTTGATGGCCCGTAATAATTTTAGGCGATCGAGGTCCGTGGGCCCAGACCCACTTATAAGGTGCGGGCTGTAACACATGAAAATAAGGGAATCCGGCGAAATTCTAGTTGTTTGGTCGTAAAACGCAAAACAACGAGGAATGGCCATGGCAGGGCAGTGACTATGGTTCCTTAGGTTGTATTTGAAGGCTCGGAAAATTTTTAGGTGATCGGGGTCCGGGGGCCCGAACCCACTTGGAAGGCGTGGGCTATAGCACACGAAAATATGGCAATCGGGCAAAATTCTAGTTTTTTGGCCGTATAAAGCAAACCAACGAGGAACGATCATGGCGGGGTGGTGAGTATTGTTCCTTAGATCGTATTTGATAGCCCGAAAATATTTTTGGCAATCTGGGTCCGGGGGGCCCAGATCCACTCGGAAGGCATGGGCTACAACACTCGAATATGTGGGAATCGCGCGAAATTCTAGTTTTTTGGCCGTAAAATGCAAAACAACGAGGAACGGACATGGCGGGGCGGTGACTATGGTTCCTTAGATCGTATTTGATAGCCTGAAAAATTTTTAGGCGATCGGCGTGGACTATAGCACACAAATATATGGGAATCAGGTGGAATTCTAATTTTTTGGCCGTAAAACGCAAAACAACGACGAACGGCCATGGTGGGGTGGTGACTATGGTTCCTTAGGTCATATTTGATGGCCTGGAAAAATTTTAGGCAATCCGGTTTCGGGGGACCCGGGCCCACTCGAAGAAGTGGGCTAGAGCATAGGAAAATATGGGAATCGGGGGCAATTCTAGTTTTTTGGTTGTAAAAAGCAAAACAACGAGGAACGGTCATGGCGGGGAGGTAACTATGGTTCCTTAGGTCATATTTGATGGCCCAGATAAATTTTAGGCTATCGGGGAATGGACCCACTCAAAAGGCATGGGCTATAGCTCACGAAAATATGAAAATCGCGCGAAATTCTAGTATTTTGGCCGTAAAAAACAAAAAATGAGGAACAGTAGTGGCGGGGCGTTGACTATGGTTCCTTAGGTCTTATTTGATGACCCAAAATTTTTTTAGGCTATCGGGGTCCAGGGGCCTGGACCCACTTAGAAAGCGTGCGCGCACACGGATATATGGGAATCGGGCAGAATTCTAGTTTTTTGGCCGTAAAACGCAAAACAACGAGGAACGGCCATGGAGGGGCAGTGGCTATGGTTCCTTAGGTCGTATTTAATAGCCCAGAATAATTTTAGGTGATCGAGTTCCGGGGGGTCCGGATCCACACGGAAGGCGTGGGCTATAGCACACGAAAATATGGGAATCGGGCGGAATTCTAGTTTTTTGGCTGTAAAACGCAAAACAATGATGAACGGCCATGGAGGGGCGGTGACTATGGTTCCTTAGGTCATATTTGATGTCCTGGAATAATTTTAGGCGATCGGGGTCTGGAGGCCCGGACCCACTCGGAAGGCGTGGGCTAGAGCACATGAAAATATGGGAATCAGGCGGAATTCTAGTTTTTTCGTTGTAAAATGCAAAATAACGAGGAACAGTCATGGCGGTGCGGTGATTATGGTTCCTTTGGTCTTATTTGATGGCCCAAATAAATTTTAGGCGATCGGGGTCTGAGGGGCCCGGACCCACTCGGAAGGAGTGGCTATAGCACACGAAAATGTGGGAATCGGGCGAAATTCTAGTTTTTTATCCGTAAAATGCAAAACAACGAGGAAAGGCCATGGCGGGGTGGTGACTATGGTTTCTTAGGTTGTATTTGATGGCCCAGAAAAATTTTAGGCGATCCGGTTTCGGGGGACCCGGGCCCACTCGGAAGGCGTGGGCTAGAGCACACGAAAAAATGGGAATCAGGCGGAATTCTAGTTTTTTGGTCGTAAAAAGCAAAACAGCGAGGAACGGTCATGGTGGGGCGGTGATTATGGTTCCATAGGTCATATTTGATGGCCCAAATAAATTTTAGGCGATCGGGGTCCGAGGGGCCCGGACCCACTCGGAAGGAGTGGCTATAGCACACGAAAATATGGGAATAGGGCGAAATTCTAGTTTTTTGTCCATAAAACGCAAAACAACGAGGAACGGCCATGGTCGGGCGGTGAATATGGTTCCTTAGGTCGTATTTGATGGCCTGGAAAAATTTGAGGCAAACCGGTTTCGGGGGATCCGGGCCCACTCGGAAGGCGTGGGCTAAAGCACACGAAAATATAGGAATCGGGCGGAATTCTAGTTTTTTGGTCGTAAAAAGCAAACCAACGAGGATAGGTCATGGCGGGGCGGTGACTATGGTTTCTTAGGTTATATTTGATAGCCCAAAAATATTTTAGGTGATCGGGGTCCGGGGGGGCCGGACCCACTCGGAATGTGTGGGCTACAGCACACGAATATATGGGAATCGGGCGGAATTCTAGTATTTTGGCCGTAAAATGCAAAACAATGGGGAACAGCCATGGCGGGGTGGTGACTATGGTTTCTTAGGTTGTATTTGATGGCCAGGAATAATTTTAGGCGATCGGGGTCCGTGGGCCCGGACCCACTTGTAAGGCGCGGGCTATAACACACGAAAATAAGGGAATCGGGCGAAATTCTAGTTGTTTGGTCGTAAAACGCGAAACAACGAGGAACGGCCATGGCAGGGCGGTGACTATGGTTCCTTAAGTTGTATTTGAAGGCTCGGAAAAATTTTAGGCGATCGGAGTCCGGGGGCCCGAACCCACTTGGAAGGTGTGGGCTATAGCACACGAAAATATGGCAATCAGGCGAAATTCTAGTTTTTTGGCCGTATAAAGCAAAACGACGAGGAACGGTCATGGCGGGGTGGTGACTATTGTTCCTTAGTTCGTATTTGATAGCACGAAAATATTTTTGGCGATCTGGGTCCGGGGGGCCCAGACCCACTCGGAAGGCATGGGCTACAACACACCAATATATGGGAATTGGGCGGAATTCTAGTTTTTTTGGCCATAAAATGCAAAACAACGAGGAACGGACATGTCGGGGCGGTGACTATGGTTTCTTAGGTCGTATTTTATAGCCTAGAAAAATTTTCGGCGATCGGGGGTCTGGGCCCCCCGGACCCACTCGGAAGGCGTGGACTAAAGCACACGAATATATGGGAATCGGGTGGAATTCTTGTTTTTTGGCCGTAAAACACAAAACAACGACGAACGGCCATGGTGGGGCGGTGACTATGGTTCCTTAGGTCGTATTTGATGGCTTTGAAAAATTTTAGGCAATCCGGTGTCGGGGGACCCGGGCCCACTCGAAGAAGTGGGCTAGAGCACAGGAAAATATGGAAATCGGGCGCAATTCTAGTTTTTTGGTTGTAAAAAGCAAAACAACGAGGAACGGTCATGGAGGGGAGGTAACTATGGTTCCTTAGGTCGTATTTGATGGCCCAAATAATATTTAGGCGATCGGGGACTGGACCCACTCAGAAGGCATGGGCTATAGCTCACGAAAATATGGAAATCGCGCGAAATTCTAGTTTTTTGGCCGTAAAAAACAAAAAAATGAGGAATGGTAATGGCGGGGCGTTGACTATGGTTCCTTAGGTCTTATTTGATGACCCGAAATTTTTTTAGGCTATTGGGGTCCAGGGGCCTGGACCCACTTGGAAAGCGTGCACGCACACGGATATATGGGAATCGGGCGGAATTCTAGTTTTTTGGCCGTAAGACGCAAAACAACGAGGAACGGCCATGGCGGGGCAGTGGCTATGGTTCCTTAGGTCGTATTTAATAGCCCGGAATAATTTTAGGTGATCGGGTTCTGGGGGGTCCGGATCCACTCAGAAGGCGTGGGCTATAGCACACGAAAATATGGGAATCGGGCGGAATTTTAGTTTTTTGGTTGTAAAATGCAAAACAATGGGAACGGTCATGGCGGTGCGGTGTCTATGGTTCCTTAGGTCACATTTGATGGCCCAAATGAATTTTAGGCGATTGGGGTCCGAGGGGCCCGGACCCACTTGGAAGGAGTGGCTATAGCACACGAAAATATGTGAATCGGGCGAAATTCTAGTTTTTTGTCCGTAAAACGCAAAACAACGAGGAAAGGCCATGGCGGGGTGGGGATTATGGTTTCTTAGGTTGTATTTGATGGCCCGGAATAATTTTGGGCGATCCGATTTTGGGGGACCCGGGCCCACTCGGAAGGCGTGGGCTAGAGCACACGAAAATATGGGAATCGGGCGGAATTCTAGTTTTTTGGTCGTAAAAAGAATAACAACGAGGAACGGTTATGGCGGGGCGGTGACTATTTTTCCTTAGGTCGTATTTGATGTCCCAAATAAATTTTAGGCGATCCGGGTCCGAGGGGCCCGGACCCACTCGGAAGGAGTGGTTATAGCACACACGAAAATATGGGAATAGGGCGAAATTCTAGTTTTTTATCCGAAAAATGCAAAACAACGAGGAACGGCCATGGTGGGGCAGTGACTATGGTTTCTTAGGTCGTATTTGATGGCCTGGAAAATTTTTAGGCAAACCGGTTTTGGGGGACCCGGGCCCACTCGGAAGGCGTGGGCTAGAGCACACGAAAATATAGGAATCGGGCGGAATTCTAGTTTTTTGGTCGTAAAAAGCAAACCAACGAGGATAGGTCATGGCGGGGCGGTGACTATGGTTTCTTAGGTTTTATTTGATAGCCCGAAAAAATTTTAGGCGATCGGGGTTCGGGGGCCCCAGACCCACTCGGAAGGCGTGGGCTACAACACACGAATATATGGGAATCGGGCGGAATTCTAGTTTTTTGGCCGTAATATGCAAAACAACGAGGAACGGCCGTGGCGGGGCGGTGACTATGGTTCCTTAGGTCGTATTTCATAGCCCGAAAAACTTTTAGGCGATCGGGGTCCGGGGGGCCCATACCCACTCGGAAGGCGTGGACTATGGCACACGAATATATGGGAATCGGGTGGAATTCTAGTTTTTTGGCCGTAAAACGCAAAACAACGATGAACGTCCATGGCAGGGCGGTGACTATGGCTCCTTAGGTTGTATTTGATGGCTTGGAAAAATTTTAGGCGAATGGGGACCGAGGGCCCAGACCCACTTGGAAGGCTTGGGCTATAGCACACGAAAATATGGCAATCGGGCGAAATTCTAGTGTTTTGGCCATATAAAGCAAAACAACGAGGAACGGTCATGGCGAGGCAGTGGCTATTGTTCCTTAGTTCTTATTTGATAGCCCGAAATATTTTTAGGCGATCGGGGTCCGGGCCCCCCGGACCCACCCAGAATGTGTAATATATGGGAATCGGGCAGATTTCTAGTATTTTGGCCGTAAAATACAAAACAACGAGGAACAGCCATGGCGGGGTAGTGACTATGGTTTCTTAACTTGTATTTGATGGCCCGTAATAATTTTAGGCGATCGGGGTCCGTGGGCCCGGACCCACTTGAAAGGCGCGGGCTATCACACACGAAAATAAGGGAATCGGGCAAAATTCTAGTTGTTTGGTTGTAAAACGCAAAACAATGAGGAAAGGCCATGGCGGGGTGGGGACTATGGTTTCTTAGGTTGTATTTGCATGTGCTATAGCCCACGCCTTCCAAGTAGGCCGGGCCCCCAGACTTGGATCGCCTAAAAAATTTTCGGGCATCAAATACCACCTAAATAACCATAGTCACCGCCCTGACATGACCATTTCTCGTGTTTTTGCGTTTTACAGTAAAAAACGAGAATTCCGCCCGATTCCTATATTTTTGTGTGCTATTGCCCACGCCTTCCAAGTGGTCCCGGGACCCCCAGACCCCAATCGCCTAAAATTTTTCTGGGCCATCAAATCCAACCTATGGAACCATAGTCACCGCCCCGCCATGATCGGTCCTCATTTTTTGCATTTTTCGGCCAAAAAACTTGAATTCTGCCCGATTCCCATATTTTCGTGTGCTATAGCCGAGACCTTCCGAGTGGGTTGGGCATCCCGGACTTGGATCGCCTAAAATTTTTTCGGGCCATCAAATACGACCTAAGGAACCATAGTCACCGCCCAGCCATGAACGTTCCTTGTTTTTTGCATTTTTCGGCCAAAAAACTAGAATTCCGCGCGATTCTCAAATAGCCCACGCCTTCCGAGTGGTCCCGGGACCCCCGTACCCCGATCGCCTAAAATTTTCCTGGACCATCAAATACGACCTAAGGAACCATAGTCACCGCCCCGCCATGAACATTCCTAGTTGTTTGCATTTTTTAACGAAAAAACTAGAATTTCGCCCGATACCCATATTTTCGTTTGCTATAGCCCAGACCTTCCGAGTGGGCCGGGCCCCCCGGACTCGGAATGTCTAAATATTTTTCGGGCCATTAAATACGACCTAAGGAACCATAGTCACCACCCCGCCACGGTTGTTCCTCACTTTTTGCTTTTTTCGACCAAAAAATTAGAATTCCTCCTGATTCCCATATTTTCGTGTGTTATAGCCCACGCCTTCAAAGTGGTCCCGGGACTCCGATCGCTTAAAATTTTTCCGGGCCATCAAATATGACCTAAGAAACCATAGTCACCGCCCCGCTATGATCGTTCCTCATATTTTGCATTTTTCGGACAAAAAACTAGAATTTCGCCCGATTCCCATATTTTCGTGTGCTATAGCCCACGCCTTCAAAGTGGTCCCGGGACCCCTGGACCCCCGATCGCCTAAAAATTTTCCAAGCCATTAAATATGACCTAAGAAACCATAGTCACCGCCTCGCCATGATCGCTCCTCATTTTTTGCATTTTTGGGCTAAAAAGCTAGAATTTTGCCCGATTACCATATTTTTGTGTGCTATTGCCCACGCCTTCCGAGTGGGCCGGGTCCCCAGACTCGGATCGCCTAAAAAATTTTCGGGCAATCAAATAGGACCTAAGGAACCATAGTCACCACCTCGCTATGATCGTTCCTCATTTTTTGCATTTTTGGGCAAAACAACTATAATTCCGTCCGATTCCCGTATTTTTCTGTGTTATAGCCCACGCCTTCCAAGTGGTCCCGGGACCCCCGGACACCGATCGCCTAAAAATTTTCCCAGCCAAAAAATACGACCCAAGGAACCATAGTCACCGCCTCGCCACGACCTTTCTTCATTTTTTGCATTTTACAGCCAAAAAGCTAGAATTCCACCCGATTCCCATATTTTCGTGTGCTATAGCCCACGCTTTCCGAGTGGTCCCGGGACCCCTGGACCCCGATCGCCTAAAAATTTTCCAGGCCATCAAATACGACCTAAGGAACCATAGTCACTGCCCCGCCATGATCGTTCCTCATGTTTTGCATTTTTCGGCTAAAAAACTAGAATTCCGCCCGATTACCATATTTTTGTGTGCTATTGCCCACGCCTTCCGAGTAGGCCGGGCCCCTGGACTCGGATCGCCTAAAAAATTTTCGGGCAATCAAATAGGACCTAAGGAACCATAGTCACCGCCTCGCCACGATCGTTCCTCTTTTTTTGCATTTTTGGGCCAAAAAACTAGAATTCCGCTTGATTCCCATTTTTTTCTGTGCTATAGCCCACGCCTTCCAAGTGGTCCCCGGACCCCCGGACCCCGATCGCCTAAAATTTTCCGGGCCATCAAATACAACCTAAGGAACCATTGTAACCGCCCCGCCATGATTGTTCCTCATTTATTTGTGTTTTTCGGCCAAACAACTAAAATTCTGCGCGATTCCCATATTTTCGTGTGCTATAGCCCACGCCTTCCGAGTGGTCCCGAGACCCCCGTACCCCGATCGCCTAAAAATTTTCCGGACCATCAAATACGACCTAAGGAACCATAGTCACCGCCCAGCCATGAACGTTCGTAGTTTTTTGCGTTTTTCGGCCAAACAACTAAAATTCCGCGAGATTCCCATAATTTCGTGTGCTATAGCCCACGCCTTCCGAGTGGTCCCGAGACCCCCGTACCCCGATCGCCTAAAAATTTTCCGGACCATCAAATGTGACCTAAGGAACCATAGTCACCGCCCAGCCATGAACGTTCCTAGTTTTTTGCATTTTTCGGCCAAAAAACTAGAATTCCGCACGATTCTCAAATAGCCCACGCCTTCCGAGTGGTCCCGGGACCCCCGTACCCCGATCGCCTAAAATTTTCCTTGACCATCAAATATGACCTAAGGAACCATAGTCACCGCCCCGCCATGAACGTTCCTAGTTGTTTGCGATTTTCAGCGAAAAAACTAGAATTTCGCCCGATTCCCATATTTTCGTGTGCTATAGCCCAGGCCTTCCGAGTGGGCCGGCCCCCCGGACTCGGAATGTCTAAATATTTTCTTGGCCATTAAATACGACCTAAGGAACCATAGTCATCACCCCGCCACGATCATTCCTCACTTTTTGCTTTTTTCGGCCAAAAAATTAGAATTCCTCCTGATTCCCATATTTTCGTGTGTTATAATAGCCCACGCCTTCAAAGTGGTCCCGGGACCCCGATCGCTTAAAATTTTTCCGGGCCATCAAATATGACCTAAGAAACCATAGACACCGCCCCGCCATGATCGTTCCTCATATTTTGAATTTTTTGGACAAACAACTAGAATTCCGCCCGATTCCCATTTTTTCGTGTGCTATAGCCCACGCCTTCAAAGTGGTCCCGGGACCCCTGGACCCCGATCGCCTAAAAATTTTCTAGGCCATCAAATATGACCTAAGAAACCAAAGTCACCGCCCCGCCATGATCGTTCCTCATATTTTGTATTTTTCGGCCAAAAAACTAAAATTCCGCCCGATTCCCATATTTCCGTGTGCGCCCACGCCTTCCGAGTTGGCCGGGCCCCCCGAAATCGGATCACCTAAATTTTTTTTGGTCCATCAAATAAGGCCTAAGGAACCATAGTCACCTCGCCGCCATGATCGTTCCTCATTTTATGCATTTTTCGGGTAAAAAACTAGAATTCCGCCCGATTCCCATATTTTCGTGTGCTATAATTGCCCACGCCTTCCCAATGGGTAAGGCCCCCCGGAGCCAGATCACCTAAAATTTTTCGGGACATCAAATACGACCTAAGGAACCATAGTCACCGCCCCGCCATGACCTTTCCTCATTTTTTTGCATTTTTAGGCCAAAAAACTAGAATTCCGCCTGATTCCCATTTTTTGTGTGCTATAGCCCACACCTTCCAAGTGGTCCCCGGACCCCGATCGCCTAAAATTTTTCGGGCCATCAAATACAACCTAAGGAACCATAGTAACCGCCCCTCCATGATTGTTCCTCATTTATTTTTGTTTTTCGGCCAAACAACTAAAATTCCGCGAGATTCCCATAATTTCGTGTGCTATAGCCCACGCCTTCCGAGTGGTCCCGAGACCCCCGTACTCCGATCGCCTAAAAATTTTCCGGACCATCAAATATGACCTAAGGAACCATAGTCACCGCCCAGCCATGAACGTTCCTTGTTTTTTTGCGTTTTTCGGCCAAAAAACTAGAATTCCGCGCGATTCTCAAATAGCCCACGCCTTCCGAGTGGTCCCGGGACCCCCGTACCCCGATCACCTAAAATTTTCCTGGACCATCAAATACGACCTAAGGAACCATAGTCACCGCCCCGCCATGAACATTGCTAGTTGTTTGCGTTTTTCAGCGAAAAAACTAGAATTCCGCCTGATTCCCATATTTTCGTGTGCTATAGCCCAGACCTTCCGAGTGGGCCGGGCCCCCCGGACTCGGAATGTCTAAATATTTTCTGGGCCATTAAATACGACCTAAGGAACCATAGTCACCACCCCGCCACGATCGTTCCTCACTTTTTGCTTTTTTCGGCCAAAAAATTAGAATTCCTCCTGATTCCTATATTTTCGTGTGTTATAGCCCACGCCTTCAAAGTGGTCCCGGGACCCCGATCGCTTAAAATTTTTCCGGGCCATCAAATAAGACCTAAGAAACCATAGACACCGCCCCGCCATGATCGTTCCTCATATTTTGCATTTTTCGGACAAAAAACTAGAATTCCGCCCGATTCCCATATTTTCGTGTGCTATAGCCCACGCCTTCCCAATGGGTAGGGCCCCCCGGAGCCGGATCGCCTAAAATTTTCCGGGACATCAAATACGACCTAAGGAACCATAGTCACCGCCCCGCCATGACCTTTCCTCATTTTTTTGTATTTTACGGCCAAAAAACTAGAATTTCGCCCGATTCCCATATTTTCGTGTGCTATAATTGCCCACGCCTTCCTAATGGGTAGGGCCCCCCGGAGCCGGATCACCTAAAATTTTTCGGGACATCAAATACGACCTAAGGAACCATAGTCAATGCCCCGCCCTGACCTTTCCTCATTTTTTTGCATTTTTGGGCCAAAAAACTAGAATTCCGCCTGATTCTTTGTGTGATATAGCCCACGCCTTCCAAGTGGTCCCCGGACCCCGATCGCCTAAAATTTTCCGGGCCATCAAATACAACCTAAGGAACCATAGTAACCGCCCCGCCATGATTGTTCCTCATTTATTTGTGTTTTTCGGCCAAACAACTAAAATTCCGCGAGATTCCCATAATTTCGTGTGCTATAGCCCACGCCTTCCGAGTGGTCCCGAGACCCCCGTACCCCGATCGCCTAAAAATTTTCCGGACCATCAAATGTGACCTAAGGAACCATAGTCACCGCCCAGCCATGAACGTTCCTAGTTTTTTGCGTTTTTCGGCCAAAAAACTAGAATTACGCGCTATTCCCATATTTTCGTGTGTTATAGCCACGCCTTCCGAGTGGTCCTGGGATCCCCGAACCCCGATCGCCTAAAATTTTCCTGGAAAATCAAATACGACCTAAGGAACCATAGTCACCGCCCAGCCATGAACGTTCCTTGTTTTTTTTGCGTTTTTCGGCCAAAAAACTAGAATTCCGCGCGATTCTCAAATAGCCCACGCCTTCCGAATGGTCCCGGGACCCCCGTACCCCGATCGCCTAAAATTTTCCTGGACCATCAAATACGACCTAAGGAACCATATTCACCGCCTCACCATGAACATTCCTAGTTGTTTGCGTTTTTCAGCGAAAAAACTAGAATTCCGCCCGATTCCCATATTTTCGTGTGCTATAGCCCAGACCTTCCGAGTGGGCCGGGCCCCCGGACTCGGAATGTCTAAATATTTTCTGGGCCATTAAATACGACCTAAGGAACCATAGTAACCACCCCGCCATGATCGTTCCTCACTTTTTGCTTTTTTTGGCCAAAAAATTAGAATTCCTCCTGATTCCTATATTTTCGTGTGTTATAGCCCACGCCTTCAAAGTGGTCCCGGGACCCCGATCGCTTAAAATTTTTCCGGGCCATCAAATATGACCTAAGAAACCATAGACACCGCCCCGCCATGATCGTTCCTCATATTTTGCATTTTTCGTACAAAAAACTAGAATTCCGCCCGATTCCCATATTTTCGTGTGCTATAGCCCACGCCTTCAAAGTGGTCCCGGGACCCCTGGACCCAGATCGCTTAAAATTTTTCCAGGCCATTAAATATGACCTAAGAAACCATAGACTCCGCCCCGCCATGATCGTTCCTCATATTTTGCATTTTTCGGACAAAAAACTAGAATTTCGCCCGATTCCCATATTTTCGTGTGCTATAGCCCACGCCATCCCAATGGGTAGGGTCCCCCGGAGCCAGATCGCCTAAAATTTTCTGGGACATCAAATACGACCTATGGAACCATAGTCACCGCCCCGCCATGACCTTTCCTCATTTTTTTGTATTTTACGGCCAAAAAAAACTAGAATTCCGCCCAATTCCCATATTTTCGTGTGCTATAATTGCCCACGCCTTCCTAATGGGTAGGGCCCCCCAGAGCCGGATCACCTAAAATTTTTCGGGACATCAAATACGACCTAAGGAACCATAGTCACCGCCCCGCCATGACCTTTCCTCATTTTTTTGCATTTTTGGGCCAAAAAACTAGAATTCCGCCTGATTCTTTGTGTGATATAGCCCACGCCTTCCAAGTGGTCCCCGGACCCCGATCGCCTAAAATTTTCCGGGCCATCAAATACAACCTAAGGAACCATAGTAACCGCCCCGCCATGATTGTTCCTCATTTATTTGTGTTTTTCGGCCAAACAACTAAAATTCCGCGAGATTCCCATAATTTCGTGTGCTATAGCCCACGCCTTCCGAGTGGTCCCGAGACCCCCGTACCCCGATCGCCTAAAAATTTTCCGGACCATCAAATGTGACCTAAGGAACCATAGTCACCGCCCAGCCATGAACGTTCCTAGTTTTTTGCGTTTTTCGGCCAAAAAACTAGAATTACGCGCTATTCCCATATTTTCGTGTGTTATAGCCACGCCTTCCGAGTGGTCCTGGGATCCCCGAACCCCGATCGCCTAAAATTTCCCTGGAAAATCAAATACGACCTAAGGAACCATAGTCACCGCCCAGCCATGAACGTTCCTTGTTTTTTTGCGATTTTTGGCCGGCCAAAAAACTAGAATTCCGCGTGATTCTCAAATAGCCCACGCCTTCCGAGTGGTCCTGGGACCCCCGTACCCCGATCGCCTAAAATTTTCCTGGACCATCAAATACGACCTAAGGAACCATAGACACCGCCCCGCCATGAACATTCCTAGTTGTTTGCATTTTTCAGCGAAAAAACTAGAATTCCGCCCGATTCCCATATTTTCGTGTGCTATAGCCCAGACCTTCCGAGTGGGCCGGGCCCCCCGGACTCGGAATGTCTAAATATTTTCTGGGCTATTAAATACGACCTAAGGAACCATAGTAACCACCCCGCCACGATCGTTCCTCACTTTTTGCTTTTTTTGGCCAAAAAATTAGAATTCCTCCTGATTCCTATATTTTCGTGTGTTATAGCCCACGCCTTCAAAGTGGTCCCGGGACCCCGATCGGTTAAAATTTTTCCGGGCCATCAAATATGACCTAAGAAACCATAGACACCGCCCCGCCATGATCGTTCCTCATATTTTGCATTTTTCGGACAAAAAACTAGAATTCCGCCCGATTCCCATATTTTCGTGTGCTATAGCCCACGCCTTCAAAGTGGTCCCGGGACCCCTGGACCTCGATCGCCTAAAAATTTTCCAGGCCATCAAATATGACCTAAGAAACCATAGTCACCGCCTCGCTATGACCGTTCCTCATATTTTGCATTTTCGGCCAAAAAACTAAAATTTTGTCCGATTCCCATATTTTCGTGTGTGCCCATGCCTTCCGAGTGGGCCGGGCCCCCCGACTCGGATCACCAAATTTTTTTTTGGGCCATCAAATAAGGCCTAAGGAACCATAATCACCTCCCCGCCATGATCGTTCCTCATTTTATGCATTTTTCGGGTAAAAAACTAGAATTCCGCCCGATTCCCATATTTTCGTGTGCTATAATTGCCCACGCCTTCCTAATGGGTAGGGCCCCCCGGAGCCGGATCACCTAAAATTTTTCGGGACATCAAATACGACCTAAGGAACCATAGTCACCGCCCCGCCATGACCTTTCCTCATTTTTTTGCATTTTTGGGCCAAAACACTAGAATTCCGCCTGATTCTTTGTGTGCTATAGCCCACGCCTTCCAAGTGGTCCCCGGACCCCGATCGCCTAAAATTTTCCGGGCCATCAAATACAACCTAAGGAACCATAGTAACCGCCCCGCCATGATTGTTCCTCATTTATTTGTGTTTTTCGGCCAAACAACTAAAATTCCGCGAGATTCCCATAATTTCGTGTGCTATAGCCCACGCCTTCCGAGTGGTCCCGAGACCCCCGTACCCCGATCGCCTAAAAATTTTCCGGACCATCAAATACGACCTAAGGAACCATAGTCACCGCCCATCCATGAACGTTCCTTGTTTTTTGAGTTTTTCGGCCAAAAAACTAGAATTCCGCGCGATTCCCAAATAGCCCACGCCTTCTGAGTGGTCCCGGGACCCCCGTACCCCGATCGCCTAAAATTTTCCTGGAGCATCAAATACGACCTAAGGAACCATAGTCTCCGCCCCGCCATGAACATTCCTAGTTGTTTGCGTTTTTCAGCGAAAAAACTAGAATTCCGCCCGATTCCCATATTTTCGTGTGCTATAGCCCAGACCTTCCGAGTGGGCCGGGCCCCCGGACTCGGAATGTCTAAATATTTTCTGGGCCATTAAATACGACCTAAGGAACCATAGTCACCACCCCGCCACGATCGTTCCTCACTTTTTGCTTTTTTCGGCCAAAAAATTAGAATTCCTCCTGATTCCTATATTTTCGTGTGTTATAGCCCACGCCTTCAAAGTGGTCCCGGGACCCCGATCGCTTAAAATTTTTCCGGGCCATTAAATATGACCTAAGAAACCATAGAAACCGCCCCGCCATGATCGTTCCTCATATTTTGCATTTTTCGGACAAATAACTAGAATTCCGCCCGATTCCCATATTTTTGTGTGCTATAGCCCACGCCTTCCCAATGGGTAGGGCCCCCCGGAGCCGGATCGCCTAAAATTTTCCGGGACATCAAATACGACCTATGGAACCATAGTCACTGCCCCTCCATGACCTTTCCTCATTTTTTTGTATTTTTCGGGTAAAAAACTAGAATTCCGCCCGATTCCCATATTTTCGTGTGCTATAATTGCCCACGCCTTCCTAATGGGTAGGGCCCCCCGGAGCCGGATCACCTAAAATTTTTCGGGACATCAAATACGACCTAAGGAACCATAGTCACCGCCCCGCCATGACCTTTCCTCATTTTTTTGCATTTTTGGGCCAAAAAACTAGAATCCCGCCTGATTCTTTGTGTGCTATAGCCCACGCCTTCCAAGTGGTCCCCGGACCCCGATCGCCTAAAATTTTTCGGGCCATCAAATACAACCTAAGGAACCATAGTAACCGCCCCGCCATGATTGTTCCTCATTTATTTGTGTTTTTCGGCCAAACAACTAAAATTCCGCGAGATTCCCATAATTTCGTGTGCTATAGCCCACGCCTTCCGAGTGGTCCCGAGACCCCCGTACCCCGATTGCCTAAAAATTTTCCGGACCATCAAATATGACCTAAGGAACCATAGTCACCGCCCAGCCATGAACATTCCTAGTTTTTTGCGTTTTTCGGCCAAAAAACTAGAATTACGCGCTATTCCCATATTTTCGTGTGTTATAGCCACGCCTTCCGAGTGGTCCTGGGATCCCCGAACCCCGATCGCCTAAAATTTTCCTGGAAAATAAAATACGACCTAAGGAACCATAGTCACCGCCCAGCCATGAACGTTCCTTGTTTTTTGCATTTTTCGGCCAAAAAACTAGAATTCCGCGCGATTCTCAAATAGCCCACGCCTTCCGAGTGGTCCCGGGACCCCCGTACCCCGATCGCCTAAAATTTTCCTGGACCATCAAATACGACCTAAGGAACCATAGTCACCGCCCCGCCATGAACATTCCTTGTTGTTTGCGTTTTTCAGCGAAAAAACTAGAATTCCGCTCGATTCCCATATTTTCGTGTGCTATAGCCCAGACCTTCCGAGTGGGCCGGGCCCCCCGGACTCGGAATGTCTAAATATTTTCTGGGGCATTAAATACGACCTAAGGAACCATAGTCACCACCCCGCCATGATCGTTCCTCACTTTTTGCTTTTTTTGGCCAAAAAATTAGAATTCCTCCTGATTCCTATATTTTCGTGTGTTATAGCCCACGCCTTCAAAGTGGTCCCGGGACCCCGATCGCTTAAAATTTTTTCGGGCCATCAAATATGACCTAAGAAACCATTGACACCGCCCCGCCATGATCGTTCCTCATATTTTGCATTTTTCGGACAAAAAACTAGAATTCCGCCCGATTCCCATATTTTCGTGTGCTATAGCCCACGCCTTCAAAGTGGTCCCGGGACCCCTGGACCCCGATCGCCTAAAAATTTTCCAGGCCATCAAATATGACCTAAGAAACCATAGTCACCGCCTCGCTATGACCGTTCCTCATATTTTGCATTTTTCGGCCAAAAAACTAAAATTCCGTCTGATTCCCATATTTTCGTGTGCGCCCATGCCTTCCGAGTAGGCCGGGCCCCCCGAACTCGGATCACCTAATTTTTTTTGGGCCATCAAATAAGTCCTAAGGAACCATAATCACCTCCCCGCCATGATCGTTCCTCATTTTATGCATTTTTCGGGTAAAAAACTAGAATTCCGCCCGATTCCCATATTTTCGTGTGCTATAATAGCCCGCGCCTTCCCAATGGGTAGGGCCCCCCGGAGCCGGATCACCTAAAATTTTCCGGGACATCAAATACGACCTAAGGAACCATAGTCACCGCCCCGCCATGACCTTTCCTTGTTTTTTTGTATTTTACGGCCAAAAAACTAGAATTCCGCCCGATTCCCATATTTTCGTGTGCTATAGCCCACGCCTTCCAAGTGGATCCGGGAATCAAGGACCCCGATCGCCTAAAAATTTTCTGGCCCATCAAATATGACCTAAGGAACCAGAGTCACCGCCCCGCCATGATCGTCCCTCATTTTTTGCAATTTACTACAAAAAAACTAGAATGCCGCCTCATTCCCATATTTGCGTGTGCTATAGCCCACGCCTTTCAAGTGGGCCGGGCCCCCAGACTCAGATCGCCTAAAAATTTTCCGGGCCATCAAATACGACCTAAAGAAGCATAGTCACCTCCCTGACATGACCGTTCCTCGTGTTTTTGCGTTTTACGGCAAAATAACTAGAATTCCGCCCGATTCCCATATTTTTGTGTGCTATAGCCCACGCCTTCCAAGTGGTCCCGCGACCCCCAGACCCCGATCGCCTAAAATTTTTTCGGGCCATCAAATCCGACCTAAGGAACCATAGTCACCGCCCTGCCATGATCGGTCCTTATTTTTTGCATTTTACGGCCAAAAAACTAGAATTCCGCCCGATTCCCATATTTTCATGTGCTATAGCCGAGACCTTCCGAGTGGGCCGGGCCCCCCGTACTCGGAACGTCTTAAATTTTTCCGGGACATTAAATACGATCTAAGGAACCATAGTCACCGCCCCACCATGATCGTTCCTCACTTTTTGCATTTTTCGGCCAAAACATTAGAATTTCGCCCGATTCCTATATTTTCGTGTGCTATAGCCCACTCCTTCAAAGTGGTCCTGGGACACCTGGACCCCGATCGCCTAAAAAATTTTCGGGCCATCAAATTTGACCTAAGAAATCATAGCCACCGCCCCGCCATGATTGTTCCTCATATTTTGCATTTTTCGGCCAAAAAACTAGAATTCCGCCCGATTCCCATATTTTCGTGTGCTATAACCCACGCCTTCCGAGTGGGCCGGGCCCCCCGAACTCGGATCACCTAAATTTTTTTCGGGCCATCAAATAAGACCTAAGGAACCATAGTCACCTCCTCGCCATGATCGTTCCTCATTTTATGCATTTTTCGGCCAAAAAACTAAAATTCCGCCTCATTCCCATATTTTCGTGTGCTATAATAGCCCACGCCTTCCCAATTGGGTAGGGCCCCCGAAGCCAGATCACATAAAATTTTTCTGGGCCATCAAATATGACCTAAGGAACCATAGTCACCGCCCCGCCATGATCATTCCTCATATTTTGCATTTTTCGGCCAAAAAACTAGAATTCCGCCCGATTCCCATATTTTCGTGTGTTATAGCCCACGCCTTCCAACTAGTCCCGGTACCCCCGGACCCCGATCGCCTAAAATTTTCCCGGGCCATCAAATACGATCTAAGGCACCATAGTCGCCACCCCCCCATGATCATTCCTCATTTTTTGTATTTTTCTGCCAAAAAGCTAGAATTCCACCCGATTCCCATATTTTCGTGTGCTATAGCCCATGCCTTCCGAGTGGTACCGGGACCCCGGACCCCGATTGCCTAAAATTTTTTCGGACGATCAAATACGACCTACAGAACCAAAGTCACCGCCTCGCCATGATCATTCCTCATTTTTGCGTTTTCTGGCCAAAAACCTAGAATTCCGCCCGATTCCCATATTTTCGTGTGCTATACGCCTTCCGAGTGGGCCGGACCCCCCGGACTCGGATCACCTAAAATTTTTTTGGGCCATCAAATAAGAACTAAGGAACCATAGTCACTTTCCCGCCATGATAGTTCCTCATTTTTTGCATTTTTCGGCCAAACAACTAGAATTCCGCCCGATTCCCATATTTTCATGTGCTATACTGGGCCTTCCAAGTGGTCCCGGGAACCCCGGACCCCGATTGCCAAAAATAATTTTGGGCCATCAAATATGACCTAAGGAACCATAGTCACTGCCCCGCCATGATCGTTCCTCATTGTTTGCGTTTTTCAGCCAAAAAACTAGAATTCCGCCCGATTACCATATTATTGTGTGCTATTGCCCACGCCTTCCGAGTGGGCCGGGCCCCCCGGACTCAGATCGCCTAAAACTTTTATGGGCCATCAAATAGGACCTAAGGAACCATAGTCACTGCCTCTCCATGATCGTTCCTCATGTTTTGCATTTTTCGGCCAAAAAACTAGAATTCCATCGAGATTCCCATATTTTTGTGTGATATAGCCAACGCCTTCCAAGTGGTCCCGGGACCCCCGGACCCCGATCACCTAAAAATTTTCCGGGCCATTAAATACGACCTAAGGAACCATAGTAACCGCCCCGCCATGATCGTTCCTCATTTTTTGCGTTTTTCGGCCAAATAACTAGAATTTCGCGCGATTCCCATAATTTTTGCGTTTTACGACCAAAAAACTAGAATTTCGCCCGATTACCATATATTCGTGTGCTATAGCCCACTCCTTCCGAGTGGGTCCAGGTCCCCCTGACCCTGATCGACTAAAATTTATTTGGGCCATCAAATACGACCTAAGGAACCATAGTCACCGCCTCGCCATGACCTTTCCTCGTTGTTTTGCTTTTTACGACCAAAAAACTAGAATTCCGCCCGATTCCCATACTTTCATGTGCCACGCCTTCCGAGTGGGCCCGGTTCCCCCGAAACTGGATTGCCTAAAATTTTTCAAGGCCATCAAATATGACCTAAGGAACCATAGCCACCGCCCCGCTATGTCCGTTCCTCGTTGTTTTGCTTTATACGGCCAAAAACCTAGAATTTTGCCCGATTGCCATATTTTCGTGTTCCATAGCCCACGCCTTCCAAGTGGGTTCGTTCCCCCGAACCCCGATCGCCTAAAATTTTCTCAGGCCATCAAATACGACCTAAGGAACCATAGTCAGCGCCCTGCCATGACCATTCCGCGTTTATTTTTGCTTTTTACGGCCAAAAAACAAGAATTTCATGCGATTGCCATATTTCGTGTGCTCTAGCCCACGCCTTCCGATTGGGCCCGGGTCCCCCGAAACCGGATTGCCTAAAATTTATCCAGGCCATCAAATACGACCTAAGGAACCATAGTCACCCCCTCCCCCCCCCCCCCGCCATGGCCGTTCCTCATTGTTTTGCTTTCAACGACCAAAAAACTAGAATTCCGCCCGATTCCCATATTTTCGTGTGCAGAGCCCACGCCTTCCGATTGGGCCCGAGTCCCCCGAAACTGGATTGCCTAAAATTTATCCAGGCCATCAAATACAACCTAAGGAACTATAGTCACCCCCCCCCCCCCCGCCATGGCCGTTCCTCGTTGTTTTGCATTTTATGGCAAAAAAACTAGAATTTCGCCCGATTCCCATATATTCGTGTGCTATAGCCCACGCCTTCAGAGTGGATCCGCCCCCCCGTACCCGATCGCCTAATATTTTTCCGGGCTCTCAAATACGACCTAAGGAACCATAGTCACCGCCCCGCCATGGCCGTTCCTAGTTGTTTTGTGTTTTACGGTCAAAAAACTAGAATTCACCCCGATTCCTATATATTCATGTGCTATAGCCCACTCTTTTCGAGTGGGTCCAGGTACCCCTGACCTCGATCGACTAAAATTTATTTGGGCCATCAAATATGACCTAAGAAACAATAGTCACCACCTCACCATGACCGTTCCTCGTTGTTTTGATTTTTACGACCAAAAAACTAGAATTCCGCCCGATTCCCATATTTTCGTGTACTCTAGCCCACGCCTTCCGAGTGGGCCCGGTTCCCCTGAAACCGGATTGCCTAAAATTTTTCCAGGCCATCAAATGCGACCTAAGGAACCATAGTCACCTCTCCGCCATGGCCGTTCCTCATTTTTTTGCGTTTTACGACCAAAAACCTTGAATTCTGCCCGATTCCCATATATTCGTGTGCTATAGACCACGCCTTCTAAGTGTGTCCGGGCCCCCGGACCCCGATCGCCTAAAAAATTTTTGGTCTATCAAATACGACCTAAGAAACCATAGCCACCGCCTCGCCATAACCGTTCCTCGTTGTTTTGCTTTATACGGCCAAAAAACTAGAATTTTGCCTGATTGCCACATTTTCATGTGCTATAGCCCACGCCTTCCATGTGGGTCCGGGCCCCCGAATCCCGATTGCCTAAAAACAATTTGGGCCATCAAATACGACCTAAGGAACCATAGCCACCGCGCCGCCATGACCATTCCTCGTGTTTATGCTTTTAACGGCCAAAAAACTAGAATTTCGCGCGATTGCCATATTTTTGTGAGCTATAGCCCATGCCTTCCGGAAGGGTCCGGACCCCCTGGACCCCGATCGCATAAAATTTATCTAGGCCATCAAATACGACCTAAGGAACCATAGTCAGCGCCCCGCCATGACCATTCCTCATTTTTTTTGCTTTTTTCGGCCAAAAAACAAGAATTTCGCGCGTTTGCCATATTTTCATATGCTCTAGCCCACGCCTTCCATTTGGGCCCGGGTCCCCCGAAACCGGATTGCCTAAAATTTATCTGGGCCATCAAATACGACCTAAGGAACCATAGTCACCCCCTGCCATGGCCGTTCCTTATTGTTTTGCTTTTAACGACCAA
Source organism: Nicotiana tabacum (assembly GCF_000715075.1). Taxonomy (NCBI): domain Eukaryota; kingdom Viridiplantae; phylum Streptophyta; class Magnoliopsida; order Solanales; family Solanaceae; genus Nicotiana; species Nicotiana tabacum. The sequence goes on along the minus strand of NC_134096.1, from coordinate 85,811,257 downwards.
AAAACTAGAATTCCGCCCGATTCCCATATTTTCGTGAGCTCTAGCCCACGCCTTCCGATTGGGCCCGGGTCCCCCGAAACCAGATTGCCTAAAATTTATCCAGGCCATCAAATACAACCTATGAAACCATAGTCACCCCCCCCGCCATGGTCGTTCCTCGTTGTTTTGCGTTTTATGGCAAAAAAAACTAGAATTCCTCCCGATTTCCATATATTCGTGTGCTCTAGCCCACGCCTTCCGAGTGGGTCCGGCCCCCCCGGACCCGATCGCCTAATATTTTTCCGAGCTCTCAAATACGACCTAAGGAACCATAGTCACCTCCCCGCCATGGCCGTTCCTCATTGTTTTGCGTTTTACGGCCAAAAAACTAGAATTCATCCTGATTCCTATATATTCGTGTGCTATAGCCCACTCCTTCCGAGAGGGTCCAGGTCCCCCAGACCCTGATCGACTAAAATTTATTTGGGCCATCAAATACGACCTAAGGAACCATAGTCACCGCCTCGCCATGACCGTTCCTCGTTGTTTTGCTTTTTACGACCAAAAAACTAGAATTCCGCCCGATTCCAATATTTTCGTGTGCTCTAGCCCACGCCTTCCGAGTGGGCCTGGTTCCCCCGAAACCGGATTTCCTAAAATTTTACCTGGACATCAAATACGACCTAAGGAACCATAGTCACCGCCCCGCTATGGCCGTTCCTCGTTGTTTTGCGTTTTACGACCAAAAAACTAGAATTTCTCCCGATTACCATATATTCGTGTGCTATAACCCACGCCTTCTGAGTGGGTCCGGGCCCCGGGACCCCGATCGCCTAAAATTTTTCTGGGCTATCAAATACGACCTAAGGAACCATATCCACTGCCCCGTCATGACCGTTCCTCATTGTTTTACTTTATACGGCCAAAAAACTAGAATTTTGCCCGATTGCCACATTTTCAGGTCCTATAGCCCACGCCTTCCAAGTGGGTCCGGGCCCCTGAACCCCGATTGCCTAAAAATATTTCGGGCCATCAAATAGGACATAATGAACCATAGTCACCGCCCCGCCATAACCGTTCCTCATTTATTTGTTTTTTACGGCTAAAAAGGTTAAATTTTGCTCGATTGCCATATTTTCGTGAGCTATAGCCCTTTCCTTCAAAGTGGGTCCGGACCCCGATCGCCAAAAAATTATCTGGGCCATCAAATATGACCTAAGGAACCATAACCACCACCCCGCCATGACCGTTCCTCGTTGTTTTGCTTTTTACGACAAAAAAACTAGAATTCTGCCCGATTCCCATATTTTCGTGTGCTCTAGCCCACGCCTTCCGATTGGGCCCGGGTCCCCCGGACCCTGATCGCCTAAAATTTTTCTGGGCTATCAAATATGACCTAAGGAACCATAGCCACCGCCCCGCCATGACTGTTCCACGTTGTTTTGCTTATTACGGCCAAAAAATTAGAATTTTGCCCAATTGCCACATTTTCGTGTGCTATAGCCCATGCCTTCCAAGTGGGTCCAGGCCCCCAGACCCCGATCGCCTAAAAATTTTTCAGGCCATCTAATACAAACTAAGGAACCATAGTCACCACCCCGCCATGACCATTCCTCATTTTTTTGCTTTTTACGGCCAAAAAAGTAGAATTTCGCGTGATTGCCATATTTCTGTGTGCTCTAGCCCACGCCTTCCGATTAGGCCCGGGTCGCCCGAAACCGGATTGCCTAAAATTTATCTAGGCCATTAAATATGACCTAAGGAACCATAGTCAACCCCCGGCCATGACCGTTCCTCGTTGATTTGCCTTTTACGACCAAAAAACTAGAATTCCGCCCGATTCCCATATTTTCGTGTGCTCTATCCCACTCCTTCTGATTGGGCCCGGGTCCCCCGAAACCGAATTGCCTAAAATTTTTCCAGGCCATCAAATACGACCTAAGAAACAATAGTCACCACCCCTCCATGGCCGTTCCTCGTTGTTTTTCCTTTTATGGCCAAAAAACTAGAATTCTGCCGATTTCCATATATTCGTGTGCTATAGCCCACGCCTTCTGAGTGGGTTCGCTCCCCCCCCCCCCCCGGACCCCGATCGCCTAATATTTTTCCAGGCTATCAAATATGACCTAAGGAAGCATAGTCACTGCCCCGCCACGGCCAATCCTCGTTGTTTTGCGTTTTACGGCCAAAAAACTAGAATTTATCCCGATTCGTATATATCCGTGTGCTATAGCCCACTCCTTCCTAGTGGGTCCAGCTGATCCACTAAAATTTATTTGGGCCATCAAATACAACCTAAGGAACTATAGTCACTGCCTCGCCATGACCGTTCCTCGTTGTTTTGCTTTTTACGACCAAAAAACTAGAATTCCGCCCGAATCCCATATTTTCGTGTGCTCGCCCACGCCTTCCTAGTGGGCCCAGTTCCCCCGAAATCGGATTGCCTAAAATTTTTCCAGGCCATCAAATACGACCTAAGGAACCATAGTCACCGCCCCGCCATGGCCGTTCCTTGTTGTTTTGCGTTTTACGACCAAAAAACTAGAATTCCGCCCGATTACCACATATTCGTGTGCTATAGCCCACGCCTTCTGAGTGGGTCCGCGCCTACCGGACCCCGATCGCCTAAAATTTTTCTGGGCAATCAAATACGACCTAAGGAACCATAGCCACCGCCCCGTCATGACCGTTCCTCGTTGTTTTGCTTTATACGGCCAAAAAACTAGAATTTTGCCCGATTGCCACATTTTCATGTCCTATAGCCCACGCCTTCCAAGTGGGTCCGGGCCCCCGGACCCCGATCTCCTAATAGTTTTCCGAGCTATCAAATATGACCTAAGGAACCATAGTCACCGCCCCGCCATGGCCAATCCTCGTTGTTTTGCATTTTACGGCAAAAAAACTAGAATTCATCCCGATTCCTATATATTTGTGTGCTATAGCCCACTCCTTTCGAGTGGGTCCAGGTCCCCCGGACCCTGATCGACTAAAATTTATTTGGGCCATCAAATACGACCTAAGGAACCATAGTCATTGCCTCGCCATGACCGTTTCTCGTTGATTTGCTTTTTACGACCAAAAAACTAGAATTCCGCCCGATTCCCATATTTTCGTGTGCTCTAGCCCATGCCTTCCGAGTGGGCCCGGGTCCCCCGAGCCTCGATCACCTAAAATTTTTCTGGGCTATCAAATACGACCTAAGGAACCATAGCCACCGCCCCGTCATGACCGTTCCTCGTTGTTTTGCTTTATACGGCCAAAAAACTAGAATTTTGCCCGATTGCCACATTTTCATGTCCTATAGCCCACGCCTTCCAAGTGGGTCCGGGGGCCTAAAATATTTTCGGCCATCAAATACAACCTAGGGAACCATAGTTACCGCCCTGCCATGACCATTCCTCATTTTTTTGCTTTTTACGATCAAAAAACTAGAATTCCGCCCGATTCTTATATTTTCGTGTGATCTAGCCCACGCCTTCCGAGTGGGCTCGGGTCCCCCGAAACCGGATTGCCTAAAATTTTTCCAGGCCATCAAATACGACCTAAGGAACAATAGTCACTGCCCCGCCATGGCCATTCTTTATTGTTTTACGTTTTTTGGCCAAAAAACTAGAATTTTGCCTGATTCCTATATATTCGTATGCTATAGCCCATGCCTTCCGAGTGGGTCCGGCCACCCGGACCGCGATCGCCTAATATTTTTCCGGGCTATCTAATACGACCTAAGGAACCATAGTCACCGCCCCGCCATGGCCGTTCCTCATTGTTTAGCGTTTTAAGGCCAAAAAACTAGAATTCCGCCCGATTCCCATATATTCGTATGCTATAGCCCACTCTTTCCGAGTGGGTCCGGGCCCCCCAGACCCCGATCGCCTAAAATTGATTTGGGCCATCAAATACGACCTAAGGAACCATAGTCACCGCCCTACCATAACCGTTCCTCGTTGTTTTTCATTTTACGACCAAAAAACTAGAATTCCGCCTGATTCCCATATTTTCGTGTGCTCTAGCCCACGCCTTTTGAGTGGGCCCGGGTCCCTCGAAACCGGATTGCCTAAAATATTTCCAGGCCATCAAATACCACCTAAGGAACCATAGTCAACGCCCCGCCTAGGCCGTTCCTCGTTGTTTTGCGTTTTACGTCCAAAAAACTAGAATTCCGCCTGATTCCCATATATTCGTCTGCTATAGCCCACGCCTTCCGAGTGGGTTCGAGCCCCCCGGACCCCGATCGCCTAAAAATTTTCAAGGCTATCAAATACAACCTAAGGAACCATAGTCACCGCCCTGCCACGGCCGTTGCTCGTTGTTTTGCGTTTTACGGCCAAAAAACTAGAATTCTGCCCGATTCCCATATATTCGTGTGCTAGCCCACGCCTTATGAGTGGGTCCGGGCCCCCCGGACCTCGATCGCCTAAAATTTATCCGTGCTATTAAATACGACCTAAGGAACCATATCCACCACCCTTCCATGACCGTTCCTCCTTGTTTTGCTTTAAACGGCCAAAAAACTAGAATTTTGCCCGATTGCCATATTTTCGTGTGCTATAGCCCACGCCTTCTAAGTGGGTCCGGGCCCCCGGATCCCGATTGCCTAAATTTTTTTAGGGCCATCAAGTACGACCTAAGGAATCATAGTCACCGTCCCGCCATAACCATTCCTCATTTTTTTGTTTTTTACGGCTAAAAAACTAGAATTTCGCGCGATTGCCATATTTTCGTGAGCTATAGCCCATGCCTTCCGAGTGGGACCGGACCCTGATCGCCAAAAATTTATCTGGGCCATCAAATACGACCTAAGGAACCATAGTCATTGCCCCGCCATGACCGTTCCTCGTTGTTTTGCTTTTTTACGACAAAAAAACTAGAATTCTGCCCGATTCTCATATTTTCGTGTGCTCTAGCCCACGCCTTCCGATTGGGCTCGGGTTCCCCGAAACCGGATTGCCTAAATTTTATCCAGGCCATCAAATACGACCTAAGGACTATAGTCACCAGCCCGCCATGGTCGTTCCTCGTTGTTTTGTGTTTTATGGCCAAAAAACTAGAATTTCGCCCGATTCCCATATATTCGTATGCTATAGCACACGCCTTCTGAGTGGGTCCGGCCGCCCGGACCCCGATCGCCTAATATTTTTCCGGGCTATCAAATATGACCTAAGGAATCATAGTCACTGCCCTGCCATGGCCGTTCCTCGTTGTTTTGCGTTTTACGGCCAAAAAACTAGAATTCAGCCCGATTCCCATATATTCATGTGCTATAGCCCACTCCTTCCGAGTGGGTCCAGGCCCCCCCGACCCCGATGGGCTAAAATTTATTTGGGCCATTAAATACGACTTAAGGAACCATATTCACTGCCCCGCCATGACCGTTCCTCCTTGTTTTGCTTTTTACGACAAAAAAACAAGAATTCCGCCCGATTTCCATATTTTCGTGTGCTCTAGCCCACGCCTTTCGAGTGGGCCCAGGTCCCTCGAAACCGGATTGCCTAAAATATTTCCAGGCCATCAAATACGATCTAAGGAACCATAGTCACCGCCCCGCCAAGGCCGTTCCTCGTTGTTTTGCGTTTTAAGTCCAAAAACTAGAATTCCGCCCGATTCCCATATATTCGTCTGCTATAGCCCACGCCTTCCGAGTGGGTCCGAGCCCCCGGACCCCGATCGCCTAAAATTTTTCCGGTCTATCAAACACGACCTAAGAAACCATAGTCACTGCCCCGCCATGGCCGTTCCTCGTTGTTTTGCGTTTTACGGCCAAACTAGAATTCCGCCCGATTCCCATATATTTGGGTGCTATAGCCCACACCTTTTGAGTGGGTCCGGGCCCCCCGGACCTCGATCGCCTAAAATTTATCCGGGCTATTAAATACGACCTAAGGAACCATAGCCACCGCCCCGCCATGACCATTCCTCCTTATTTTGCTTTATACGGCCAAAAAATTAGAATTTTGCCCGATTGCCATATTTTCGTGTGCTATAGCCCACGCCTTCCAAGTGGGTCCAGGCCCCCGAACTCCGATCGCCTAAAAATTTTTTGGGCCATAAAATACGACCTAAGGAACCATAGTCACCGCCCCGCCATAACCGATCCTCATTTTTTTGTTTTTTACGGCTAAAAAACTAGAATTTCGCGCGATTGCCATATTTTCGTGAGCTATAGCCCATGCCTTCCGTGTGGGTCCGGACCCCGATCGCCAAAAATTTATCTAGGCCATCAAATACGACCTAAAGAACCATAGTCACCGCCCCGCCATGGCCATTCCTTGTTGTTTTGCATTTTATGGCCGAAAAACTAGAATTCTGCCCGATTTCCATATATTCGTAAGCTATAGCCCACGCCTTCCGAGTGGGTTCGGCCCACGGACCCCGATCGCCTAATATTTTTCCGCGCTATCAAATACTACCTAAGGAACCATAGTCATTGCCTCGCCATGACCGTTTCTCGTTGATTTGCTTTTTACGACCAAAAAACTAGAATTCCCCCCGATTCCCATATTTTCGTGTGCTCTAGCCCACGCCTTCCGAGTGGGCCCGGTCCCCCGAGCCCCGATCGCCTAAAATTTTTCTGGGCTATCAAATACGACTTAAGGAACCATAGCCACCGCCCCGTCATGACTGTTCCTCGTTGTTTTGCTTTATACGGCCAAGAAACTAGAATTTTGCCCGATTGCCACATTTTCATGTCCTATAGCCCACGCCTTCCAAGTGGGTCCGGGGGCCTAAAATATTTTCGGCCATCAAATACAACCTAGGGAACCATAGTTACCGCCCCGCCATGACCATTCCTCATTTTTTGCTTTTTACGATCAAAAAACTAGAATTCCGCCCGATTCCTATATTTTCGTGTGATCTAGCCCACGCCTTCCGAGTGGGCTCGGGTCCCCCTAAACCGGATTGCCTAAAATTTTTCCAGGCCATCAAATACGACCTAAGGAAAAATAGTCACCGCCCCGCCATGGCCGTTCCTTATTGTTTTACATTTTTCGGCCAAAAAATTAGAATTTCGCCTGATTCCTATATATTCGTGTGCTATAGCCCATGCCTTCCGAGTGGGTCCGGCCACCCGCACCGCGATCGCCTAATATTTTTCCAGGCTATCTAATACGACCTAAGGAACCATAGTCACTGCCCCGCCATGGCCGTTCTTCGTTGTTTAGCATTTTACGGCCAAAAAACTAGAATTCCGCCCGATTCCCATATATTCGTGTGCTATAGCCCACTCCTTCCAAGTGGGTCCGGGCCCCCCGGACCCCGATCGCCTAAAATTGATTTGGGCCATCAAATACGACCTAAGGAACCATAGTCACCACCCTACCATAACCGTTCCTCGTTATTTTTCATTTTACGACCAAAAAACTAGAATTCCGCCCGATTCTTATATTTTCGTGTGCTCTAGCCCATGCCATTCGAGTGGGCCCGGGTCCCTCGAAACCGGATTGCCTAAAATATTTCCAGGCAATCAAATACGACCTAAGGAACCATAGTCAACGCCCCGCCTAGGCCGTTCCTCGTTGTTTTGCATTTTACGTCCAAAAAACGAGAATTCCGCCTGATTCCCATATATTCGTCTGCTATAGCCCACGCCTTCCGAGTGGGTTCGAGCCCCCCGGACCCCGATCGCCTAAAAATTTTCAAGGCTATCAAATACAACCTAAGGAACCATAGTCACCGCCCCACCATGGCCGTTGCTCGTTGTTTTGCGTTTTACGGCCAAAAAACTAGAATTCCGCCCGATTCTCATATATTCGTGTGCTAGCCCACGCCTTATGAGTGGGTCCGGGTCCCCGGACCTCGATCGCCTAAAATTTATCCTGGCTATTAAATATGACCTAAGGAACCATAGCCATCACCCCGCCATGACCGTTCCTCCTTGTTTTGCTTTATACGGCCAAAAAACTAGAATTTTGCCCGATTGCCATATTTTCGTGTGCTATAGCCCACGCCTTCCAAGTGGGTCCGGGCCCCCGGACCCCGATTGCCTAAATTTTTTTAGGGCCATCAAATATGACCTAAGGAATCATAGTCACCGTCCCGCCATAACCGTTCCTCATTTTTTTGTTTTTTACGGCTAAAAAACTAGAATTTTGCGCGATTGCCATATTTTCGTGAGCTATAGCCCATGCCTTCCGAGTGGGACCGGACCCTAATCGCCAAAAATTTATCTGGGCCATCAATTACGACCTAAGGAACCATAGTCATCGCCCCGCCATGACTGTTCCTCGTTGTTTTGCTTTTTTACGACAAAAAAACTAGAATTCTGCCCGATTCACATATTTTCGTGTGCTCTAGCCCACGCCTTCCGATTGGGCTCGGGTTCCCCGAAACCGGATTGCCTAAATTTTATCCAGGTCATCAAATACGACCTAAGGACCATAGTCACGGGCCCGCCATGGCCATTCCTCATTGTTTTGTGTTTTATGGCCAAAAAACTAGAATTCCGCCCAATTCCCATATATTCGTATGCTATAGCCCACGCCTTCCGAGTGGGTCCGGCCGCCCGGACCCAGATCGCCTAATATTTTTTCGGGCTATCAAATACGACCTAAGGAATCATAGTCACCGCCCTGCCATGGCCGAACCTTGTTGTTTTGGGTTTTACGGCCAAAAAACTAGAAATCAGCCCGATTCCCATATATTCGTGTGCTATAGCCCACTCCTTCCGAGTGGGTCCAGGCCCCCCCGACCCCGATCGGCTAAAATTTATTTGGGCCATTAAATACGACTTAAGGAACCATAGTCACCGCCCCGCCATGACCGTTCCTCCTTGTTTTGCTTTTTACGACAAAAAAACTAGAATTCCGCCCGATTTCCATATTTTCGTGTGCTCTAGCCCATGCCTTTCGAGTGGGCCCGGGTCCCTCGAAATCGGATTGCCTAAAATATTTCCAGGCCATCAAATACGATCTAAGGAACCATAGTCACCGCCCCGCCAGGGCCGTTCCTCGTTGTTTTGCGTTTTAAGTCCAAAAAACTAGAATTCTGCCCGATTCCCATATATTCGTCTGCTATAGCCCACGCCTTCCGAGTGGGTCCGAGCCCCCCGGACCCCATTCGCCTAAAATATTTCCGGTCTATCAAACACGACCTAAGAAACCATAGTCACCGCCCCTCCTTGGCCGTTCCTCGTTGTTTTGCATTTTACGGCCAAACTTGAATTTCGCCCGATTCCCATATATTTGAGTGCTATAGCCCACGCCTTCCGAGTGGGTCCGGGCCCCCCGGACCTCGATCGCCTAAAATTTATCCGGGCTATTAAATACGACCTAAGGAACCATAGCCACCGCCCCGCCATGACCATTCCTCCTTATTTTGCTTTATACGGCCAAAAAACTAGAATTTTGCCCGATTGCGATATTTTCGTGTGCTATAGCCCACGCCTTCCAAGTGGGTCCAGGCCCCCGAACTCCGATCGCCTAAAATTTTTTCGGGCCATCAAATACGACCTAAGGAACCATACTCACCGCCCCGCCATAACCGATCCTCATTTTTTTGTTTTTTACGGCTAAAAAACTAGAATTTCGCGCGATTGCCATATTTTCGTGAGCTATAGCCCATGCCTTCCGAGTGGGTCCGGACCCCGATCGCCAAAAATTTATCTGGGCCATCAAATACGACCTAAAGAACCATAGTCACCGCCCCGCCATGGCCATTCCTTGTTGTTTCGCATTTTATGGCCGAAAAACTAGAATTCCGCCCGATTTCCATATATTCGTAAGCTATAGCCCACGCCTTCCGAGTGGGTTCTACCCACGGACCCCGATCGCCTAATGTTTTTCCAGGCTATCAAATACTACCTAAGGAACCATAGTCGCCGTCCCGCCACGGCCGTTCCTCATTGTTTTGCATTTTACGGCCAAAAAACTAGAATTTACCTTGATTCATATATATTCATGTGCTATAGCCCACTCCTTCCGAGTGGGTCCAGGGCTCCTGGACCCCGATTGCCTAAAATTTATTTGGGCCATCAAATACGACCTAAGGAACCATAGTCACCACCCTGCCATGACCGTTCCTCTTTGTTTTGCTTTTTAAGACTAAAAAACTAGAATTCCGCCCGATTCCCATATTTTCATGTGCTCTAGCACACGCCTTTCGAGTGGGCCCGTGTCCCTTGAAACCGGATTGCCTAAAATAATTCCAGGTCATCAAATACGACCTAAGGAACAATAGTCACCGCCCCGCCATGGCCGTTTCTCGTTGTTTTGCGTTTTACGGCCAAAAAACTAGAATTTCGCCCAATTCCCATATTTTCGTAGCCCACGCCTTCCGAGTGGGTCCGGACCCCGATCGCCCAAAATTATTCCGGGCAATCAAATATGACCTAAGGAAGCATATTCACCACCCCGCCATGACAGTTCCTCGCGTTTTTGCTTTTTACGGCCAAAAAACTAGAATTTCGCGCGATTGCCATATTTTCGTGAGCTATTGCCCATGCCTTCCGAGTGAGTCCGGACCCCGATCGCCTAAAATTTATTTGGGGCATCAAATATGACCTAAGGAACCATAGTCACCGCCCCTCCATGACCGTTCCTCATTGTTTTGCTTTTTACAACCAAAAAACTAGAATTCCGCCCGATACCCATATTTTCGTGTGCTCTAGCCCATGCCATCCGAGTGGGCCCGGGCCCCCTGAAACCGGATTGCCTAAAAAATTTCCAGGCCATCAAATATGACCTATGGAACCATATTCACCACCCCGCCATGGCCGTTCCTCGTTGTTTTGCGTTTTACGGCCAAAAAACTCAAATTCCGCCTGATTCCCAAATATTCGTGTGCTATAGGCACGCCTTCTGAGTGGGTCCGGGCCCCCTGGACCCTGATCGCCTAAAATTTTTCCGGGCTATCAAATACGACCTAAGGAACCATAGCCACTTCCCTGCCATGTCCGTTCCTCGTTGTTTTGCTTTATAAGGCCAAAAAACTAAAGTTCAGCCTGATTCCTATATATTCGTGTGCTATAGCCTATCCTTCCTAGTGGGTACGGGCCCCCAGGACCCTGATAGCCAAAAATTTATTTGGGCCATCCAATACGACCTAAGGAACCATAGTCAGCGCCTCGCCATGACCATTCCTCATTTTTATGCTTTTTACGGCCAAAAAACAAGAATTTCGCGCGATTGCCATATTTTCGTGTGCTCTAGCCCACGCCTTCCGATTGGGCCCGGGTCCCCCGAAACCGGATTGCCTAAAATTTATCCAGGCCATCAAATACGACCTAAGGAACCATAGTTACCACCCCACCTCCGCCATGGCCATTCCTCATTGTTTTACTTTTAACGACCAAAAAACTAGAATTCCGCCTGATTCCCATATTTTCGTATGCTCTAGCCCACGCCTTCTGATTGGGCCCGAGTCCCCCGAAACCGGATTGCCTAAAATTTATCCAGGCCATCAAATACAACCTAAGGAACCATAGTCACCCCCCCCGCCCGCCCGCCTTGGCCGTTTCTCGTTGTTTTGCGTTTTACGGCCAAAAAACTAGAATTCACCCTGATTCCTATATATTCGTGTGCTATTTCCCACTCCTTCCGAGTGGGTCTAGGTTTTTCGGGCCATCAAATATGACCTAAGAAACCATAGTCACCACCCCGCCATGACCGTTCCTCGTTGTTCTGCTTTTTATGACAAAAAAACTATAATTCCGCCCGATTCCCATATTTTCATGTGCTCTAGCCCACGCCTTCCGAGTGGGCCCGGTTCCCCCGAAACCGGATTGCCTAAAAATTTTTCAGGCCATCAAATACGACCTAAGGAACCATAGACACCGCCCCGCCATGGACATTCCTCGTTGTTTTGCGTTTTACGACCAAAAACCTGGAATTCTGCCCGATTCCCATATATTCGTGTGCTATAGCCCACGCCTTCTGAGTGGGTCCAGGCCCCCCAGACCCCGATAGCCTAAAATTTTTTTGGTCTATCAAATACGACCTAAGAAACCATAGCCACCGCGCCGACATAACCATTCCTCGTTGTTTTGCTTTATACGGCCAAAAATCTAGAATTTTGCGTGATTGCCACATTTTCGTGTGCTACAGCCCACGCCTTCCAAGTTGGTCCGGGCCCCCGCTCCACAATCGCCTAAAAAATTTTCGGGCCATCAAATATGACCTAAGGAACCATAGTCACCGCCTCGTCATGACCATTCCTCGTGTTTTTGCTTTTTACGGCCAAAAAACTAGAATTTTTCCCGATTTCCATATTTTCGTGTGCTCTAGCCCACGCCTTCCGAGTGGGCCCGGGTCCCCCGAAACTGAATTGCCTAAAATTTTTCCTGGCCATCAAATACGACCTAAGAAACAATAGTCACCGCCCCGCCATGGCCGTTCCTCGTTGTTTTACATTTATCGGCCAAAAAATTAGAATTCCGCCCGATTCCTATATATTCATGTGCTATAGCCCACGCCTTCCGAGTGGGTACGGGACCCACAGGCCTCGATCGCCTAACATTTTTCCGAGCCATCAAATACGACCTAAAGAACCATAGTCACCGCCCCGCCATGTCCGTTCCTTGTTTTTTGCGTTTTACTGCAAAAAAACTAGAATTTCGCGTGATTCCCATATATTCGTGTGCTATAGCCCGCGCCTTCTGAGTGGGTCCGGGCCCCCCGGACCCCGATCGCCTAATATTTTTTCGAGCAATCAAATATGACCTAAGGAACCATAGCTACCATCCCGCCATGACCGTTCCTCGTTGTTTTGCTTTATAAGGCCAAAAACTAGAATTTTGCCCGATTGCCATATTTTCGTGTGCTAATAGCCCACGCCTTCCAAGTGGGTCCGAGCCCCCAGACCCCGATCGCCTAAAAATTTTTTGGGCCATAAAATATGACCTAAAGAACCATAGTCACCGCCCCGCCATGACCGTTCCTCTTTGTTTTGCGTTTTACGTCCAAAAAACTAGAATTCCTCCTGATTCCCATATATTCGTGTGCTATAGCCCACTCCTTCCGAGTGGGTCCGGCCCCCTGAACCCCGATCGCCTAAAATTGATTTGGGCCATCAAATACGACCTAAGGAACCATAGTCACCGCCCCACCATAACCGTTCCTCGTTGTTTTTCATTTTACGACCAAAAAACTAGAATTCCGTCTGATTCCCATATTTTCGTGTGCTAGACATATGCCTTTCGAGTGGGCCCGGGTCCCTCAAAACCGGATTGCCTAAAATATTTCCAAGACATCAAATACGACCTAAGAAACCATAGTCACCGCCCCGCTAAGGCTATTTCTCATTGTTTTGCGTTTTACGTCCAAAAAACTAGAATTCCGCCTGTTTCTCATATATTCGTATGCTATAGCCCATGCCTTCCGAGTGGGTCCGAGTCCCCCTGACCCCGATCGCCTAAAATTTTTCCGGGCTATCAAATAGGACCGAAGGAACCATAGTCACCGCCTCGCCACAAACGTTCCTCGTTGTTTTGCGTTTTACAGCCAAAAAACTAGAATTCCGCCCGATTCCCATATATTCGTGTGCTATAGCCCACGCCTTCCGAGTGGGTCCGGGCCCCCCGGACCTTGATCGCCTAAAATTTATCCGGGCTATTAAATACGACCTAAGGAACCATAGCCACCGCCCCGCCATGACCGTTCCTCCTTATTTTGCTTTATACGGCCAAAAATCTATAATTTAGCCCGATTGCCATATTTTCGTGTGCCATAGCCCATGCCTTCCAAGAGGGTCCGGGCCCTCGGACCCCGATCGCCTAAAATATTTTCGAACCATCAAATATGACATAAGGAACCATAGTCACTGCCCCGCCATAACCGTTCCTCATTTTTTTGTTTTTTACGGCAAAAAACTAGAATTTTGCGTGATTGCCATATTTTCGTGAGCTATAGCCCATGCCTTCCGAGTGGGTCCGGAACCCGATCGCCAAAGATTTATCTGGGCCATCAAATATGACCTAAGGAACCATAGTCACTGCCCCACCATGACCGTTCCTCGTTGTTTTGTTTTTTATTACAAAAAAACTAGAATTCTGCCCGATTCCCATATTTTCGTGTGCTCTAGCCCACGCCTTCCGATTGGGCTCGGGTTCCCCGAAACCGGATTGCCTAAATTTTATCCAGGCCATCAAATACGACCTAAGGACCTTAGTCACCGGCCCGCCATGGCCGTTCCTCGTTGTTTTGTGTTTTATGGCCAAAAAACTAGAATTCCGCCCGATTCCCATATATTCGTATGCTATAGCCCACGCCTTCTGAGTGGGTCCGGCCGCCCGGACCCCGATCGCCTAATATTTTTCCGGGCTATCAAATATGACCTAAGGAATCATAGTCACTGCCCTGCCATGGCCGTTCCTCGTTGTTTTGCGTTTTACGGCCAAAAAACTAGAATTCAGCCCGATTCCTATATATTCGTGTGCTATAGCCCACTCCTTCCGAGTGGGTCCAGGCCCCCCGGACCCCGATCGCCTAAAATTTATTCGGGCCATCAAATACGACCTAAGGAACCATAGTCACTGCCCCGCCATGACCATTTCTCCTTGTTTTGCTTTTTACGACCAAAAAACTTGAATTCCGTCCGATTCCCATATTTTCGTGTGCTCTAACCCACGCATTTCGAGTGGGCTCGAGTCCCTCAAAACCGGATTGCCTAAAATATTTCAAAGCCTTCAAATACGATCTAAGGAACCATAGTCAGCGCCCCGCCATGGCCGTTCCTCGTTGTTTTGCGTTTTACGACAAAAAAACTAGAATTCCGCCAGATTCCCATATATTCGTGTGCTATAGCCCACGCCTTCTGAGTGGGTTCGGGCCCCCTGGACCCCGATCGCCTAAAATTTTTCTGGGCCATCAAATACGACCTAAGGAACCATATTCACCGCCCCACCATGACCGTTCTTCATTGTTTTGCATTTTACGGCCAAAAAACTAGAATTCGCGCGATTGCCCTATTTTTGTGAGCAATAGCCCATGCCTTGCGGGTGGGTCCGGACCCCGATCGCATAAAATTTATCTAGGCCATCAAATACGACCTAAGGAAGCATAGTCACCGCCCCACCATAACCGTTCCTCGTTGTTTTTCTTTTTACGACAAAAAAACTTGAATTTCGCCCAATTCCCATTTTTTCGAGTGCTCTAGCCCACGGCTTCCGAGTGGCCCCGGGTCCTCCGTAACCGGATTGCCTAAAATTTATCTGGGCCATCAAATACGACCTAAGGAACCATAGTCACCGCAATGCCATGACCATTCCTCGTTGTTTTGCTCTTTACGACCAAAAAACTAGAATTCTACCTAATTCCCATAATTTCGTGTGCTAGAGCCCACGCCTTCCGATTGGGCCCAAGTTCACCAAAACCGGATTGCCTAAAATTAATCCAGGCCATCAAATACGACCTAAGGACCATAGTCACTGCACCACCATGGCCGTTCCTCGTTGTTTTGCGTTTTATGGCCAAAAAACTAGAATTTTGCCCGATTCCCATATATTCGTATGCTATAGCCCACGCCTTCCGAGTGGGTCTGGCCCCCCGGACCCCGATCGCCTAATATTTTTCCAAGCTATCAAATATGACCTAAGGAACCATAGTCACCGCCCCCCACGGCCGTTCCTCATTGTTTTGTATTTTACGGCCAAAAAACTAGAATTCATGCCGATTCCTTTATATTCGTGTGCTATAGCCCACTCCTTCTGAGTGGGTTCAGGCCCCCCGGATCCCGATCGCCTAAAATATATTTGGGCCATCAAATACGACCTAAGGAGCCATAGTCACCTCCCCGCCATAACCGTTCGTCGTTGTTTTTCTTTTTATGTCCAAAAAACTAGAATTCCACCCGATTCCCATATATTCGAGTGCTATAGCCCACGCCTTCCGAGTGGGTCCGGGCCCCCGGACCCTGATCGCCTAAAATTTATCCGGGATATTAAATACGACCTAAGGAACCATAGCCACAACCACGCCATGACCGTTCCTCTTTTTTTTTGTTTTATACGGCCAAAAAACTAGAATTTCTCGCGATTGCCATATTTTCGTGGCTATAGCCCATGCCTTCCGAGTGGGTCCGGACCCCGATTGCCAAAAATTTATCTGGGCCATCAAATATGACCTAAGAAACGATAGTCACAGACCCACCATAACCATTCCTCGTTGTTTTTCTTTTTACGATAAAAAATCTAAAATTCTGCCAGATTCCCATATTTTCTTGTGCTCTAGCCCACGCCTTCCGATTGGTCCCGGGTCCCCCGAAACTGGATTGCCTAAAATTTATCCAGGCCATCAAATACGACCTAAGGAACCATAGTCACTGCCCCACCATGGTCGTTCCTCGTTGTTTTGCGTTTTATGGCCAAAAAACTAGAATTCCGCCCGATTCCCATATATTCGTGTGCTATAGCCCACGCCTTTCGAGTGGGTCCGCCCCCCGGACCTCGATCGCCTAATATTTTTCTAGGTTATTAAATACGACCTAAGGAGCCATAGTCACCGCCCCGCCATGGCCAATCCTCGTTGTTTTGCATTTTACGGCCAAAAAACTAGAATTCAGCCTGATTCCTATATATTCGTGGCCCACTCCTTCCGAGTGGGTCAAGGCCCCCCGGACCCCGATAGCCAAAAATTTATTTGGGCCATCCAATACGACCTAAGGAACCATAGTCACCGCCCCGCCATGACCGTTTCTAGTTGTTTTGCTTTTTACGACCAAAAAACTAGAATTCCGCCCGATCCCATATTTTCGTGTGCTCTAGCCCACGCCTTCCGAGTGGGCCTGGGTCCCCCGAAACCGGATTGCCTAAAATATTTCCAGGCCATCAAATACGACCTAAGGAACCATAGTCACCGCCCCGCCATGGCCGTTCCTCTTTGTTTTGTGTTTTATGGCAAAAAAACTAGAATTCCATCCGATTCCCATATATTCGTGTGCTATAGCCCACCACTTCCGAGTGGGTCCGGGCCCCCCGGACCACGATCGCCTAAAATTTATCCGGGATATTAAATACGACCTAAGGAACCATAGCCACCACCACGTCATGACCGTTCCTCCTTGTTTTGCTATATACGGCCAAAAAAATAGAATTTTGCCCGATTGCCATATTTTCGTATGCTATAGCCCACGCGTTCCAAGTGGGTCCGGGCCCCGGACCCTCATCGCCAAAAATTTGTTTGGGCCATCCAATATGACTTAAGGAACCATAGTCACCGCCCCGCCATGACCGTTCCTCATTGTTTTGCTTTTTACGACCAAAAAACTAGAATTCTGCCCGATCCCATATTTTCGTGTGCTCTAGCCCACGCCTTCCGAGTGGGCCGGGGTCCCCCGAAACCGGATTGCCTAAAATATTTCTAGACCATCAAATACGACCTAAGGAACCATAGTCACTGCCCCTCCATGGCTGTTCCTCATTGTTTTGCGTTTTACGACCAAAAAACTAGAATTCCGCCCGATTCCCATATATTCGTGTGCTATAGGCCACGCCATCTGAGTGGGTCCGAAACCCCGGACCCCGATAACCTAAAAATTTTTTGGGCTATCAAATACAACCTAAGGAACCATAGCCACCGCCCCGCCATGAGCGTTCCTTGTTGTTTTGCCTTATATGGCTAAAATTTTAGAATTTTGCCCGATTGCCACATTTTCGAGTGCTATAGCCCACGCCTTCCAAGTGGTTCCGGGCCCCCGGACACCGGGACCCCGATCGCTAATAATTTATCTGGGCCATCAAATATGACCTAAGGAACCATAGTCACCGTCCCTCCATGACCGTTCCTCGTTGTTTTGCTTTTTACGACAAAAAAAGTAGAATTCCGCCCGATTCCCATATTTTCGTGTGCCAGAGAGCCCACACCTTCCGATTGGGCTCGGGTCCCCCGAAACTAGATTGCCTAAAATTTATCCTGGCCATCAAATACGACCTAAGGAACCATAGTCACCACCCCACCATGGCCGTTCCTCGTTGTTTTGCGTTTTATGGCCAAAAAACTAGAATTCCGCCCGATTCCCATATATTCGTGTGCTATAGCACACGCCTTCCGAGTGGGTCCGACCCCCAAACCCCGATCGCCTAATATTTTTCTGGGCTATCAAAGACGACCTAAGGAACCATAGTCATCGCCCCGCCACGGCCGTTCCTTGTTGTTTTGCGTTTTATGACCAAAAAACTAGAATTCAGCCCGATTCCTATATATTCGTATTCTATAGCCCACTCCTTCCGAGTGGGTCCAGGCCCCCGGACCCCGATCGCCTAAAATTTATTTGGGCCATCCAATAGGACCTAAGGAACCATAGTCACCGCCCCGCCATGACCGTTTCTAGTTGTTTTGCTTTTTACGACCAAAAAACTAGAATTTCGCCCGATCCCATATTTTCGTGTGCTCTAGCCCACGCCTTTCGAGTGGGCCTGGGTCCCCCAAAACCGGATTGCCTAAAATTTTTCCAGGCCATCAAATACGACCTAAGGAACCATAGTCACCGCCCCGCCATGGTCGTTCCTCGTTGTTTTGCGTTTTACGACCAAAAAACTAAAATTCCGCTCGCTTCCCATATATTCGTGTGCTATAGCCCACGCCTTCTGAGTGGGTTCGGACCCCCGGACCCCGATCGCCTAAAATTTTTTGGGCTATCAAATACGACCTAAGGAACCATAGCCACCGCCCCGCCATGAGCGTTCCTCGTTGTTTTGCTTTATTCCGCCAAAAAACTAGAATTTTGCCCGATTGCCACATTTTCGTGTGCTATAGCCCACGTCTTCCAAATGTCGATCGACTAAAAATTTTTCGAGCCATCAAATACGACCTAAGGAACCATATTCACTGGCCCTCCAAGACTGTTCCTCGTTTTTTTTGCTTTTTACGGCCAAGAATCAAGAATTTCGCGCGATTGCCATATTTTCGTGAGCTATAGCCCATGCCTTCTGGGTGGGTCCGGACCCCGATCGCCAAAAATTTATCTGGGCCATCAAATATGACGTAAGGAACCATAGTCACCGCCCCGCCATAACCGTTCCTCATTTTTTTATTTTTTACGGCCAAAAAATTAGAATTTCGCGCGATTGCCACATTTTCGGGAGATATAGCCCATGCCTTCCGAGTGGGTCGGGACCCCGATCGCCAAACATTTATATGGGTCATCAAATACGACCTAAGGAACCATAGTCACCGCCTCGCCATGACCGTTCCTCGTTGTTTTGCTTTTTACGACCAAAAAACTAGAATTCCGCCCGATTCCCATATTTTTGTGTGCTAGAGCCAACGCCTTCCGATTAGGACCGGGTCCCCTGAAACTAGATTGCCTAAAATTTATCCAGGCCATCAAATACGACCTAAGAAACCATAGTCACCGCCCCACCATGGTCGTTCCTCGTTGTTTTGTGTTTTATGGCCAAAAAACTAGAATTCCGCCTGATTCCCATATATTCGTGTGCTATAGCCCACGCCTTCCGAGTGGGTCCGGTCCACCCAGACCCCGATCGCCTAATATTTTTTTGGGCTATCAATACGACCTAAGGAACCATAGTCACTGCCCCTCCATGGCCGTTCCTTGTTATTTTACGTTTTACGACCAAAAAACTAGAATTTCTCCTGATTCCCATATTTTCGTGTGCTATAGCCCACGCCTTCCGAGTGGGTCCGGGCCCCCGGACCCCGATCGCCTAAAATTATTCTGGGCCATCAAATACGACCTAAGGAACCATAGTCACCGCCCTGCCATGGCCGTTCCTCGTTGTTTTGTGTTTTACGGCCAAAAAACTAGAATTCCGGCCGATTCCCATATATTCGTGTGCTATAGCCCACGCCTTCCTAGTGGGTTCCGGACCCCCCAAACCCGGATTGCCTAAAATTTATCCAGGCCATCAAATACGACCTAAGGAACCATAGTCACCGTCCCTCCATGGTCGTTCCTCGTTGTTTTGCTATTTACGACCAAAAAACTAGAACCCCGATCGTAAAAAATTTATTTGGGCCATCAAATACGACCTAAGAAACCATATTCACCGCCCCGCCATGCCCGTTCCTTGTTTTTTTGCTTTTTACAGCCAAAAAACTAGAATTTCACGCGATTGCCATATTTTCGTGAGCTATAGCCCATGGCTTCCGGGTGGGTCCGGACCCCCCGGACCCCGATCGCATAAAATTTATCTGGGCCATGAAATACGACCTAAGGAACCATAGTCACCGCCATGCCATGACCGTTCCTCATTGTTTTGCTTTTTACGACCAAAAAACTAGAATTCCGCCCGATTCCCATATTTTCGTGTGCTCTAGCCCATGCCTTCCGAGTGGGCCCGGGTCCCCCAAAACCGGATTACCTAAAATTTTTCTAGGCCATCAAATACGACTTAAGGAACAATAGTCACCACCCTGCCATGGCCGTTCCTCATTGTTTTACATTTTTCGGCTAAAAAACTATAATTCCGCACGATACCCATATATTCGTGTGCTATAGCCCACGCCTTCCGAGTGGGTCCGTGCCCCACCGACCCTGATCGCCTAAAATTTTATCTGGGCCATCAAATACGACCTAAGGAACCTTTGTCACTGCCCCGCCATGACCGTTCCTCGTTGTTTTGCTTTATACGGCCAAAAAACTAGAATTTCGCCCGATTGCCATATTTTCGTGAGCTATAGCTCATGCCTTTCTCTTAAGCCCTGGCCCCCAGACACAGATTGCCTAAAAATTTTCTAGACTATCAAATACAACCTAAGGAACCATAGTCATCTCCCCGCTATGATCATTTCTCTTTCTTTTTTTTTTTGCATTTTACGGCCATAAAACTAGAATTCCGCATGATTCACATTATTTTGTGTGCTATACGTAGGCTTCCATGTGGGCCCGACACCCAGACCAGAATCACTTAAAATTATATGGGCCATCGATGATAGTCTATAATTATGTATTTTAGTCGATTATTACACTCTAATTTACTGCACTTTAGTTGAATTTTGCCCGATTACCATATTTTCGTGTGCTAATAGCCCACGCCTTCCGATTGGGCCCGGGTCCCCCGAAACTAGATTGCCTAAAATTTATCCTGGCCATCAAATACGACCTAAGGAACCATAGTCACCGCCCCACCATGGCCGTTCCTCGTTGTTTTGCATTTTATGGCAAAAAAACTAGAATTCCGCCCGATTCCCATATATTCGTGTGCTATAGCCCACGCCTTCCGAGTGGGTCCGGCCTCCCAAACCCCGATCGCCTAATATTTTTCTGTTCTATCAAAGACGACCTAAGGAACCATAGTCATCGCCCCGCCACGGCCGTTACTCGTTGTTTTGCATTTTACGACCAAAAAACTAGAATTCTGCCCGATTCCTATATATTCGTGTTCTATAGCCCACTCCTTCCGAGTGGGTCCAGGCCCCCCAGACCCCGATCGCCTAAAATTTATTTGGGCCATCTAATAGGACCTAAGGAACCATAGTCACCGCCCCTCCATGACCGTTTCTAGTTGTTTTACTTTTTACGACCAAAAAACTAGAATTCCGCCCGATCCCATATTTTCGTGTGCTAGTGCCCACGCCTTCCGAGTGGGCCCGGGTCCCCCAAAACCGGATTGCCTAAAATTTTTTCAGGCCATCAAATACGACCTAAGGAACCATAGTCACCGCCCCGCCATGGCCGTTCCTCGTTGCTTAGCTTTTTACGACCAAAAAACTAGAATTCCGCCCGATTCCCATATATTCATGTGCTATAGCCCACGCCTTTTGAGTGGGTCCAGGCCCCCGGACCCTGATCTCCTAAAATTTGTCTAGGCTATCAAATACGACCTAAGAAACCATAGCCACCGCCCCGCCCTGACCTTTCCTCGTTGTTTTGCTTTATATGGCCAAAAAACTAGAATTTTGCCCGAATGCCACATTTTCGTGTACTATAGCCCACGTCTTCCAAGTGGGTTCGGGCCCCCGGACCCCGATCGCCTAAAGTTTTTTTAGGCCATCAAATACGACCTAAGGAACCATAGTCACCGCCCCGCCATGACCGTTCCTCATTGTTTTGCTTTTTACGACCAAAAAACTAGAATTCCCTCCGATTCCCATATTTTCGTGTGCTCTAGCCCACGCCTTCCGAGTTGGCCCGGGTACCCCGAAACCGGATTGCCTAAAAAATTTCCAAGCCATCAAATATGACCTAAGGAACAATAGTCACCTCCCCGCCATGGCCGTTCCTCGTTGTTTTATATTTTTCGGCAATAAAACTAGAATTTCTGCCCGATTCCCATATATTCGTGTGCTATAGCCCACGCCTTCCGAGTGGGTTCCGGCCCCACCGACCCCGATTGCCTAAATTTTTTCGGGCTATCAAGTAAGACTTAAGGAACCATAACCATCGCCTCGCCATGTTCGTTCCTCGTAGTTTTGCTTTATATGGCCATAAAACTATAATTTTGCCCGATTGCCATATTTTCATGAGCTATATAGCCCACGCGTTCCAAGTGGGTCCGGGCCCCCGGACCCCGATCGCCTAACATTTTTCCGAGCCATCAAATACGACCTAAGGAACCATAGTCACCTCCCTGCCATGTTCGTTCCTTGTTTTTTGCATTTTACGGCCAAAAAACTAGAATTCCGCCTGATTCCCATATATTCGTGTGCTAAAGCTCGCGCCTTCTGAGAGGGTCCGGGCCCCCCGGACCCCGATCACCTAAACATTTCCCAGGCAATCAAATACGACCTAAAGAACCATAGCCACCGCCCCGCCATGACCGTTTCTCGTTGTTTTTCTTTATACTGCCAAAAATCTAGAATTTTGCCCGATTGCCATATTTTCGTGTGCTAATAGCCCACGCCTTCCAAGTGGGTCCGGGCCCCCGGACCCCAATCGCCTAAAAATTTTTTGGGCCATCAAATACGACATAAGGAACCATAGTCACCGCCCCGCCATGACCGTTCCTTGTTGTTTTGCTTTCTACGACCAAAAAACTAGAATTCCGCCCGATTCCCATATTTTCGTGTGCTCTAGCCCACGCCTTTCGAGTGGGCCCGGGTCCCTCGAAACCGGATTGCCTAAAATATTTCCAGGTCATGAAATACGACCTAAGGATCCATAGTCACCGCCCCTCCATGGCCGTTCCTCGTTGTTTTGCGTTTTACGTCCAAAAAACTAGAATTCCGCCTGATTCCCATATATTCGTCTGCTATAGCCCACGCCTTCCGAGTGGGTCCGAGCCCCCCGGACCCCGATCGCCTAAAAGTTTTCTGGGTTATCAAATATGACCTAAGGAACCATAGTCACTGCCTCGCCATGGCCGTTCCTCGTTGTTTTGCGTATTACGGCCTAAAAACTAGAATTTCGCCCGATTCCCATATATTCGTGTGCTATAGTCCACTCCTTCCGAGTGGGTCCGGGATCCCCGGACCCCGATCGCCTAAAATTAATTTGGGCCATCAAATACAACCTAAGGAACCATAGTCAACGTCCCACCATAACCGTTCCTCGTTATTTTTCTTTTTACGACCAAAAAAACAAGAATTCCGCCCAATTCCCATATTTTAGTGTGCTCTAGCGTGCCTTCCGAGTGGGCCCGGGTCCCCCGAAACCGGATTGCCTAAATTTTTTTCAGGCTACCAAATACGACCTAAGGAACCATAGTCACCGCCCCGCCAAGGCCGTTCCTCGTTCTTTTGCGTTTTATGGCCAAAAAACTAGAATTCCGCCCGATTCCCATATATTCGTGTGTTGTAGCCCACGCCTTCCGAGTGGGTACGGGCCCCCCGGACCCCGATCACCTAAAAATTTTTCGGGCTATCAAATACGAACTAAGTAACAATAGCCACCACCCCGCCATGAATGTTCCTCATTCTTTTGCTTTATACGGCCAAAAAAACTAGAATTTCGCCCGATTGCCATATTTTCGTGTGCTATTGCCCACGCCTTACAAGTGGGTCCGGTCCCTCGGACCCCGATCGCCTAAATTTTTTTTGAGCCAACAAATGCAACCTAAGGATCCATAGTCACCGCCTCGCCATGGCCGTTCCTCGTTCTTTTGCGTTTCACGACCGAAAAACTAGAATTTCACCAGATTTACATATTTTCGTGTGTTATAGACCACGCCTACCGAGTGGGTCCGGGCCCCCGGACCTTGATCGCCCAAAATTATTTCGAGCCATCAAATATGACCTAAGGAACCTAAGTCACCGCCCCTCCATGGCCTTTCCTCATTGTTTTGCGTTTTACGAACAAAAAACTAGAATTTTTCCCGATTCCTATATTTTCGTGTGCTATAGCCCACTCATTCCGAGTGGGTCCGGGCCCCCGGACCCCAATAGCCTAAAATTTATTTGGGCCATCAAATACGACCTAAGGAACCATAGTCAACGTCCCACCATAACCGTTCCTCGTTGTTTTTATTTTTACGACGAAAAAACTAGAATTCCGTGTGATTCCCATATTTTCGTGTGCTCTAGCCCACGTCTTCCGAGTGGGCCCGGGTCCCCCGAAATCGGATTGCCTAAAATTTTTCCAGGCCATCAAATACAACCTAAGGAACCATAGTCACCTCCCCGCCATGGCCGTTCCTCGTTGTTTTGCATTTTATGGACAAAAAACTAGAATTCCGCCCAATTCCCATATAATCGTGTGCTATAGCCCACGCCTTCCGAGTGGGTCCGGGCCCCCGGACCCGGATCGCCTAAAATTTTTTTGGGCCATCAAATAAGACCTAAGGAACCATAGTAAGCGCCCCTCCATGACTGTTCCTCATTGTTTTACATTTTTCGTCCAAAAAACTAGAATTCCGCCCGTTTCCCATATATTTGTGTGCTATATCCCACGCCTTCCAAGTGGGTCTGTACCCACTGACCCCAATCACCTAAAAATTTTCTGGGCTATCAAATATGACCTAAGGAACCATAGCCACCGCCCTTCCATGACCGTTCCTCGTTGTTTTGCTTTATACGGCCAAAAAACTAGAATTTCGCCCGATTACTATATTTTCGTGTGCGCCCATGCTCCGGGCCCCCGGACCCCGATCGCCTAAAATTTTTCCGAGCCATCCAATATGACCTAAGGAACCATAGGCACCGCCCCGCCATGTACGTTCCTTGTTTTTTGCGTTTTACGGCCAAAAACCTAGAATTCCACCTGATTCCTATATATTTGTGTGCTATAGCCTACGCCTTCCGAGTGGGTCCGAGCCCCCCAGACCCCGATCACCTAATATTTTTCCGAGATATCAAATACGACCTTAGGAACCATATATTCGTGTGTTGTAGCCCACGCCTTCCGAGTGGGTCTGGGCCCCCCGGATCCTGATCGCCTAAAAAAATTTTGGGCTATTAAATACGACCTAAGGAACCATAGCCACCGCCCCGCCATGACCGTTCCTCCTTGTTTTGCTTTATACGGCCAAAAAACTAGAATTTTGCCCGATTGCCATATTTTCGTGTGCTATATAGCCCACGCATTCCAAGTGGATCCGGGCCCCCGGACCCTGATCGCCTAAAATTTTTTTGGGCTATCAAATACGAACTAAGGAACAATAGCCACTGCTCCACCATGACCGTTCCTCATTGTTTTGCTTTATACGGCCAAAAAACTAAAATTTCGCCTGATTGCCATAGTTTTGTGTGCTATAGCCCACGCCTTCCATGTGGGTCCGGGCCCACAGACCCCGATCGCCTAAATTTTTTTCGGGATATCAAATACGACCTAAGGAACCATAGCCACCGCCCCGCCATGACCGTTCCTCGTTGTTTTGCGCTTTACGGCCAAAAAACTAGAATTCCGCCCGATTCCCATATATTCGTGTGCTATAGCCTACGCCTTCCGAGTGGGTCCGGGCCCCACGGACCCCAATCGTCTAAAATTTTTCCGGGCTATTAAATATGACCTAAGGAACCATAACCATCGCCCCACCATGACCGTTCCTCGTTGTTTTTCTTTATACGGCAAAAAAATTAGAATTTCTCCCGATTACCATATTTTCGTGTGCTATAGCCCACGCCTTCTAAGTGGGTCCGGGCCCCCGGACCCCGATCGCCTAAATAATTTTTGAGCCATCAAATACGACCTAAGGAACCATAGGCACCGCCCTGCCTTGTCCGTTCCTTTTTATTGTGTTTTACGGTCAAAAAACTAGAATTTCACCCGATTCTCATATATTTGTATGCTATAGCCTACGCCTTCTGAGTGGGTCCGGGCCCCCGGTACCCTGATCGCCTAAAAATTTTCCGAGATATAAAATACGACCTAAGGAACCATAGCCACCGCCCCTCCATGACTGTTCCTCGTTGTGTTGCGTTTTACGGCAAAAAAAACTATAATTCCGCCCGATTCCCTTATATTCGTATGTTGTAGCCCACGCCTTCCGAGTGGCCCTAGGCCCCCCAGATCCCGATCGCCTAAAAATTTTCGGGCTATTAAATACGACCTAAGGAACCATAGCCACCGCCCCGCCATGACCGTTCCTCCTTGTTTTGCTTTATACGGCCAAAAAACTAGAATTTTGCCCGATTGCAAGTGGGTCCGGGCCCCCGGGCCCTGATCGCCTAAAATTTTTCCGAGCCAAAACATATAACCTAAGGAACCATAGTCACCGCCCTTCCATGGCCGTTCCTCGTTGTCTTGCATTTTTCGACCAAAAAACTAGAATTTCACTCGATTCCCATATTTTTGTGTGTGCCCACGCCTTTCGAGTAGGTCCGGGCCCCCGGACCCCGATCGCCTAAAATTATTCTGGGCCATCAAATACGACCTAAGGAACCATAGTCACCGCCCCGCCATTTCTGTTCCTCCTTGTTTTACATTTTACGGACAAAAAACTAGAATTTCTCTCGATTCCCATATTTTCGTGTGCTAAAGCCCCCGCCTTCCGAGTGGGTCTGGGCCCCTGGACCCCGATCGCCAAAAATTATTCCGGGCCATAAAATACGACCTAAGGAACCATAGTCACTGCCCCACCATGGCCGTTCCTCGTTCTTTTGTGTTTTACGGCCAAAAAACTAGAATTCCGCCCGATTCCCATATATTCGTGTGTTGTAGCTCACGCCTTCCGAGTGGGTACGGGCCCCCCGGACCCCGATCGCCTGAAATTTTTTCGGGCTATCAAATATGAACTAAGTAACAATAGCCACCACCCCGCCATGAATGTTCCTCATTCTTTTGCTTTATACGGCCAAAAAACTAGAATTTTGCCCGATTGCCATATTTTCGTGTGCTATTGCCCACGCCTTACAAGTGGGTCCGGGCCCCCGGACCCCAATCGCCTAAATTTTTTCCGAGCCAACAAATACAACCTAAGGAACCATAGTCACCGCCCTGCCATGGCTGTTCCTCGTTCTTTTGCGTTTCACGACCAAAAAACTAGAATTTCATCGGATTTACATATTTTTGTGTGTTATAGCCCACGCCTACCGAGTGGGTCCGGGCCCCCGGACCTTGATCGCCCAAAATTATTTCGGGCCATCAAATATGACCTAAGGAACCTAAGTCACTGCCCCTCCATGGCTGTTCCTCATTGTTTTGCGTTTTACGAACAAAAAACTAGAATTTTTCCCGATTCCTATATTTTCGTGTGCTATAGCCCACTCATTCCGAGTGGGTCCGGGCCCCCGGACCCCAATAGCCTAAAATTTATTTGGGCCATCAAATGCCACCTAAGGAACCATAGTCAACGTCCCACCATAACCGTTCCTCGTTGTTTTTCTTTTTACGACCAAAAAATAAGAATTCCGCCCAATTCCCATATTTTCGTGTGCTCTAGCCCACGCCTTCCGAGTGGGCCCGGGTCCCCTGAAACCGGATTGCGTAAATTTTTTACAGGCCACCAAATACGACCTAAGGAACCATAGTCACCGCCCCGCCATGGCCATTCCTCGTTCTTTTGCGTTTTACGGCCAAAAAACTAGAATTCCGCCCGATTCTCATATATTCGTGTGTTGTAGCCCACGCCTTCGGAGTGGGTACGGGCCCCCCGGACCCCGATACCCTAAAATTTTTTCGGGCTATCAAATACGAACTAAGTAACAATAGCCACCACCCCGCCATGAATGTTCCTCATTCTTTTGCTTTATACGACCAAAAAAACTAGAATTTCGCCCGATTGCCATATTTTCGTGTGCTATTGCCCACGCCTTACAAGTGGGTCCGGGCCCCCGGACCCTGATCGCCTAAATTCTTTTCGAGCCCTACCTAAGGAACCATAGTCACCGCCCTGCCATGGCCGTTCCTCGTTCTTTTGCGTTTCACGACCAAAAAACTAGAATTTCACCGGATTTACATATTTTCGTGTGTTATAGACCACGCCTACCGAGTGGGTCCGGGCCCCCGGACCTTGATCGCCCAAAATTATTTCGGGCCATCAAATATGACATAAGGAACCTAAGTCACCGCCCCTCCATGGCCGTTCCTCATTGTTTTGCGTTTTACGAACAAAAAACTAGAATTTTTCCCGATTCCTATATTTTCGTGTGCTATAGCCCACTCATTCCGAGTGGGTCCGGGCCCCCGGACCCCAATAGCCTAAAGTTTATTTGGGCCATCAAATATGATCTAAGGAACCATAGTCACCGCCCTGCCATGACCGTTCCTCGTTATTTTGATTTTTACGACGAAAAAACTAGAATTCCGCCCGATTCCCATATTTTCGTGTGCTCTAGCCCACGCCTTCCGAGTGGGCCCGGGTCCCCCAAAATCGGATTGCCTAAAATATTTCCAGGCCATCAAATACAACCTAAGGAACCATAGTCACCTCCCCGCCATGGCCGTACCTCGTTGTTTTGCGTTTTACGGACAAAAAACTAGAATTCTGCCCAATTCCCAAATAATCGTGTGCTATAGCCCACGCCTTCCGAGTGGGTCCGGGCCCCCGGACCCGGATCGCCTAAAAGTTTTTTGGGCCATCAAATAAGACCTAAGGAACCATAGTAAGCGCCCCGCCATGACCGTTCCTCATTGTTTTACATTTTTCGTCCAAAAAACTAGAATTCCGCCCGATTCCCATATATTCGTGTGCTATAGCCCATACCTTCCAAGTGGGTCTGTGCCCACTGACCCCAGTCACCTAAAAAATTTCCGGGCTATCAAATATGACCTAAGGAACCATAACCACCGCCCTTCCATGACCGTTCCTCATTGTTTTTCTTTATACGGCCAAACAACTAGAATTTCGCCCGATTACTATATTTTCGTGTGCGCCCATGCTCCGGGCCCCCGGACCCCGATCGTCTAAAATTTTTCCGAGCCATCCAATACGACCTAAGGAACCATAGGCACCGCCCCACCATGTACGTTCCTTGTTTTTTGCGTTTTACGGCCAAAAACCTAGAATTCCACCCAATTCCTATATATTTGTGTGCTATAGCCTACGCCTTCCGAGTGGGTCCGGGCCCCCAGACCCCGATCACCTAATATTTTTTCGAGATATCAAATACGACCTTAGGAACCATATATTCGTGTGTTGTAGCCCACACCTTCCGAGTGGGTCTGGGCCCCCCGGATCCTGATCGCCTAAAAAAATTTTGGGCTATTAAATACGACCTAAGGAACCATAGCCACCGCCCCGCCATGACCGTTCCTCCCTGTTTTGCTTTATACGGCCAAAAAACTAGAATTTTGCCCGATTGCCATATTTTCGTGTGCTATATAGCCCACACATTCCAAGTGGATCCGGGCCCCCGGACCCCGATCGCCTAAAATTTTTTTGGGCTATCAAATACGAACTAAGGAACAATAGCCACTGCTCCACCATGACCGTTCCTCATTGTTTTGCTTTATACGGCCAAAAAACTAAAATTTCGCCTGATTGCCATAGTTTTGTGTGCTATAGCCCACGCCTTCCATGTGGGTCCGGGCCCACAGACCCCGATCGCCTAAATTTTTTTTGGGATATCAAATACGACCTAATGAACCATAGCCACCGCCCCGCCATGACCGTTCCTCGTTGTTTTGCGCTTTACGGCCAAAAAACTAGAATTCCGCCCGATTCCCATATATTCGTGTGCTATAGCCTACGCCTTCCGAGTGGGTCCGGGCCCCACGGACCCCAATCGTCTAAAATTTTTCCGGGCTATTAAATATGACCTAAGGAACCATAACCATCGCCCCACCATGACCGTTCCTCGTTGTTTTTCTTTATACGGCGAAAAAATTAGAATTTCTCCCGATTCCCATATTTTCGTGTGCTATAGCCCACGCCTTCTAAGTGGGTCCGGGCCCCCGGACCCCGATCGCCTAAAAATTTTTTGAGCCATCAAATACGACCTAAGGAACCATAGGCACCGCCCTGCCTTGTCCGTTCCTTTTTATTGTGTTTTACGGTCAAAAAACTAGAATTCCACCCGATTCTCATATATTTGTGTGCTATAGCCTATGCCTTCTGAGTGGGTCCGGGCCCCCTGTACCCTGATCGCCTAAAAATTTTCCGAGATATCAAATACGACCTAAGGAACCATAGCCACCGCCCCTCCATGACTGTTCCTCGTTGTGTTGCGTTTTACGGCAAAAAAAACTAGAATTCCGCCCGATTCCCTTATATTCGTATGTTGCAGCCCACGCCTTCCGAGTGGCCCTAGGCCCCCCAGATCCCGATCGCCTAAAAATTTTCGGGCTATTAAATACGACCTAAGGAACCATAGCCACCGCCCTGCCATGACCGTTCCTCCTTGTTTTGCTTTATACGGCCAAAAAACTAGAATTTTGCCCGATTGCAAGTGGGTCCGGGCTCCCGGGCCCTGATCGCCTAAAATTTTTCCGAGCCAAAACACATAACCTAAGGAACCATAGTCACCGCCCTTCCATGGCCGTTCCTCGTTGTCTTGCATTTTTCGACCAAAAAACTAGAATTTCACTCGATTCCCATATTTTTGTGTGTGCCCATGCCTTCCGAGTAGGTCCAGGCCCCCGGACCCCGATCGCCTAAAATTATTCTGGGCCATCAAATACGACCTAAGGAACCATAGTCACCGCCCTGCCATTGCCGTTCCTCGTTGTTTTACATTTTACGGACAAAAAACTAGAATTTCTCTCAATTCCCATATTTTCGTGTGCTAAAGCCCCCGCCTTCCGAGTGGGTCTGGGCCCCCGGACCCCAATCGCCTAAAATTATTCCGGGCCATAAAATACGACCTAAGGAACCATAGTCACTGCCCCACCATGGCCGTTCCTCGTTCTATTGTGTTTTACGGCCAAAAGACTAGAATTCCGCCCGATTCCCATATATTCATGTGTTGTAGCCCACGCCTTCCGAGTGGGTACGGCCCCCCTGGACGCCGATCGCCTAAAATTTTTTCGGGTTATCAAATACGAACTAAGTAACAATAGCCACCACCCCGCCATGAATGTTCCTCATTCTTTTGCTTTATACGGCCAAAAAACTAGAATTTCGCCCGATTGCCATATTTTCGTGTGCTATTGCCCATGCCTTACAAGTGGGTCCGGGCCCCTGGACCCCAATCGCCTAAATTTTTTTCGAGCCAACAAATACAACCTATGGAACCATAGTCACCACCCTGCTATGGCTGTTCCTCGTTCTTTTGCGTTTCACGACCAAAAAACTAGAATTTCACCGGATTTACATATTTTTTTGTATTATAGCCCACGCCTATCGAGTGGGTCCGGGCCCCCGGACCTTGATCGCCCAAAAATTATTTCGGGCCATCAAATATGACCTAAGGAACCTAAGTCACCGCCCCTCCATGGCCGTTCCTCATTGTTTTGCATTTTACGAACAAAAAACTAGAATTTTTCCCGATTCCTATATTTTCGTGTGCTATAGCCCACTCATTCCGAGTGGGTCCGGGCCCCCGGACCCCAATAGCCTAAAATTTATTTGGGCCATCAAATACGACCTAAGGAACCATAGTCAACGTCCCACCATAACCGTTCCTCGTTGTTTTTCTTTTTACGACCAAAAAACAAGAATTCCGCCCAATTCCCATATTTTCGTGTGCTCTAGCCCACGCCTTCCGAGTGGGCCCAGGTCCCCCGAAACCGGATTGCCTAAATTTTTTTCAGGCCCCCAAATACGACCTAAGGAACCATAGTCACCGCCCCGCCATGGCCGTTCCTCGTTCTTTTGCGTTTTACGGCCAAAAAATGAGAATTCCGCCCGATTCCCATATATTCGTGTGTTGTAGCCCACGCCTTCCGAGTGGGTACGGCCCGCCCGGACCCCGATCACCTAAAATTTTTTCGGGCTATCAAATACGAACTAAGTAACAATAGCCACCACCCCGCCATGAATGTTCCTCATTCTTTTGCTTTATACGGCCAAAAAAACTAGAATTTCGCCCGATTGCCATATTTTCGTGTGCTATTGCCCACGCCTTACAAGTGGGTCCGGGCCCCCAGACCCCGATCGCCTAAATTTTTTCCGAGCCAACAAATACAACCTAAGGAACCATAGTCACCGCCCTGCCATGGCCGTTCCTCGTTCTTTTGCGTTTCACGACCGAAAAACAAGAATTTCACCGGATTTACATATTTTCGTATGTTATAGACCACGCCTACCGAGTGGGTCCGGGCCCCCGGACCTTGATCGCCCAAAATTATTTCGGGCCATCAAATATGACCTAAGGAACCTAAGTCACCGCCCCTCCATGGCCGTTCCTCATTGTTTTACGTTTTACGAACAAAAAACTAGAATTTTTCCCGATTTCTATATTTTCGTGTGCTATAGCCCACTCATTCCGAGTGGGTCCGGGCCCCCGGACCCCAATAGCCTAAAATTTATTTGGGCCATCAAATACGACCTACGGAACCATAGTCACCGCCCTGCCAGGACTTCTCGTTATTTTGATTTTTACGACGAAAAAACTAGAATTCCGCCCGATTCCCATATTTTCGTGTGCTCTAGCCCACGCCTTCCGAGTGGGCCCAGGTCCCCCGAAATCGGATTGCCTAAAATTTTTCCAGGCCATCAAATACAACCTAAGGAACCATAGTCACCTCCACGCCATGGCCGTACCTCGTTGTTTTGCGTTTTACGGACAAAAAACTAGAATTCTGCCCAATTCTCATATAATCGTGTGCTATAGCCCACGCCTTCCAAGTGGGTCCGGGCCCCCGGACCCCGGTCACCTAAAATTTTTTCGGACCATCAAATAAGACCTAAGGAACCATAGTAACTGCCTCTCCATGACCGTTCCTCGTTGTTTTACATTTTTCGGCCAAAAAACTAGAATTCCGCCCGATTCCCATATATTCGTGTGCTATAGCCCACGCCTTCCAAGTGGGTCTGTGCCCACTGACCCCAATCGCCTAAAAATTTTTCGGGCTATCAAATATGACCTAAGGAACCATAGCCACTGCCCTTCCATGACCGTTCCTCGTTGTTTTGCTTTATACGGCCAAAAAACTAGAATTTCGCCCGATTACTATATTTTCGTGTGCTCTAGCCCACGCCTTCCGAGTGGGCCCGGGTCCCCCAAAATCGGATTGCCTAAAATATTTCTAGGCCATCAAATACAACCTAAGGAACAATAGTCACCTCCCCGCCATGGCCGTACCTCGTTGTTTTGCGTTTTACGGACAAAAAACTAGAATTCCGCCCAATTCCCATATAATCGTGTGCTATAGCCCACGCCTTCCGAGTGGGTCCGGGCCCCTGGACCCGGATCGCCTAAAATTTTTTTGGGCCATCAAATAAGACCTATGGAACCGTAGTAAGCGTCCCTCCATGACCATTCCTCATTGTTTTACATTTTTCATCCAAAAAACTAGAATTCCACCCGATTCCCATATATTCGTATGCTATAGCCCACGCCTTCCAAGTGGGTCTGTGCCCACTGACCCCAATCACCTAAAAATTTTCCGGGCTATCAAATATGACCTAAGGAACCATAACCACCGCCCTTCCATGACCGTTCCTCGTTGTTTTGCTTTATACGGCCAAAAAACTAGAATTTCGCCCGATTACTATATTTTCGGGTGCGCCCATGCTCCGGGCCCCCGGACCCCGATCGCCTAAAATTTTTCCGAGCCATCCAATATGACCTAAGGAACCATAGGCACTGCCCCGCCATGTACGTTCCTTGTTTTTTGCATTTTACGGCCAAAAAACTACAATTCCACCCGATTCCTATATATTTGTGTGCTATAGCCTACGCCTTCCGAGTGGGTCCGGGCCCCCCAGACCCGGATCACCTAATATTTTTCCGAGATATCAAATACGACCTAAGGAACCATATATTCATGTGTTGTAGCCCACGCCTTCCGAGTGGGTCCGGGCCCCCTTATCCCGATCGCCTAAAAAAATTTCGGGCTATTAAATACGACCTAAGGAACCATAGCCACCGCCCCGCTATGACCGTTCCTCCTTGTTTTGCTTTATACGGCCAAAAAACTAGAATTTTGCCTGATTGCCATATTTTCGTGTGCTATATAACCCACGCCTTACAAGTTGGATCCGGTCCCCCGGACCCCGATCGCCTAAAATTTTTTTGGGCTATCAAATACGAACTAAGGAACAATAGCCACTGCTCCACCATGACCGTTCCTCATTGTTTTGCTTTATACGGCCAAAAAACTAAAATTTCGCCTGATTGCCATAGTTTTGTGTGCTATAGCCCACGCCTTCCATGTGGGTCCGGGCCCACAGACCCCGATCACCTAAATTTTTTCCGGGATATCAAATACGACCTAAGGAACCATAGCCACCACCCCGCCATGACCGTTCCTCGTTGTTTTGCGTTTTACGGCCAAAAAACTAGAATTCCGCCCGATTCCCATATATTCGTGTGCTATAGCCTACGCCTTCCGAGTGGGTCCGGGCCCCATGGACCACAATCGTCTAAAAATTTTCTGGGCTATTAAATATGACCTAAGGAACCATAACCATCGCCCCACCATGACCGTTCCTCGTTGTTTTTCTTTATACGGCGAAAAAAATTAGAATTTCGCCCGATTACCATATTTTCGTGTGCTATAGCCCACGCCTTCTAAGAGGGTCCGGGCCCCCGGACACCGATCGCCTAAAAATTTTTTGAGCCATCAAATATGACCCAAGGAACCATAGGCACCGCCCCGCCTTGTCCGTTCCTTTTTTTGTGTTTTACGGTCAAAAAACTAGAATTCCACCCGATTCTCATATATTTGTGTGCTATAGCCTACGCCTTCTGAGTGGGTCCGGGCCCCCCCGTACCCTGATCGCCTAAAAATTTTCCGAGATATCAAATACGACCTAAGGAACCATAGCCACTGCCCCTCCATGACTGTTCCTCGTTGTTTTGCGTTTTACGGCAAAAAAAACTAGAATTCCGCCCGATTCCCTTATATTCGTGTGTTGTAGCCCACGCCTTCCGAGTGGCTCTAGGCCCCCCAGATCCCGACCGCCTAAAAATTTTCGGGCTATTAAATACGACCTAAGGAACCATAGCCACCGCCCCGCCATGAACGTTCCTCCTTGTTTTGCTTTATACGGCCAAAAAACTAGAATTTTGCCCGATTGCAAGTGGGTCGGGGCCCCCGGGCCCTGATCGCCTAAAGTTTTTCCGAGCCAAAACATATAACCTAAGGAACCATAGTCACCGCCCTTCCATGGCCGTTCCTCGTTGTTTTGCATTTTTCGACCAAAAAACTAGAATTTCGCTCGATTCCCATATTTTTGTGTGTGCCCACGCCTTCCGAGTAGGTCCGGGCCCCCGGACCCTGATCGCCTAAAATTATTCTGGGCCATCAAATACGACCTAAGGAGCCATAGTCACCGCCCCGCCATTACCGTTCCTCGTTGTTTTATATTTTACAGACAATAAACTAGAATTTCTCCCGATTCCCATATTTTCGTGTGCTAAAGCCCCCGCCTTCCGAGTGTGTCTGGGCCCCCGGACCCCGATCGCCTAAAATTATTCCGGGCCATAAAATACGACCTAAGGAACCATAGTCACTGCCCCACCATGGCCGTTCCTCGTTCTTTTGCGTTTTACGGCCAAAAAACTAGAATTCCGCCCGATTCCCATACCCCGTGTGTTGTAGCCCACGCCTTCCGAGTGGGTACGGGCCCCCCATACCCCGATCGCCTAAAATTTTTTCGGGCTATCAAATACGAACTAAGTAACAATAGCCACCACCCCACCATGAATGTTCCTCATTCTTTTGCTTTATACGGCCAAAAAACTATAATTTCGCCCTATTGCCATATTTTCGTGTGCTATTGCCCACGCCTTACAAGTGGGTCCGGGCCCCCGGACCCCAATCGCCTAAATTTTTTCCGAGCCAACAAATACAACCTAAGGAACCATAGTCACCGCCCTGCCATGGCTGTTCCTCGTTCTTTTGCGTTTCACGACCAAAAAACTAGAATTTCACCGGATTTACATATTTTCGTGTGTTATAGCCCACGCCTACCGAGTGGGTCCGGGCCTCTGGACCTTGATCGCCCAAAATTATTTCGGGCCATCAAATATGACCTAAGGAACCTATGTCACCACCCCTCCACGGCCGTTCCTCATTGTTTAGCATTTTACGAACAAAAAACTAGAATTTTTCCCGATTCCTATATTTTCGTGTGCTATAGCCCACTCATTCCGAGTGGGTCCGGGCCCCCGGACCCCAATAGCCTAAAATTTATTTGGGCCATCAAATACGACCTAAGGAACCATAGTCACCGCCCTGCCATGACCGTTCCTCGTTATTTTGATTTTTACGACGAAAAAACTAGAATTCCGCCCGATTCCCATATTTTCGTGTGCTCTAGCCCACGCCTTCCGAGTGGGCCCGGGTCCCCCGAAATCGGATTGCCTAAAAATTTTCCAGGCCATCAAATACAACCTAAGGAACCATAGTCACCTCCACGCCATGGCCGTACCTCGTTGTTTTGCGTTTTACGGACAAAAAACTAGAATTCTGCCCAATTCTCATATAATCGTGTGCTATAGCCCACGCCTTCCAAGTGGGTCCGGGCCCCCTGACCCCGATCACCTAAAATTTTTTCGGGCCATCAAATAAGACCTAAGGAAACATAGTAACTGCCCTTCCATGACCGTTCCTCGTTGTTTTACATTTTTCGGCCAAAAAACTAGAATTCCGCCCGATTCCCATATATTCGTGTGCTATAGCCCACGCCTTCCAAGTGGGTCTGTGCCCACTGACCCCAATCAATAGTAAAATTTTCCGGGCTATCAAATATGACCTAAGGAACCATAGCCACCGCCCTTCCATGACCGTTCCTCGTTGTTTTGCTTTATACGGCCAAAAAACTAGAATTTCGCCCGATTACTATATTTTCGTGTGAGCCCATGCTCCGGGCCCCCAGACCCCGATCGCCTAAAAATTTTCCGAGCCATCAAATACGACCTGAGGAACAATAGGCACCGCCCTGCCATGTACGTTCCTTGTTTTTTGTGTTTTACGGCCAAAAAACTAGAATTCCACCCGATTCCTATATATTTGTGTGCTATAGCCTACGCCTTCCGAGTGGGTCCGGGCCCCCCAGACCCCGATCGCCCAAAATTTTTCTGGGCTATCAAATACGCACTAAGGAACAATAGCCACTGCTCCGCCATGACCGTTCCTCATTGTTTTGCTTTATACGGCCAAAAAACTAAAATTTTGCCTGATTGCCATATTTTCGTGTGCTATATAGCCCACACCTTCCAAGTGGGTCCGGGCCCCCGGACCCCGATCGCCTAAAATTTTTTTGGGCTATCAAATACGAACTAAGGAACAATAGCCACTTCTCCGCCATGACCGTTCCTCATTGTTTTGCTTTATACGGCCAAAAAACTAAAATTTTGCCTGATTGCCATATTTTTGTGTGGCCCACGCCTTCCAAGTGGGTCCGGGCCCACGGACCCCGATCGCCTAAAAATTTTTCGGGATATCAAATACGACCTAAGGAACCATAGCCACCACCCCGCCATGACCGTTCCTCGTTGTTTTGCGTTTTACGGCCAAAAAACTAGAATTCCGCCCGATTCCCATATATTCGTGTGTTGTAGCTCAAGCCTTCCGACTGGGTCCGGCCCCCCGGATCTCGATTGCCTAAAAATTTTCCGGGCTATTAAATACAATCTAAGGAACATAGCCACCATCCTTTCATGACCGTTCCTCCTTGTTTTGCTTTATACGGCCAAAACACTAGAATTTTGCCCTTTTGCCATATTTTTGTGCGCTATAGGCCACGCCTTCCAACTGGGTCCAGGCCCTCGAACCCCGATCCCCTATAATTTTTCCGAGCCAAAAAATATAACCTAAGGAAGCATAGTCACCGCCCTGCCATGGCTGTTCCTCGTAGTTTTGCGTTTTACGATTAAAAAACTAGAATTTCGCCGGATTCCCATATTTTCGTGTGTGCCCACGCCTGCCGAGTGGGTCCTGGCCCCCGGACCCCGATCGCCTAAAATTATTCCGGGCCATCAAATACGAACTAAGGAACCATTGTCACCGCCCCGCCATGGCCGTTCCTCGTTGTTTTACATTTTACGGACAAAAAACTAGAATTTCTCCCGATTCCCACATTTTCGTGTGCTATAGCCCACTCCTTCCGCGTGGCCCGGACCCCAATCGCCTAAAATTTATTTGGGCCATCAAATACAACCTAAGGAACCATAGTCACTGCCCCGCCATGACCGTTCCTCATTGGATTACTTTTTACGACCAAAAAACTAGAATTCCGCCCGATTCCCATATTTTCGTGTGCTCTAGCCCACGCCTTCCGAATGGGACCGGGTCCCCCGAAACCGGATTACCTAAAATTTTTTCAGGCCATCAAATACGACTTAAGGAACCATTGTCACCGCCCTGCCATGGCCGTTCCTCGTTGTTTTGCTTTATCCGGCCAAAAAATTAGAATTTCGCCCGATTACCATATTTTCATGTGCTCTAGCCCACGCCATCGCCTAAATTTTTTTTGAGCCATCCAATATGACCTAAGGAACCATAGGCACCGCCCGATTCCTATATATTTGTGTGCTATAGCCTACGCCTTCTGAGTGGGTCCGGGCCCCCCAGACCCCGATCGCCTAAAATTTTTCAAAGATATCAAATACGACCTAAGGAACCATAGCCACCACCCCGCCATGACCGTTCCTCATTGTTTTGCATTTTACGGCTAAAAAACTAGAATTCCGCCCGATTCCTATATATTCGTGTGTTGTAGCCCACGCCTTCCGAGTGGGTCCGGGCCCCCCGGATCCCGATCCCCTAAAAATTTTCCGGGCTATTAAATACGACCTAAGGAACCATAGCCACTGCCCCGCCATGACCGTTCCTCCTTGTTTTGGTTTATACGGCCAAAAAACTAGAATTTTGCCCGATTGCCATATTTTCATGTGCTATAGCCCACGCATTCCAAGTGGGTCCGGGCCCCCGGACCCCGATCGCCTAAAATTTTTTTGGGCTATCAAATACGAACTAAGGAACAATAGCTACTGCCCCGCCATGACCGTTCCTCATTTTTTTGCTTTATACGTCCAAAAAACTATAATTTTGCCTGATTGCCATATTTTCGTGTGCTATAGCCCACGCCTTCCAAGTGGGTCCGGGCCCCCGGACCCCGATCGACTAAAATTTTTTTGAGATATCAAATATGACCTAAGGAACCATAGCCACCGCCCCTCCATGACTGTTCCTCGTTGTTTTGCATTTTACGGCAAAACAACTAGAATTTCGCCCGATTCCCTTATATTCGTGTGTTGTAGCCCACGCCTTCCGAGTGGGTCTAGGCCCCCCAGATCCCGATCGCCTAAAAATTTTCGGGCTATTAAATACGACCTAAGGAACCATAGCCACCGCCCTGCCATGACCGTTCCTCATTGTTTTGCTTTATACGGCCAAAAAATTAAAATTTCGCCCGATTGCCATATTTTCATGTGCATAGCCCACGCCTTTCAAGTGGGTCCGGGCCCCCGGACCCCGATCGCCTAAAAATTTTTCGAGCCAAAAAATATAACCTAAGGAAGCATAGTCACCGCCCTGTCATGGCCGTTCCTCGTTGTTTTGCGTTTTACGATTAAAAAACTAGAATTTTGCCGGATTCCCATATTTTCGTGTGTGCCCACGCCTTCCGAGTGGGTCTGGGCCCCCGGACCCCGATCGCCTAAAATTATTCCGGGCCATCAAATACGACCTAAAGAACCATAGTCACCGCCCCTCCATGGCCGTTCCTCGTTGCTTTACATTTTACAGACAAAAAACTAGAATTTCTCCCGATTTCCATATTTTCATGTGCTATAGCCCACTCCTTCCGAGTGGCCCGGACCCCAATCGCGTAAAATTTATTTGGGCCATCAAATACAACCTATGGAACCATAGTCACCACCCCTCCATGACCGTTCCTCGTTGTTTTACTTTTTACGACCAAAAAACTAGAATTCCGCCTGATTCCCATATTTTCGTATGCAGAGCCCACGCCTTCAGAGTGGGCCCGGGTCCCCCGAAAGAGGATTGCCTAAAAATTTTCTAGGCCATCAAATACGACCTAAGGAACCATAGTCACCGCCCCGCTATGTCCGTTCCTCGTTGTTTTGCATTTTACGGACAAAAAACTAGAATTCCTCCCGATTCTCATATTTTCGTGTGCCTGTAGCCCACTCCTTCCGAGTGGGTCCGAGCCCCCCAGACCCCAATCGCCTAAAATTTTTTTGGGCCGTAAAATATGACCTAAGGAACCATAGTCACCACCCCGCCATGACAGTTCCTCGTTGGTTTACTTTTTACGACCAAAAAACTAGAATTCCGCCCGATTCCAATATTTTCGCGTGCTCTAGCCCACGCCTTCCGAGTGGGACCGGGTCCCCCGAAATCGGATTACCTAAAATTTTTCCAGGCCATCAAATACGACCTAAGGAACCATTGTCACCGCCCTGCCATGGCCGTTCCTCGTTGTTTTGCGTTTTACAGCCAAAAAACTAGAATTCCGCCCGATTCCCATATATTCGTGTGTTGTAGCTCAAGCCTTCCGAGTGGGTCCGGCCCCCCGGATCTCGATTGCCTAAAAATTTTCCGGGCTATTAAATACAATCTAAGGAACCATAGCCACCATCCTTTCATGACCGTTCCTCCTTGTTTTGATTTATACGGCCAAAACACTAGAATTTTGCCCTTTTGCCATATTTTCGTATGCTATAGGCCACGCCTTCCAACTGGGTCCAGGCCCCCGAACCCCGATCCCCTATAATTTTTCCGAGCCAAAAAATATAACCTAAGGAAGCATAGTCACCGCCCTGCCATGGCCGTTCCTCGTAGTTTTGCGTTTTACGATTAAAAAACTAGAATTTCGCCGGATTCTCATATTTTCGTGTGTGCCCACGCCTGCCGAGTGGGTCCTGGCCCCCGGACCCCGATCGCCTAAAATTATTCCGGGCCATCAAATACGAACTAAGGAACCATTGTCACCGCCCCGCCATGGCCGTTCCTCGTTGTTTTACATTTTACGGACAAAAAACTAGAATTTCTCCCGATTCCCACATTTTCGTGTGCTATAGCCCACTCCTTCCGCGTGGCCCGGACCCCAATCGCCTAAAATATATTTGGGCCATCAAATACAACCTAAGGAACCATAGTCACTGCCCCGCCATGACCGTTCCTCATTGGATTACTTTTTACGACCAAAAAACTAGAATTCCGCCCGATTCCCATATTTTCGTGTGCTCTAGCCCACGCCTTCCAAATG
Organism: Nicotiana tabacum; assembly: GCF_000715075.1. Taxonomy (NCBI): domain Eukaryota; kingdom Viridiplantae; phylum Streptophyta; class Magnoliopsida; order Solanales; family Solanaceae; genus Nicotiana; species Nicotiana tabacum. Next base: position 85,769,787 of record NC_134096.1, on the reverse strand, counting down.
GGACCGGGTCCCCCGAAACCGGATTACCTAAAAATTTTTCAGGCCATCAAATACGACTTAAGGAACCATTGTCACCGCCCTGCCATGGCCGTTCCTCGTTGTTTTGCGTTTTACGGCCAAAAAACAAGAATTCCGCCCAATTCCCATATATTCGTGTGTTGTAGCCCAAGCCTTCCGAGTGGGTCCGGCCCCCCGGATCCTGATTGCCTAAAAATTTTCCGGGCTATTAAATACAACCTACAGAACCATAGCCACCACCCCTCCATGACCGTTCCTCCTTGTTTTCCTTTATACGGCCAAAAAACTAGAATTTTGCCCTTTTGCCATATTTTTGTGTGCTATAGCCCACGCCTTCCAACTGGGTCTGGGCCCCCGGACCCCGATCACCAAAAATTTTTCCGATCCAAAACATATAACCTAAGGAAGCATAGTCACTGCCCTGCCATGGCCGTTCCTCGTTGTTTTGCGTTTTACGATTAAAAAACTAGAATTTTGCCGGATTCCCATATTTTCGTGTATGCCCACGCCTGCCGAGTGGGGTCCTGGCCCCCGGACCCCGATCGCCTAAAATTATTTCGGGCCATCAAATACGACCTAAGGAACCATAGTCACCGCCCCGCCATGGCCATTTCTCATTGTTTTACATTTTACGGACAAAAAACTAGAATTTCTCCCGATTACCATATTTTCGTGTGCTATAGCCCACTCCTTTCGAGTGGCCCGGACCCCAATCGCCTAAAATTTATTTGGGCCATCAAATACAACCTATGGAACCATATTCACCGCCCCTCCATGACCGTTCCTCGTTGTTTTACTTTTTACGACCAAAAAACTAGAATTCCGCCTGATTCCCATATTTTCGTGTGCAGAGCCCACGCCTTCCGAGTGGTCCCGGGTCCCCCGCAACAGGATTGCCTAAAAATTTCCTAGGCCATCAAATATGACCTAAGGAACCCTAGCCACCACCCCTCCATGACCGTTCCTCCTTGTTTTGCTTTATACGGCCAAAAAACTAGAATTTTTCCCTTTTGCAATATTTTCGTGTGCTATAGCCCACGCCTTCCAACTGGGTCCGGGCCCCCGAACCCCGATCGCATAAAAATTTTTCCGAGCCAAAAAATATAACCTGAGGAAGCATAGTCACCGCCCTGCCATGGCCGTTCCGCGTTGTTTTGTGTTTTACGATAAAAAAAATAGAATTTCGCCATATTTCCATATTTTCGTGTGTGCCCACGTCTGCCGAGTGAGTCCGGGCCCCCGGACCCCGATCGCCTAAAATTATTTCGGGCCGTCAAATACAAACTATGGAACCATAGTCACTGCCCCGCCATGGCCGTTCCTCGTTGTTTTGCGTTTTACCGCCAAAAAACTAGAATTCCGCCCGATTCCCATATATTCGTGTGTTGTAGCCCACGCCTTCCGAGTGGGTCCGACCCCCGGATCCCGATTGCCTAAAAATTTTCTGGGCTATTAAATACAACCTAAAGAACCATAGCCACCGCCCCGACATGACTGTTCCTCCTTGTTTTGCTTTATACGGTCAAAAAACTAGAATTTTGCCCTTTTGCCATATTTTCGTGTGCTATAGCCCACGCCTTCCAACTGGGTCCGGGCCCCCGGACCCGATCGCCTAAAATTTTTCAAAGCCAAAAAATATAACCTAAGGAAGCATAGTCACCACCCTGCCATGGTCGTTCCTCGTTGTTTTGCGTTTTACGATAAAAAAACTAGAATTTCGCCTGATTCCCATATTTTCGTGTGTGCCCACGCCTGCCGAGTGGGTCCGGGCCCCCTGACCCTGATCGCCTAAAATTATTCCGGGCCATCAAATACGACCTAAGGAACCATAGTCACCGACCCGCCATGGCCGTTCCTCGTTGTTTTACATTTTACGGACAAAAAACTAGAATTTCTCCCGATTCCCATATTTTCGTGTGCTATAGCCCACTCCTTCCAAGTGGTCCGGACCCCAATCGCCTAAAATTTATTTGGGCCATCAAATACAACCTATGGAACCATAGTCACCGCCCCTCCATGATCATTCCTCGTTGTTTTACTTTTTACGACCAAATTCCTAGAATTCCGCCCAATTCCCATATTTATTTATGCAGAGCCCATGCCTTCCGAGTGGGCCCGAGTCCCCCAAAACAGGATTGCCTGAAATTTTTCCAGGCCATCAAATATGACCTAAGGAACCATAGTCACCGCCCCGCCATGATCGTTCCTTGTTGTTTTGCATTTTACGGACAAAAAACTAGAATTTCTCCTGATTCCCATATTTTCGTGTGCCTGTAGCCTACTCCTTCTGAGTGGGTCCGGGCCCCCCGTACCCCAATCGCCTAAAATTTATTTGGGCCGTAAAATATGACCTAAGGAACTATAGTCACCGCCCCGCCATGACCGTTCCTCGTTGGTTTACATTTTACGACCAAAAAACTAGAATTCCACCCGATTCCCATATTTTCGTGTGCTCTAGCCCACGCCTTCCGAGTGCGACCGGGTCCCCCGAAACCGGATTGCCTAAATTTTTTCCAGGCCATCAAATACGACCTAAGGAACCATTGTTATCCCCCTCCATGGCCGTTGCTCGTTGTTTTGCGTTTTACGGCCAAAAAACCTAGAATTCCGCCCGATTCCCATATTCTTGTGTTGTAGCCCACGCCTTCCGAGTGGGTATGGACCCCCCGGATCCCGATCGCCTAAGAATTTTCCGGGCTATTAAATACAACCTACAGAACCATAGCCACCACCCCTCCATGACCGTTCCTCCTTGTTTTCCTTTATACGGCCAAAAAACTAGAATTTTGCCCTTTTGCCATATTTTTGTGTGCTATAGCCCACGCCTTCCAACTGGGTCTGGGCCCCCGGACCCCGATCACCAAAAATTTTTCCGATCCAAAACATATAACCTAAGGAAGCATAGTCACTGCCCTGCCATGGCCGTTCCTCGTTGTTTTGCATTTTACGATTAAAATACTAGAAACCATAGTCACTGCCCCGCCATGACCGTTCCTCGTTGTTTATTTTTTACAACCAAAAAACTAGAATTCCGCCCGATTCCCATATTTTCGTGTGCAGAGCCCATGCTTTCCGAGTGGGCCCGGGTCCTCCGAAACAGGATTGCCTAAAAATTTTCCAGGCCATCAAATACGACCTAAGGAACCATAGTCACTGCCCCGCCGTGGCCGTTCCTCGTTGTTTTGCGTTTTACGGACAAAAAACTAGAACTTCTCCCGATTCCCATATATTCGTGTGTTGTAGCCCAAGCCTTCCGAGTGGGTCCGGCCCCCCGGATCCCGATTGCCTAAAAATTTTCCGGGCTATTAAATACAACCTAAGGAACCATATCCACCGCCCCGCCATGACCATTCCTCCTTGTTTTGCTTTATACGGCCAAAAAACTAGAATTTTGCCCGATTGCCATATTTTCGTGTGCTACGCCCACGCTTTCCAAGTGGGTCCGGGCCCTTGGACCCCGATCGCCTAAAATTTTTTCTGAGCCATAAAATACAACCTAGGGAACCATAGTCACCGCCCTGCCATGGCCGTTCCTCGTTGTTTTGCTTTTTACGACCAAAAAACAAGAATTTCTCCCGATTCCCATATTTTCGTGTGCGCCCACGCCTTCTGAATTGGTCCAGCCCCTCGGACCCCGATCGCCTAATATTTATTTGGGCCATCAAATATGACCTAAGGAACCATTGTTACCGCCCCGCCATGTCCGTTCCTCATTGTTTTGCGATTTACGGATAAAAAATTAGAATTTTCCCATATTTTCGTGTGCTATAGCCCACTCCTTCCGAGTGGGTCCGGGCCCCCCAAAATCGGATTGCCTAAAATATTTCCAGGCCATCAAATATGACCTAAGGAACCATAGTCATCGCCCCACCATGGCCGTGACTCGTTGTTTTGCGTTTAATGGCCAAAAAACTAGATTTTCGCCCGATTCCCATATATTCATGTGTTGTAGCCCACGCCTTCCGATTGGGTCCGGGTCCCCCGAACCCCGATAACCTAAAATTTTTCTGGGCTATCAAATACAACCTAAGGAACAATAGCCACCACCCCACCATGACCGTTCCTCGTTGTTTTGCTTTATACGGCCTAAAAGCTAGAATTTCGCTCGATTGTCATATTTTCGTATGCTATAGCCCACGCCTTCCGAGTGGGTACGGGCTCCCGAACCCCGATCGCCTAATATTTTTACGAGCCAACAAATAAAACCTAAGGAACCATAGTCACCGCCCTGCTATGGCCGTTTCTTTTTGTTTTGTGTTTTACGACCAAAAAACTAGAATTTTGCCCGATTCCCATATTTTCGTGTGCTATAGCCCACGCCTTCCGAGTGGGTCCGGCCCCTCGGACCCCGATCGCCTAAAATTATTCCGGGCCATCAAATACGACCTAAGGAACCATAGTCACTGCCCTGCCATGGCCGTTCCTTGTTGTTTTACATTTTACAGACAAAAAACTAGAATTTCTCCTGATTCCCATATTTTGGTGTGCTATAGCCCACTCCTTCCGAGTGGGTCCGGGCCCCCGGACCCCAATCTCCTAAAATTTATTTGGGCCATCAAATACGACCTAAGGAACCATTGTCACCGCCCCACCATGTCCGTTCCTCGTTGTTTTACATTTTACAAACAAAAAACTAGAATTTCTCTTGATTCCCATATTTTCGTGTGCTATAGCCCACACCTTCCGAGTGGGTCCGGGCCATCAAACCCCGATCGCCTAAAATTTTTCTAAGCTATTAAATACTACCTAAGGAACCATATCCACTGCCCCGCCATGACCGTTCCTCGTTGTTTTGCTTTATACGGCCAAAAAACTAGAATTTTGCCCGATTGCCATATTTTCGTGTGCTACGCCCACGCTTTCCAAGTGAGTCCGGGCCCCTGGACCCCGATCGCCTAAAATTATTTCTGAGCCATAAAATACAACATAGGGAACCATAGTCACCGCCCTGCCATGGCCGTTCCTCGTTGTTTTGCTTTTTACGACCAAAAAACAAGAATTTCTCTCGATTCCCATATTTTCGTGTGCTATAGCCCACGCCTTCCGAGTGGGTCCGGCCCCTCTGACCCCGATCGCCTAAAATTTATTTGGGCCATCAAATACGACCTAAGGAACCATTGTTACTGCCCCGCCATGTCCGTTCCTCGTTGTTTTGCGTTTTACGGACAAAAAACTAGAATGTTGCCCGATTCCCATATTTTCGTGTGCTATAGTCCACTCCTTCCGAGTGGGTCCGGGCCCCCCGAAACCGGATTGCGTAAAATATTTCCAGGCCATCAAATATGACCTAAGGAACCATAGTCATTGTCCCGCCATGGCCGTTCCTCGTTGTTTTGCGTTTTACGGCCAAAAAATAAGATTTCCGCCCGATTCCCATATATTCGTGTGTTGTAGCCCACGCCTTCCGATCGGGTCCGGGTCCCCCGAATCCCGATCGCCTAAAATTTTTCCGGGCTATAAAATACAACCTAAGGAACAATAGCCACCCCCACCATGACCGTTCCTCGTTGTTTTGCTTTATACGGCCTAAAAACTAGAATTTCGCCCGATTGCCATATTTTCGTGTGCTATAGCCCATGCTTTCCTAGTGGGTTCGGGCCCCCGAACCCCGATCGCCTAATATTTTTCCGAGCCAACAAATAAAACCTAAGGAACCATAGTCACCGCCCTGCCATGGCCGTTTCTCGTTATTTTGCGTTTTACGACCAAAAAACTAGAATTTTGCCCGATTCCCATATTTTCGTGTGCTATAGCCCACGCCTTCTGAGTGGGTCCGGCCCCTCGGACCCCGATCACCTAAAAATTTTCCAGGCCATCAAATACGACCTAAGGAACCATAGTCACCGCCCTGCCATGGCCGTTCCTCGTTGTTTTACATTTTACAGACAAAAAACTAGAATTTCTCCCGATTCCCATATTTTCGTATGCTATAGCCCACTCCTTCCGAGTGGGTCCGGGCCCCCGGACCCCAATCGCCTAAAATTTATTTGGGCCGTGAAATACGACCTATGGAACCATTGTCACTGCCCCTCCTTGTCCGTTCCTCGTTGTTTTACATTTTACAGATAAAAAACTAGAATTTCTCCCGATTCCCATATTTTCGTGTGTTATAGCCCACTCCTTCCGAGTGGGTACGGGCCTCCCGGACCCCAATCGCCTAAAATTTATTTGGGCCATAAAATACGACCTAAGGAACCATAGTCACCGCACCGCCATGACCGTTCCTCGTTGATTTACTTTTTACGACCAAAAAACTAGAATTCCTCCCGATTCCCATATTTTCGTGTGCTCTAGCCCACGCCTTTCGAGTGGGACCGGGTCCCCCGAAACCGGATTGCCTAAAATTTTTTTGGGCCACCAAATACAACCTAAGGAACCATAGTCACCGCCCCGCTATGGCCATTCCTCATTGTTTTGCGTTTTACGGCCAAAAAACTAGAATTTTGCCTTATTCCTATATATTCGAGTATTGTAGCCCACGCCTTCTGAGTGGGTCCGGGCCCCCCAGACCCCGATCGCCTAAATGTTTTTTGGGATATCAAATATGACCTAAGGAATAATAGCCACCCCCACCCCACCCCCCCGCCATGACCGTTCCTCGTTGTTTTGCCTTATACGGCCTAAAACTAGAATTTCGCCCGATTGCAATATTTTCGTATGCTATAGCCCACGCCTTCCGAGTGGTTCCGGGCCTCCGGACCCCGATCGCCTAAAAATTTTCCAAGCCATCAAATACAACCTAAGGAACCATAGTCACCACCCAGCCATGGCCGTTCCTCGTTGTTTTGCGTTTTATGACAAAAAAACTAGAATTTCGCCCGATTCCCATATTTTCGTGTGCTATAGCACACGCCTTCCGAGTGGGTCCGGGCCTGCGGAGTCCGATCGCCTAAAATTATTTCGAGCCATCAAATACGACATAAGGAACCATAGTCACCGCCCCGCCATGGGCGTTTCTCGTTGTTTTGCATTTTACGGACAAAATTTAGAATTTCACCCGATTCCAATATTTTCGTGTGCTAATCCCACTCCTTCCGAGTGGGTCCGGGCCCGCCGGACCCCGATCGCCTAAAATTTATTTGGGCCATTAAATACGACCTAAGGAACCATTTTTACCGCCCCTCCATGTCCGTTTCTTGTTGTTTTGCGTTTTACGGACAAAAAAAAGAATTTTGCCCGATTTCCATATTTTCGTGTGCAATAGCCCACTCCTTCCGAGTGGGTCCGGGCCCCCCGAAACCGGATGTATGACCTAAGGAACCATAGTCATCACCCCGCCATGGCCGTTCCTCGTTGTTTTGCGTTTTACGGCCAAAAAACTAGATTTTCGCCCGATTCCCATATATTCGTGTGTTGTAGCCCACGCCTTCCGATTAGGTCCGGGTCCCCCGAACCCCGATCGCCTAAAATTTTTCCGGGCTATCAAATACAACCTAAGGAACAATAGCCACCACCCCACCCTGACCGTTCCTCTTTGTTTTGCTTTATACGGCCTAAAAGCTAGAATTTCGCCCGATTGCCATATTTTCGTGTGCTATAGCCCACGTTTTCCTAGTGGGTCCGGGCCCCCGAACCCCGAGGGCCTAATATTTTTCCAAGCCAACAAATAAAACCTAAGGAACCATAGTCACCACCCTGCCATGGCCGTTTCTCATTGTTTTACGTTTTACGACCAAAAAACTAGAATTTTGCCCGATTCCCATATTTTCGTGTGCTATAGCCCACGCCTTCCGAGTGGGTCCGGCCCCTCGGACCCCGATCGCCTAAATTAATTCCGGGCCATCAAATACGACCTAAGGAACCATAGTCACCGCCCTGCCATGGCCGTTCCTCGTTGTTTTACATTTTACGGACAAAAAACTAGAATTTCTCCTGATTCCCATATTTTCGTGTGCTATAACCCACTCCTTCCGAGTGGGTCCGGCCCCTCTGACCCCGATCGCCTAAAATTTATTTGGGCCATCAAATACGACCTAAGGAACCATTGTTACTGCCCCGCCATGTCCGTTCCTCGTTGTTTTGCGTTTTACGGACAAAAAACTAGAATGTTGCCCGATTCCCATATTTTCGTGTGCTATAGTCCACTCCTTCCGAGTGGGTCCGGGCCCCCCGAAACCGGATTGCGTAAAATATTTCCAGGCCATCAAATATGACCTAAGGAACCATAGTCATTGTCCCGCCATGGCCGTTCCTCGTTGTTTTGCGTTTTACGGCCAAAAAATAAGATTTCCGCCCGATTCCCATATATTCGTGTGTTGTAGCCCACGCCTTCCGATTGGGTCCGGGTCCCCCGAATCCCGATCGCCTAAAATTTTTCCGGGCTATAAAATACAACCTAAGAAACAATAGCCACCCCCCCACCATGACCGTTCCTCGTTGTTTTGCTTTATACGGCCTAAAAACTAGAATTTCGCCCGATTGCCATAATTTCGTGTGCTATAGCCCATGCTTTCCTAGTGGGTTCGGGCCCCCGAACCCCGATCGCCTAATATTTTTCCGAGCCAACAAATAAAACCTAAGGAACCATAGTCACCGCCCTGCCATGGCCGTTTCTCGTTGTTTTGCGTTTTACGACCAAAAAACTAGAATTTTGCCCGATTCCCATATTTTCGTGTGCTATAGCCCACGCCTTCTGAGTGGGTCCGGCCCCTCGGACCCCGATCACCTAAAAATTTTCCAGGCCATCAAATACGACCTAAGGAACCATAGTCACCGCCCTGCCATGGCCGTTCCTCGTTGTTTTACATTTTACAGACAAAAAATAGAATTTCTCCCGATTTCCATATTTTCGTGTGCTATAGCCCACTCCTTCCGAGTGGGTCCGGGCCCCCGGACCCCAATTGCCTAAAATTTTTTTGGGCCGTGAAATACGACCTATGGAACCATTGTCACTGCCCCTCCATGTCCGTTCCTCGTTGTTTTACAATTTACAGACAAAAAACTAGAATTTCTCCCGATTCCCATATTTTCGTGTGTTATAGCCCACTCCTTCCGAGTGGGTACGGGCCTCCCGGACCCCAATCGCCTAAAATTTATTTGGGCCATAAAATACGACCTAAGGAACCATAGTCACCGCACCGCCATGACCGTTCCTCGTTGATTTACTTTTTACGACCAAAAAACTAGAATTCCTCCCGATTCCCATATTTTCGTGTGCTCTAGCCCACGCCTTTCAAGTGGGACCGGGTCCCCCGAAACCGGATTGCCTAAAATTTTTTTGGGCCATCAAATACAACCTAAGGAACCATATTCACCGCCCCGCTATGGCCATTCCTCATTGTTTTGCGTTTTACGGCCAAAAAACTAGAATTTTGCCTGATTCCTATATATTAGAGTGTTGTAGCCCACGCCTTCTGAGTGGGTCTGGGCCCCCCAGACCCCGATCGCCTAAATGTTTTTTGGGATATCAAATATGACCTAAGGAATAATAGCCACCCCCACCCCACCCCCCCGCCATGACCGTTCCTCGTTGTTTTGCCTTATACGGCCTAAAACTAGAATTTCGCCCGATTGCAATATTTTCGTATGCTATAGCCCACGCCTTCCGAGTGGTTCCGGGCCTCCGGACCCCGATCGCCTAAAAATTTTCCAAGCCATCAAATACAACCTAAGGAACCATAGTCACCACCCAGCCATGGCCGTTCCTCGTTGTTTTGCGTTTTATGACAAAAAAACTAGAATTTCGCCCGATTCCCATATTTTCGTGTGCTATAGCACACGCCTTCCGAGTGGGTCCGGGCCTGCGGAGTCCGATCGCCTAAAATTATTCCGAGCCATCAAATACGACCTAAGGAACCATAGTCACCGCCCCGCCATGGGTGTTTCTCGTTGTTTTGCGTTTTACGGACAAAATTTAGAATTTCGCCCGATTCCCATATTTTCGTGTGCTAATCCCACTCCTTCCGAGTGGGTCCGGGCCCGCCGGACCCCAATCGCCTAAAAGTTATTTGGGCCATCAAATAAGACCTAAGGAACCATATTCACCTCCCCGCCATGACCGTTCCTCGTTGTTTTGATTTTTACGACCAAAAAACTAGAATTCCCCCCGATTCCCATTTTTTTGTGTTCTCTAGCCCTCGCTTTCCGAGTGGGCTCGGGTCCCCCGAAAACGGATTGTCTAAAAATTTTCCAGGCCATCAAAGGAACCATAGTCACCGACCCTCCATGGCCATTCCTCGTTGTTTTGCGTTTTACGGACAAAAAACTAGAATTTTGCCCAATTCCCATATTTTCGTGTGCTATAGCCCACTCCTTCCGAGTGGGTCCGGGCCCCCCGAAACCGGATGTATGAGCTAAGGAACCATAGTCATCGCCCTGCCATGGCCGTTCCTTGTTGATTTGCGTTTTTCGGCCAAAAAACTAGATTTTCGCCGGATTCCCATATATTCGTGTGTTGTAGCCCACGCCTTCCGATTAGGTCTGGGTCCCCCGAACCCCGATCGCCTAAAATTTTTCCGAGCTATCAAATACAACCTAAAGAACAATAGCCACCACCCCACCATGACCGTTCCTCGTTGTTTTGCTTTATACGGCCTAAAAGCTAGAAATTCGCCCGATTGCCATATTTTCATGTGCTATAGCCCACGCTTTCCTAGTGGGTCCGGGCACCCGAACCCCGAGCGCCTAATATTTTTCTAAGCCAACAAATAAAACCTAAGGAACCATAGTCACCACCCTGCCATGGCCGTTCTCGTTGTTTTACGTTTTACGACCAAAAAACTAAAATTTTGCCCGATTCCCATATTTTCGTGTGCTATAGCCCACGCCTTCCGAGTGGGTCCGGCCCCTCGGACCCCGATCACCTAAAATTATTCCGGGCCATCAAATACGACCTAAGGAACCATAGTCACCGCCCTGCTATGGCCGTTCCTCGTTGTTTTACATTTTACGGACAAAAAACTAGAATTTCTCCTGATTCCCATATTTTTGTGTGCTATAGCCCACTCCTTCCGAGTGGGTCCGGGCCCCCCGGACCCCAATCGCCTAAAATTTATTTGGGCCATCAAATACGACCTAAGGAACCATTGTTACCACCCCGCCATGTCCGTTCCTTGTTGTTTTGCGTTTTACGGACAAAAAACTAGAATGTTGCCCGATTCCCATATTTTCGTGTGCTATAGCCCACTCCTTCCGAGTGGGTCCGGGCTCCCCGAAACCGGATTGCCTAAAATATTTCCAGGCCATCAAATATGACCTAAGGAACCATAGTCATCGCCCCGCCATGGCCGTTCCTCGTTGTTTTGCATTTTACGGCCAAAAAACAAGATTTTCGCCCGATTCCCATATATTCGTGTGTTGTAGCCCACGCCTTCCGATTGGGGCCGGGTCCCCCGAACCCCGATCGCCTAAAATTTTTCCGGGCTATCAAATACAACCTTAGGAACAATAGCCACCACCCCACCACGACCGTTCCTCGTTGTTTTGCTTTATACGGCCTACAAACTAGAATTTCGCCCGATTGCCATATTTTCGTGTGCTATAGCCCACGCTTTCCTAGTGGGTCCGGGCCGCCGAACCCTGATCGCCTAATATTTTTCCGAGCCAACAAATAAAACCTAAGGAACCATAGTCATCGCCCTGCCATGGCCGTTTCTCGTTGTTTTGCGTTTTACGACCAAAAAACTAGAATTTTGCCCGATTCCCATATTTTCGTGTGCTATAGCCCATGCCTTCCGAGTGGGTCCGGCCCCTCGGACCCCGATCGTCTAAAATTATTCCGGGCCATCAAATACAACCTAAGGAACCATACTCACTGCCCTGCCATGGCCATTCCTTGTTGTTTTACATTTTATGGACAAAAAACTAGAATTTTTCCTGATTCCCATATTTTCGTGTGCTATAGCCCACTCCTTTCGAGTGGCCCGGACCCTAATCGCCTAAAATTTATTTGGACAATCAAATACGACCTAAGGAACCATAGTCACCGCCCCACCATGACCGTTCCTCGTTGTTTAACTTTTTACGACCAAAAAACTAGAATTCCGCCCGATTCCCATATTTTTGTGTGCAGAGCCCACGCCTTCCGAGTGGGCCCGGGTCCCCTGAAACAGGATTGCCTAAAAATTTTCCAGGCCATCAAATATGACCTAAGGAACCATAGTCACCGCCCTGCCATGGACGTTCCTCGTTATTTTGCGTTTTACGGACAAAAAACTAGAAATTCTCCCGATTCCCATATTTTCGTGTGCCTATGGCCCTCTCCTTACGAGTGGGTCCGGGCCCCCGGACCCCGATCGCCTAAAATTTTTTCGGGCTATTAAATACTACCTAAGGAACCATATCCACTGCCCCGCCATGACCGTTCCCCGTTGTTTTGCTTTATACGGCCAAAAAACTAGAATTTTGCCCGATTGCCATATTTTCGTGTGCTACGCCAACGCTTTCCAAGTGACTCCGGGCCCCTGGACCCCGTTCGCCTAAAATTTTTTCTGAGCCATAAAATACAACCTAGGGAACCATGGTCACCGCCCTGCCATGGCCGTTCCTCATTGTTTTGCTTTTTACGACCAAAAAATAAGAATTTCTCTCGATTCCCATATTTTCGTGTGCTATAGCCCACGCCTTCCGAGTGGATCCGGCCCCTCTGACCCCGATCGCCTAAAATTTATTTGGGCCATCAAATACGACCTAAGGAACCATTGTTACCGTCCCGCCATGTCCGTTCCTCGTTGTTTTGCGTTTTACGTACAAAAAATTAGAATTTTGCCCGATTCCCATATTTTCGTGTGCTATAGCCCACTCCTTCTGAGTGGGTCCAGGCCCCCCGAAACCGGATTACCTAAAATATTTTCAGGCTATCAAATATGACCTAAGGAACAATAGTCATTGCCCCGCCATGGCCGTTCCTCGTTGTTTTGCGTTTTACGGCCAAAAAACTAGATTTCCGCCCGATTCCCATATATTCGTGTGTTGTAGCCCACGCCTTCCGATTGGGTCCGGGTCCGCCGAACCCTGATCGCCTAAAATTTTTCCGGGCTATCAAATACAACCTAAGGAACAATAGCCACCACCCCACCATGACCGTTCCTCGTTGTTTTGCTTTATACGGCCTAAAAACTAGAATTTCGCCCGATTGCCATATTTTCGTGGGCTATAGCCCACGCTTTCCTAGAGGGTCCGGGCACCCGAACCCCGATCGCCTAATATTTTTCCGAGCAAACAAATAAAACCTAAGGAACCATAATCACCGCCCTGCCATGGCCGTTTCTCGTTGTTTTGCGTTTTACGACCAAAAAACTAGAATTTTGCCCGATTCCCATATTTTCGTATTCTATAGCCCACGCCTTCCGAGTTGGTCCGGCCCCTCGGACCGTGATTGCCTAAAATTATTCCGGGCCATCAAATACGACCTAAGGAACCATAGTCACCGCCCTTCCATGGCCGTTCCTCGTTGTTTTGCATTTTACGGACAAAAAACTAGAATTTCGCCCGATTCCCATATTTTCGTGTGCTATAGCCCACTCCTTCCGAGTGGGTCCGGGCCCCCGGACCCTGATCGCTTAAAAAATTTATTTGGGCCATCAAATACGACCTAAGGAACCATTTTTACCTCCCCGCCATGTCCGTTCCTCGTTGTTTTGCGTTTTACGGACAAAAAACTAGAATTTTGCCCGATTCCCATATTTTCGTGTGCTATATATAGCCCACTCCTTCCGAGTGGGTCCGGGCCCCCCGAAACCGGATTGCCTAAAATATTTCCAGGCCATCAAATATGACCTAAGGAACCATAGTCATCGCCCCGCCATGGCCGTTCCTCGTTGTTTTGCGTTTTACGGCCACAAAACTAGATTTCCGCCCGATTCCCATATATTCGTGTGTTGTAGCCCACGCCTTCCGATTGGGTCCGGGTCGCCCGAACCCCGATCGCCTAAACTTTTTCCGGGCTATCAAATACAACCTAAGGAACAATAGCCACCACCCCACCATGACCGTTCCTCGTTGCTTTGCTTTATACGGCCTAAAAACTAGAATTTCGCCCGATTGCCATATTTTCGTGTGCTATAGCCCACGCTTTCCTAGTGGGTCCGGGCCCCCGAACCCCGATCTCCTAATATTTTTCCGAGCCAACAAATAAAACCTAAGGAACCATAGTCACCGCCCTGCCATGGCCGTTTCTCGTTGTTTTGCGTTTTACGACCAAAAAACTAGAATTTTGCCCGATTCCCATATTTTCGTGTGCTATAGCCCACGCCTTCCGAGTGGGTCCGGCCCCTCGGACCCCGATCGCCTAAAATTATTCCGGGCTATCAAATACGACCTAAGGAACCATAGTCACCGCCCTGCCATGGCCGTTCCTCGTAAATTTACATTTTACGGACAAAAAACTAGAATTTCTCCTGATTCCCATATTTTCGTGTGCTATAGCCCACTCCTTCCGAGTGGGTCCGGGCCCCCCGGACCCCAATCGCCTAAAATTTATTTGGGCCATCAAATACGACCTAAGGAACCATTGTTACCGCCCCGCCATGTTCGTTCCTCGTTGTTTTGCGTTTTACGGACAAAAAACTAGAATTTTGCCCGATTCCCATATTTTCGTGTGCTATAGCCCACTCCTTCCGAGTGGGTCTGGGCCCCCCGAAACCGAATTGCCTAAAATATTTCCAGGCCATCAAATATGACCTAAGGAACAATAGTCATTGCCCCGCCATGGCCGTTCCTCGTTGTTTTGCGTTTTACGGCCAAAAAACTAGATTTCCGCCCGATTCCCATATATTCGTGTGTTGTAGCCCACGCCTTCCGATTGGGTCCGGGTCCGCCGAACCCTGATCGCCTAAAATTTTTCCGGGCTATCAAATACAACCTAAGGAACAATAGCCACCACCCCACCATGACCGTTCCTCGTTGTTTTGCTTTATACGGCCTAAAAACTAGAATTTCGCCCGATTGCCATATTTTCGTGGGCTATAGCCCACGCTTTCCTAGAGGGTCCGGGCACCCGAACCCCGATCGCCTAATATTTTTCCGAGCAAATAAATAAAACCTAAGGAACCATAATCACCGCCCTGCCATGGCCGTTTCTCGTTGTTTTGCGTTTTACGACCAAAAAACTAGAATTTTGCCCGATTCCCATATTTTCGTGTGATATAGCCCACGCCTTCCGAGTGGGTCCGGCCCCTCGGACCCTGATCGCCTAAAATTATTTCGGGCCATCAAATACGACCTAAGGAACCATAGTCACCGCCCTGCCATGGCCGTTCCTCGTTGTTTTACATTTTAGGGACAAAAAACTAGAATTTCTCCTGATTCCCATATTTTCGTGTGCTATAGCCCACTCCTTCCGAGTGGGTCCGGGCCCCCCGGACCCCAATCGCCTAAAATTTATTTGGGCCATCAAATACGACCTAAGGAACCATTTTTACCGCCCCTCCATGTCCGTTTCTTGTTGTTTTGCGTTTTACGGACAAAAAAAAGAATTTTGCCCGATTCCCATATTTTCGTGTGCAATAGCCCACTCCTTCCGAGTGGGTCCGGGCCCCCCGAAATCGGATGTATGACCTAAGGAACCATAGTCATCGCCCCGCCATGGCCGTTCCTCGTTGTTTTGCGTTTTACGGCCAAAAAACTAGATTTTCGCCCGACTCCCAAATATTCGTGTGTTGTAGCCCATGCCTTCCGATTGGGTCTGGGTCCCCCGAACCCCGATCGCCTAAACTTTTTCCGGGCTATCAAATACAACCTAAGGAACAATAGCCACCACCCCACCATGACCGTTCCTCGTTGCTTTGCTTTATACGGCCTAAAAACTAGAATTTCGCCCGATTGCCATATTTTCGTGTGCTATAGCCCACGCTTTCCTAGTGGGTTCGGGCCCGAACCCCGATCGCCTAATATTTTTCCGAGCCAACAAATAAAACCTAAGGAACCATGGTCACCGCCCTGCCATGGCCGTTTCTCAATGTTTTGCATTTTACGACCAAAAAACTAGAATGTTGCCCGATTCCCATATTTTCGTGTGCTATAGCCCACGCCTTCCGAGTGGGTCCGGCCCCTCGGACCCCGATCGCCTAAATTAATTCCGGGCCATCAAATACGACCTAAGGAACCATAGTCACCGCCCTGCCATGGCCGTTCCTCGTTGTTTTACATTTTACGGACAAAAAACTAGAATTTCTCCTGATTCCCATATTTTCGTGTGCTATAACCCACTCCTTCTGAGTGGGTCCGGGCCCCCCGGACCCCAATTGCCTAAAATTTATTTGGGCCATCAAATACGACCTAAGGAATCATTGTTACCGCTCCGCCATGTCCGTTCCTCGTTGTTTTGTGTTTTACGGACAAAAAACAAGAATTTTGCCCGATTCCCATATTTTCGTGTGCTAAAGCCCACTCCTTCCTAGTGGGTCCGGGCCCCCCGAAACCGGATTGCCTAAAATATTACCAAGCCATCAAATATGACCTAAGGAACTATAGTCATCGCCCCGCCATGGCCGTTCCTCGTTGTTTTGCGTTTTACGGCCCAAAAACTAGATTTCCACCCGATTCCCATATATTCGTGTGTTCTAGCCCACGCCTTCCGATTGGGTCCGGGTCCCCCGAACCCCGATCGCCTAAAATTTTTCCGGGCTATCAAATACAACCTAAGGAACAATAGCCACCACCCCACCATGACCGTTCCACTTTGTTTTGCTTTATACGGCCTAAAAACTAGAATTTCGCCCGATTGCCATATTTTCGTGTGCTATAGCCCACGCTTTCCTAGTGGGTCCGGGCCCCCGAACCCCGATCGCCTAATATTTTTTCGAGCCAACAAATAAAACCTAAGGAACCGTAGTCACCGTCCTGCCATGGGAGTTTCTCGTTGTTTTGCGTTTTACGACCAAAAAACTAGAATTTTGCCCGATTCCCATATTTTCGTGTGCTATAGCCCATGCCTTTCGAGTGGGTCTGGCCCCTCGGACCCCGATTGCCTAAAATTCTTCCGGGCCATCAAATACGACCTAAGGAACCATAGTCACCGCCCTGCCATGGCCGTTCCTCGTTGTTTTACATTTTACGGAAAAAAATCTAGAATTTCTCCTGATTCCCATATTTTCGTATGCTATAGCCCACTCCTTCCGAGTGGGTCCGGGCCCCCCGGACCTCGATCGCCTAACATTTATTTGGGCCATCAAATACGACCTAAGGAACCATAGTCACCGCCCCGCCATAACCGTTCCTCATTGTTTTGCTTTTTACGGCCAAAAAATTATAATTTTGCCTGATTCCCATATTTTCGTGTGTTAAAGCCCACTCCTTCCTAGTGGGTCCGGGCCCCCCGAAACCGGATTGCCTAAAATATTACCAAGCCATCAAATATGACCTAAGGAACTATAGTCATCGCCCCGCCATGGCCGTTCCTCATTGTTTTGCGTTTTACGGCCAAAAAACTAGATTTCCGCCCGATTCCCATATATTCGTGTGTTGTAGCCCACGCCTTCCGATTGGGTCCGGGTCCCCCGAACCCCGATCGCCTAAAATTTTTCCGGGCTATCAAATACAACCTAAGGAACAATAGCCACCACCCCACCATGACCGTTCCACTTTGTTTTGCTTTATACGGCCTAAAAACTAGAATTTCGCCCGATTGCCATATTTTCGTGTGCTATAGCCCACGCTTTCCTAGTGGGTCCGGGCCCCCGAACCCCGATCGCCTAATATTTTTCCGAGCCAACAAATAAAACCTAAGGAACCGTAGTCACAGTCCTGCCATGGCAGTTTCTCGTTGTTTTGCGTTTTACGACCAAAAAACTAGAATTTGGCCCGATTCCCATATTTTCGTGTGCTATAGCCCACGCCTTCCGAGTGGGTCTGGCCCCTCGGACCCCGATCGCCTAAAATTATTCCAGGCCATCAAATACGACCTAAGGAACCATAGTCACCGCCCTGCCATGGCCGTTTCTCGTTGCTTTACATTTTACGGACAAAAAACTAGAATTTCTCCTGATTCCCATATTTTCGTGTGCTATAGCCCACTCCTTCCGAGTGGGTCTGGGCCCCCCGGACCCCAATCGCCTAAAATTTATTTGGGCCATCAAATACGACCTAAGGAACCATTGTTACCTCCTCACCATGTCCGTTCCTCGTTGTTTTGCGTTTTACGGACAAAAAACTAGAATTTTGCCCGATTCCCATATTTTCGTGTGCTATAGCCCACTCCTTCCGAGTGGGTCCGGGCCCCCGGAAACCGGATTGCCTAAAATATTTCCAGGCCATCAAATATGACCTAAGAAACCATAGTCATCGCCCAGCCATGGCCGTTCCTCGTTGTTTTGCGTTTTACGGCCAAAAAACTAGATTTTCGCCCGATTCCCATATATTCGTGTGTTGTAGCCCACGCCTTCCGATTGGGTCCGGGTCCCCCGAACCCCGATCGCCTAAAAATTTTCCGGGCTATCAAATACAACCTAAGGAACAATAGCCACCACCCCACCATGACCGTTCCTCGTTGTTTTGCTTTATACGGCCTAAAAACTAGAATTTTGCCCGATTGCCATATTTTCGTGTGCTATAGCCCACGCTTTCCTAGTGGGTCCGGGGCCCCGAACCCCGATCGCCTAATATTTTTCCGAGCCAACAAATAAAACCTAAGGAACCATAGTCACCGCCCTGTCATGGACGTTTCTCGTTGTTTTGCGTTTTACAACCAAAAAACTAGAATTTTGTCCGATTCCCATATTTTCGAGTGCTATAGCCTACGCCTTCCGAGTGTGTCCGGCCCCTCGGACCCCGATTGCCTAAAATTATTCCGGGCAATCAAATACGACCTAAGGAACCATAGTCACCGCCCTGCCATTGCCGTTCCTCGTTGTTTTACATTTTACGGACAATAAACTAGAATTTCTCCTGATTCCCATATTTTCGTGTGCTATAGCCCACTCCTTCCAAGTGGGTCCGGGCCCCCCGGACCCCAATCGCCTAAAATTTATTTGGGCCATCAAATACGACCTAAGGAACCATTTTTACCACCCCTCCATGTCCGTACCTCGTTGTTTTGCGTTTTACGGACAAAAAACTAGAATTTTGCCCGATTCCCATATTTTCGTGTGCTATAGCCCACTCCTTCCGAGTGGGTCCGGGCCCCCCGAAATCGGATGTATGACCTAAGGAACCATAGTCATCGCCCCGCCATGGCCGTTCCTCATTGTTTTGCGTTTTACGGTCAAAAAACTAGATTTCCGCCCGATTCCCATATATTCGTGTGTTGTAGCCCACGCCTTCCGATTGGGTCTGGGTCACCCGAACCCCGATCGCCTAAAATTTTTCTGGGCGATCAAATACAACCTAAGGAACAATAGCCACCACCCCACCATGACCGTTCCTCGTTGTTATGCTTTATACGGCCTAAAATCTAGAATTTTGCCCGATTGCCATATTTTCGTGTGCTATAGCCCACGCTTTCCTAGTGGGTCCGGGCCCCCGAACCCCGATCGCCTAATATTTTTCCGAGCCAACAAATACGACCTAAGGAACCATTGTTACCTCCCCGCCATGTTCGTTCCTCGTTGTTTTGCGTTTTACGGACAAAAAATTAGAATTTTTCCCGATTCCCATATTTTCGTGTGCTATAGCCCACTCCTTCCGAGTGGGTCCGGGCCCCCCGAAACCGGATTGCCTAAAATATTTCCAGGCCATCAAATATGACCTAAGGAACCATAGTCATCGCCCCGCCATGGCCGTTCCTCGTTGTTTTGCGTTTTATGCCCAAAAAACTAGATCTCTGCCCGATTCCCACATATTCGTGTGTTGTAGCCCACGCCTTCCGATTGGGTCCGGGTCCCCCAAACCCCGATCGCCTAAAATTTTTCCGGGCTATCAGATACAACCTAAGGAACAATAGCCACCACCCCACCATGACCGTTCCTCGTTGTTTTGCTTTATACGGCCTAAAAACTAAAATTTCGCCCGATTGCCATATTTTCGTGTGCTATAGCCCACGCTTTCCTAGTGGGTCCGGTCCCCCGAACCCCGATCGCCTAATATTTTTCCGAGCCAACAAATAAAACCTAAGGAACCATAGTCACCGCCTTGCCATGGCCGTTTCACATTGTTTTGCGTTTTACGACCAAAAAACTAGAATTTTGCCCGATTCCCATATTTTCATGTGCTATAGCCCACGCCTTCCGAGTGGGTCCGGCCCCTCGGACCCCGATCGCCTAAATTAATTCCGGGCCATCAAATACGACCTAAGGAACCATAGTCACCGCCCTGCCATGGCCGTTCCTCGTTGTTTTACATTTTACGGACAAAAAACTAGAATTTCTCCTGATTCCCATATTTTCGTGTGCTATAACCCACTCCTTCTGAGTGGGTCCGGGCCCCCCGGACCCCAATTGCCTAAAATTTATTTGGGCCATCAAATACGACCTAAGGAACCATTTTTACTTCCCCGCCATGTCCGTTCCTCGTTGTTTTGCGTTTTACGGACAAAAAACTAGAATTTTGCCCGATTCCCATATTTTCGTGTGCTATATATAGCCCACTCCTTCCGAGTGGGTCCGGGCCCCCCGAAACCGGATTGCCTAATATATTTCTAGGCCATCAAATATGACCTAAGGAACCATAGTCATCGCCCCGCCATGGCCGTTCCTCGTTGTTTTGCGTTTTACGGCCAAAAAACTAGATTTCCTCCCGATTCCCATATATTCGTGTGTTGTAGCCCACGCCTTCCGATTGGGTCCGGGTCCCCCGAACCCCGATCGCCTAAACTTTTTTCGAGCAATCAAATACGACCTAAGGAACCAAAGTCACCACCCCGCCATGGCCGTTCCACGTTGTTTTGCATTTTACGGCAAAAAAACTAGAATTCCGCCCGATTCCCATATATTCGTGTGCTATAGCCCACGCCTTCCTAGTGGGTCCGGGCCCCCGGACCCCGATCGCCTAAAATTTTTCCGGGCTATCAAATACGACCTAAGGAACCAGAGTCACTGCCCCGCCGTGGCCATTCCTCATTGTTTTGAATTTTACGGCCAAAAAAATAGAATTTCGCCCGATTTCCATATTTTCGTGTGCTATATAGCCCATGCCTTCCGAGTGGGTCCGGGCCCCCGGACCCTGATCGCCTAAAATTATTTGGGGCCATCAAATTCGACCTGAGGAACCATAATCACCATCCTGCCATAGCCGTTCCACGTTGTTTTGCATTTTACGGCCAAAAGATTAGAATTCCGCCCGATTCGCATATATTCGTGTGCTATATATAGTCCACGCCTTTCGAGTGGGTCCGGTCCCCCGGATCGCGATCCCCTAAAATTATTCTGGGCCATCAAATAGGACCTAAGGAACCATAGTCACCACCCCCCATGGCCGTTCCTCGTTGTTTTGCGTTTTATGGCCAAAAAATTAGAATTCCGCCTGATTCCCATATATTCGTGTGCTATATATAGCCCACCCTTCCGAGTGGGTCCGGTCCCCCGGATCCCGATTGCCTAAAATTATTCCGGGCCATCAAATACGACCTATGGAACCATAGTCACCGCCCCGCTGTGGCCATTCCTCGTTGTTTTGCATTTTACGGCCAAAAAACTAGAATTTTGCCCGATTCCCATATTTTCGTGTGCTATATAGCCCATGCCTTCCGAGTGGGTCCGGGCCCCCGGATCCCGATCGCCTAAAATTATTCCGGGCCATCAAATAAGACCTAAGGAACCATAGTCACCGCCCCACCATGGCCATTCCTTGTTGTTTTGCGTTTTACGGCCAAAAAATTAGAATTCCGCCCGATTCCCATATATTCGTGTGCTATATATAGCCCACCCTTCCGAGTGGGTCCGGTCCCCCGGATCCCGATCGCCTAAAATTATTCTGGGCCATCAAATACGACCTAAGGAGCCATAGTCACCGCTCTGCCGTGGCCGTTCCTCGTTGCTTTGCATTTTACGGCCAAAAAACTAGAAATTCGCCGGATTCCCATATTTTCGTGTGCTATATAGCCCATGGCTTTCGAGTGGGTCCGGTCCCCCGGACCCCGATCGCCTAAAATTATTCGGGACCAGCAAATTCGACCTATGGAACCATAGTCACCGCCCAGCCAAGGCCGTTCCTCGTTGTTTTGCGTTTTACGGCCAAAAAATTAGAATTCCGCCTGATTCCCATATATTCGTGTGCTATATATAGCCCACCCTTCTGAGTGTGTCCGGTCCCCCAGATCCTGATCGCCTAAAATTATTCCAGGCCATCAAATACGACCTAAGGAACCATAGTCACTGCCCCGCCGTGGCCGTTCCTCGTTGTTTTGCATTTACGGCGAAATAACTAGAATTTCGACCGATTCCCATATTTTCATGTGCTATATATCCCATGCCTTCCGAGTGGGTGCATGCCCCCGGATCCCGATCGCTTAAAATTATTCCGGGCCATCAAATAAGACCTAAAGAACCATAGTCACCACCCCACTATGGCCGTTCCTCGTTGTTTTGCGTTTTACGGCCAAAACATTAGAATTCCACCCGATTCCCATATATTCGTGTGCTATATATAGCCCACCCTTCCGAGTGGGTCCGGTCCCTCGGATCCCGATCGCCTAAAATTTTTCCAGGCCATCAAATATGACCTAAGGAACCATAGTCACTGCCCCGCCGTGGCCGTTCCTCATTGTTTTGCATTTTAAGGCCAAAAAACAAGAATTTTGCCCGATTGCCATATTTTCGTGTGCTATAGCCTACGCTTTCCTAGTGGGTCCGGTCCCCCGAACCCCGATCGCCTAATATTTTTCCGAGCCAACAAATAAAACCTAAGGAACCATAGTCACCGCCCTGCCATGGCCGTTTCACATTGTTTTGCGTTTTACGACCAAAAAACTAGAATTTTGCCCGATTCCCATATTTTCATGTGCTATAGCCCACGCCTTCCGAGGGGGTCCGGCCCCTCGGACCCCGATCGCCTAAATTAATTCCGGGCCATCAAATACGATAAGGAACCATAGTCACCGCCCTGCCATGGCCGTTCCTCGTTGTTTTACATTTTACGGACAAAAAACTAGAATTTCTCCTGATTCCCATATTTTCGTGTGCTATAACCCACTCCTTCCGAGTGGGTCCGGGCCCCCCGGACCCCAATTGCCTAAAATTTATTTGGGCCATCAAATACGACCTAAGGAACCATTTTTACCTCCCCGCCATGTCCGTTCCTCGTTGTTTTGCGTTTTACGGACAAAAAACTAGAATTTTGCCCGATTCCCATATTTTCGTGTGCTATATATAGCCCACTCCTTCCGAGTGGGTCCGGGCCCCCCGAAACCGGATTGCCTAAAATATTTCCAGGCCATCAAATATGACCTAAGGAACCATAGTCATCGCCCCGTCATGGCCGTTCCTCGTTGTTTTGCGTTTTACGGCCAAAAAACTAGAATTTTGCCCGATTCCCATATTTTCGTGTGCTATAGCCCACTCCTTCCGAGTGGGTCCGGGCCCCCCGAAACCGGATTGCCTAAAATATTTCCAGGCCATCAAATATGACCTAAGGAACCATAGTCATCGCCCCGTCATGGCCGTTCCTCGTTGTTTTGCGTTTTACGGACAAAAAACTAGAATTTTGCCCGATTCCCATATTTTCGTGTGCTATAGCCCACTCCTTCCGAGTGGGTCCGGGCCCCCGGAAACCGGATTGCCTAAAATATTTCCAGGCCATCAAATATGACCTAAGAAACCATAGTCATCGCCCAGCCATGGCCGTTCCTCGTTGTTTTGCGTTTTACGGCCAAAAAACTAGATTTTCGCCCGATTCCCATATATTCGTGTGTTGTAGCCCACGCCTTCCGATTGGGTCCGGGTCCCCCGAACCCCGATCGCCTAAAAATTTTCCGGGCTATCAAATACAACCTAAGGAACAATAGCCACCACCCCACCATGACCGTTCCTCGTTGTTTTGCTTTATACGGCCTAAAAACTAGAATTTCGCCCGATTGCCATATTTTCGTGTGCTATAGCCCACGCTTTCCTAGTGGGTCCGGGGCCCCGAACCCCGATCGCCTAATATTTTTCCGAGCCAACAAATAAAACCTAAGGAACCATAGTCACCGCCCTGTCATGGACGTTTCTCGTTGTTTTGCGTTTTACAACCAAAAAACTAGAATTTTGTCCGATTCCCATATTTTCGAGTGCTATAGCCTACGCCTTCCGAGTGTGTCCGGCCCCTCGGACCCCGATTGCCTAAAATTATTCCGGGCAATCAAATACGACCTAAGGAACCATAGTCACCGCCCTGCCATTGCCGTTCCTCGTTGTTTTACATTTTACGGACAATAAACTAGAATTTCTCCTGATTCCCATATTTTCGTGTGCTATAGCCCACTCCTTCCAAGTGGGTCCGGGCCCCCCGGACCCCAATCGCCTAAAATTTATTTGGGCCATCAAATACGACCTAAGGAACCATTTTTACCACCCCTCCATGTCCGTACCTCGTTGTTTTGCGTTTTACGGACAAAAAACTAGAATTTTGCCCGATTCCCATATTTTCGTGTGCTATAGCCCACTCCTTCCGAGTGGGTCCGGGCCCCCCGAAATCGGATGTATGACCTAAGGAACCATAGTCATCGCCCCGCCATGGCCGTTCCTCATTGTTTTGCGTTTTACGGTCAAAAAACTAGATTTCCGCCCGATTCCCATATATTCGTGTGTTGTAGCCCACGCCTTCCGATTGGGTCTGGGTCACCCGAACCCCGATCGCCTAAAATTTTTCTGGGCGATCAAATACAACCTAAGGAACAATAGCCACCACCCCACCATGACCGTTCCTCGTTGTTATGCTTTATACGGCCTAAAATCTAGAATTTTGCCCGATTGCCATATTTTCGTGTGCTATAGCCCACGCTTTCCTAGTGGGTCCGGGCCCCCGAACCCCGATCGCCTAATATTTTTCCGAGCCAACAAATACGACCTAAGGAACCATTGTTACCTCCCCGCCATGTTCGTTCCTCGTTGTTTTGCGTTTTACGGACAAAAAATTAGAATTTTTCCCGATTCCCATATTTTCGTGTGCTATAGCCCACTCCTTCCGAGTGGGTCCGGGCCCCCCGAAACCGGATTGCCTAAAATATTTCCAGGCCATCAAATATGACCTAAGGAACCATAGTCATCGCCCCGCCATGGCCGTTCCTCGTTGTTTTGCGTTTTATGCCCAAAAAACTAGATCTCTGCCCGATTCCCACATATTCGTGTGTTGTAGCCCACGCCTTCCGATTGGGTCCGGGTCCCCCAAACCCCGATCGCCTAAAATTTTTCCGGGCTATCAGATACAACCTAAGGAACAATAGCCACCACCCCACCATGACCGTTCCTCGTTGTTTTGCTTTATACGGCCTAAAAACTAAAATTTCGCCCGATTGCCATATTTTCGTGTGCTATAGCCCACGCTTTCCTAGTGGGTCCGGTCCCCCGAACCCCGATCGCCTAATATTTTTCCGAGCCAACAAATAAAACCTAAGGAACCATAGTCACCGCCCTGCCATGGCCGTTTCACATTGTTTTGCGTTTTACGACCAAAAAACTAGAATTTTGCCCGATTCCCATATTTTCATGTGCTATAGCCCACGCCTTCCGAGTGGGTCCGGCCCCTCGGACCCCGATCGCCTAAATTAATTCCGGGCCATCAAATACGACCTAAGGAACCATAGTCACCGCCCTGCCATGGCCGTTCCTCGTTGTTTTACATTTTACGGACAAAAAACTAGAATTTCTCCTGATTCCCATATTTTCGTGTGCTATAACCCACTCCTTCTGAGTGGGTCCGGGCCCCCCGGACCCCAATTGCCTAAAATTTATTTGGGCCATCAAATACGACCTAAGGAACCATTTTTACTTCCCCGCCATGTCCGTTCCTCGTTGTTTTGCGTTTTACGGACAAAAAACTAGAATTTTGCCCGATTCCCATATTTTCGTGTGCTATATATAGCCCACTCCTTCCGAGTGGGTCCGGGCCCCCCGAAACCGGATTGCCTAAAATATTTCCAGGCCATCAAATATGACCTAAGGAACCATAGTCATCGCCCCGCCATGGCCGTTCCTCGTTGTTTTGCGTTTTACGGCCAAAAAACTAGATTTCCTCCCGATTCCCATATATTCGTGTGTTGTAGCCCACGCCTTCCGATTGGGTCCGGGTCCCCCGAACCCCGATCGCCTAAACTTTTTTCGAGCAATCAAATACGACCTAAGGAACCAAAGTCACCACCCCGCCATGGCCGTTCCACGTTGTTTTGCATTTTACGGCAAAAAAACTAGAATTCCGCCCGATTCCCATATATGCGTGTGCTATAGCCCACGCCTTCCTAGTGGGTCCGGGCCCCCCGGACCCCGATCGCCTAAAATTTTTCCGGGCTATCAAATACGACCTAAGGAACCAGAGTCACTGCCCCGCCGTGGCCATTCCTCATTGTTTTGAATTTTACGGCCAAAAAAATAGAATTTCGCCCGATTTCCATATTTTCGTGTGCTATATAGCCCATGCCTTCCGAGTGGGTCCGGGCCCCCGGACCCTGATCGCCTAAAATTATTTGGGGCCATCAAATTCGACCTGAGGAACCATAATCACCATCCTGCCATAGCCGTTCCACGTTGTTTTGCATTTTACGGCCAAAAGATTAGAATTCCGCCCGATTCGCATATATTCGTGTGCTATATATAGTCCACGCCTTTCGAGTGGGTCCGGTCCCCCGGATCGCGATCCCCTAAAATTATTCTGGGCCATCAAATAGGACCTAAGGAACCATAGTCACCACCCCCCATGGCCGTTCCTCGTTGTTTTGCGTTTTATGGCCAAAAAATTAGAATTCCGCCTGATTCCCATATATTCGTGTGCTATATATAGCCCACCCTTCCGAGTGGGTCCGGTCCCCCGGATCCCGATTGCCTAAAATTATTCCGGGCCATCAAATACGACCTATGGAACCATAGTCACCGCCCCGCTGTGGCCATTCCTCGTTGTTTTGCATTTTACGGCCAAAAAACTAGAATTTTGCCCGATTCCCATATTTTCGTGTGCTATATAGCCCATGCCTTCCGAGTGGGTCCGGGCCCCCGGATCCCGATCGCCTAAAATTATTCCGGGCCATCAAATAAGACCTAAGGAACCATAGTCACCGCCCCACCATGGCCATTCCTTGTTGTTTTGCGTTTTACGGCCAAAAAATTAGAATTCCGCCCGATTCCCATATATTCGTGTGCTATATATAGCCCACCCTTCCGAGTGGGTCCGGTCCCTCGGATCCCGATCGCCTAAAATTTTTCCAGGCCATCAAATATGACCTAAGGAACCATAGTCACTGCCCCGCCGTGGCCGTTCCTCATTGTTTTGCATTTTAAGGCCAAAAAACAAGAATTTTGCCCGATTCCCATATTTTCGTGTGCTATAGCCCACTCCTTCCGAGTGGGTCCGGGCCCCCCGAAACCGGATTGCCTAAAATATTTCCAGGCCATCAAATATGACCTAAGGAACCATAGTCATCGCCCCGTCATGGCCGTTCCTCGTTGTTTTGCGTTTTACGGACAAAAAACTAGAATTTTGCCCGATTCCCATATTTTCGTGTGCTATAGCCCACTCCTTCCGAGTGGGTCCGGGCCCCCGGAAACCGGATTGCCTAAAATATTTCCAGGCCATCAAATATGACCTAAGAAACCATAGTCATCGCCCAGCCATGGCCGTTCCTCGTTGTTTTGCGTTTTACGGCCAAAAAACTAGATTTTCGCCCGATTCCCATATATTCGTGTGTTGTAGCCCACGCCTTCCGATTGGGTCCGGGTCCCCCGAACCCCGATCGCCTAAAAATTTTCCGGGCTATCAAATACAACCTAAGGAACAATAGCCACCACCCCACCATGACCGTTCCTCGTTGTTTTGCTTTATACGGCCTAAAAACTAGAATTTCGCCCGATTGCCATATTTTCGTGTGCTATAGCCCACGCTTTCCTAGTGGGTCCGGGGCCCCGAACCCCGATCGCCTAATATTTTTCCGAGCCAACAAATAAAACCTAAGGAACCATAGTCACCGCCCTGTCATGGACGTTTCTCGTTGTTTTGCGTTTTACAACCAAAAAACTAGAATTTTGTCCGATTCCCATATTTTCGAGTGCTATAGCCTACGCCTTCCGAGTGTGTCCGGCCCCTCGGACCCCGATTGCCTAAAATTATTCCGGGCAATCAAATACGACCTAAGGAACCATAGTCACCGCCCTGCCATTGCCGTTCCTCGTTGTTTTACATTTTACGGACAATAAACTAGAATTTCTCCTGATTCCCATATTTTCGTGTGCTATAGCCCACTCCTTCCAAGTGGGTCCGGGCCCCCCGGACCCCAATCGCCTAAAATTTATTTGGGCCATCAAATACGACCTAAGGAACCATTTTTACCACCCCTCCATGTCCGTACCTCGTTGTTTTGCGTTTTACGGACAAAAAACTAGAATTTTGCCCGATTCCCATATTTTCGTGTGCTATAGCCCACTCCTTCCGAGTGGGTCCGGGCCCCCCGAAATCGGATGTATGACCTAAGGAACCATAGTCATCGCCCCGCCATGGCCGTTCCTCATTGTTTTGCGTTTTACGGTCAAAAAACTAGATTTCCGCCCGATTCCCATATATTCGTGTGTTGTAGCCCACGCCTTCCGATTGGGTCTGGGTCACCCGAACCCCGATCGCCTAAAATTTTTCTGGGCGATCAAATACAACCTAAGGAACAATAGCCACCACCCCACCATGACCGTTCCTCGTTGTTATGCTTTATACGGCCTAAAATCTAGAATTTTGCCCGATTGCCATATTTTCGTGTGCTATAGCCCACGCTTTCCTAGTGGGTCCGGGCCCCCGAACCCCGATCGCCTAATATTTTTCCGAGCCAACAAATACGACCTAAGGAACCATTGTTACCTCCCCGCCATGTTCGTTCCTCGTTGTTTTGCGTTTTACGGACAAAAAATTAGAATTTTTCCCGATTCCCATATTTTCGTGTGCTATAGCCCACTCCTTCCGAGTGGGTCCGGGCCCCCCGAAACCGGATTGCCTAAAATATTTCCAGGCCATCAAATATGACCTAAGGAACCATAGTCATCGCCCCGCCATGGCCGTTCCTCGTTGTTTTGCGTTTTATGCCCAAAAAACTAGATCTCTGCCCGATTCCCACATATTCGTGTGTTGTAGCCCACGCCTTCCGATTGGGTCCGGGTCCCCCAAACCCCGATCGCCTAAAATTTTTCCGGGCTATCAGATACAACCTAAGGAACAATAGCCACCACCCCACCATGACCGTTCCTCGTTGTTTTGCTTTATACGGCCTAAAAACTAAAATTTCGCCCGATTGCCATATTTTCGTGTGCTATAGCCCACGCTTTCCTAGTGGGTCCGGTCCCCCGAACCCCGATCGCCTAATATTTTTCCGAGCCAACAAATAAAACCTAAGGAACCATAGTCACCGCCCTGCCATGGCCGTTTCACATTGTTTTGCGTTTTACGACCAAAAAACTAGAATTTTGCCCGATTCCCATATTTTCATGTGCTATAGCCCACGCCTTCCGAGTGGGTCCGGCCCCTCGGACCCCGATCGCCTAAATTAATTCCGGGCCATCAAATACGACCTAAGGAACCATAGTCACCGCCCTGCCATGGCCGTTCCTCGTTGTTTTACATTTTACGGACAAAAAACTAGAATTTCTCCTGATTCCCATATTTTCGTGTGCTATAACCCACTCCTTCTGAGTGGGTCCGGGCCCCCCGGACCCCAATTGCCTAAAATTTATTTGGGCCATCAAATACGACCTAAGGAACCATTTTTACTTCCCCGCCATGTCCGTTCCTCGTTGTTTTGCGTTTTACGGACAAAAAACTAGAATTTTGCCCGATTCCCATATTTTCGTGTGCTATATATAGCCCACTCCTTCCGAGTGGGTCCGGGCCCCCCGAAACCGGATTGCCTAAAATATTTCCAGGCCATCAAATATGACCTAAGGAACCATAGTCATCGCCCCGCCATGGCCGTTCCTCGTTGTTTTGCGTTTTACGGCCAAAAAACTAGATTTCCTCCCGATTCCCATATATTCGTGTGTTGTAGCCCACGCCTTCCGATTGGGTCCGGGTCCCCCGAACCCCGATCGCCTAAACTTTTTTCGAGCAATCAAATACGACCTAAGGAACCAAAGTCACCACCCCGCCATGGCCGTTCCACGTTGTTTTGCATTTTACGGCAAAAAAACTAGAATTCCGCCCGATTCCCATATATGCGTGTGCTATAGCCCACGCCTTCCTAGTGGGTCCGGGCCCCCCGGACCCCGATCGCCTAAAATTTTTCCGGGCTATCAAATACGACCTAAGGAACCAGAGTCACTGCCCCGCCGTGGCCATTCCTCATTGTTTTGAATTTTACGGCCAAAAAAATAGAATTTCGCCCGATTTCCATATTTTCGTGTGCTATATAGCCCATGCCTTCCGAGTGGGTCCGGGCCCCCGGACCCTGATCGCCTAAAATTATTTGGGGCCATCAAATTCGACCTGAGGAACCATAATCACCATCCTGCCATAGCCGTTCCACGTTGTTTTGCATTTTACGGCCAAAAGATTAGAATTCCGCCCGATTCGCATATATTCGTGTGCTATATATAGTCCACGCCTTTCGAGTGGGTCCGGTCCCCCGGATCGCGATCCCCTAAAATTATTCTGGGCCATCAAATAGGACCTAAGGAACCATAGTCACCACCCCCCATGGCCGTTCCTCGTTGTTTTGCGTTTTATGGCCAAAAAATTAGAATTCCGCCTGATTCCCATATATTCGTGTGCTATATATAGCCCACCCTTCCGAGTGGGTCCGGTCCCCCGGATCCCGATTGCCTAAAATTATTCCGGGCCATCAAATACGACCTATGGAACCATAGTCACCGCCCCGCTGTGGCCATTCCTCGTTGTTTTGCATTTTACGGCCAAAAAACTAGAATTTTGCCCGATTCCCATATTTTCGTGTGCTATATAGCCCATGCCTTCCGAGTGGGTCCGGGCCCCCGGATCCCGATCGCCTAAAATTATTCCGGGCCATCAAATAAGACCTAAGGAACCATAGTCACCGCCCCACCATGGCCATTCCTTGTTGTTTTGCGTTTTACGGCCAAAAAATTAGAATTCCGCCCGATTCCCATATATTCGTGTGCTATATATAGCCCACCCTTCCGAGTGGGTCCGGTCCCCCGGATCCCGATCGCCTAAAATTATTCTGGGCCATCAAATACGACCTAAGGAGCCATAGTCACCGCTCTGCCGTGGCCGTTCCTCGTTGCTTTGCATTTTACGGCCAAAAAACTAGAAATTCGCCGGATTCCCATATTTTCGTGTGCTATATAGCCCATGGCTTTCGAGTGGGTCCGGTCCCCCGGACCCCGATCGCCTAAAATTATTCGGGACCAGCAAATTCGACCTATGGAACCATAGTCACCGCCCAGCCAAGGCCGTTCCTCGTTGTTTTGCGTTTTACGGCCAAAAAATTAGAATTCCGCCTGATTCCCATATATTCGTGTGCTATATATAGCCCACCCTTCTGAGTGTGTCCGGTCCCCCAGATCCTGATCGCCTAAAATTATTCCAGGCCATCAAATACGACCTAAGGAACCATAGTCACTGCCCCGCCGTGGCCGTTCCTCGTTGTTTTGCATTTACGGCGAAATAACTAGAATTTCGACCGATTCCCATATTTTCATGTGCTATATATCCCATGCCTTCCGAGTGGGTGCATGCCCCCGGATCCCGATCGCTTAAAATTATTCCGGGCCATCAAATAAGACCTAAAGAACCATAGTCACCACCCCACTATGGCCGTTCCTCGTTGTTTTGCGTTTTACGGCCAAAACATTAGAATTCCACCCGATTCCCATATATTCGTGTGCTATATATAGCCCACCCTTCCGAGTGGGTCCGGTCCCTCGGATCCCGATCGCCTAAAATTTTTCCAGGCCATCAAATATGACCTAAGGAACCATAGTCACTGCCCCGCCGTGGCCGTTCCTCATTGTTTTGCATTTTAAGGCCAAAAAACAAGAATTTTGCCCGATTGCCATATTTTCGTGTGCTATAGCCTACGCTTTCCTAGTGGGTCCGGTCCCCCGAACCCCGATCGCCTAATATTTTTCCGAGCCAACAAATAAAACCTAAGGAACCATAGTCACCGCCCTGCCATGGCCGTTTCACATTGTTTTGCGTTTTACGACCAAAAAACTAGAATTTTGCCCGATTCCCATATTTTCATGTGCTATAGCCCACGCCTTCCGAGTGGGTCCGGCCCCTCGGACCCCGATCGCCTAAATTAATTCCGGGCCATCAAATACGATAAGGAACCATAGTCACCGCCCTGCCATGGCCGTTCCTCGTTGTTTTACATTTTACGGACAAAAAACTAGAATTTCTCCTGATTCCCATATTTTCGTGTGCTATAACCCACTCCTTCCGAGTGGGTCCGGGCCCCCCGGACCCCAATTGCCTAAAATTTATTTGGGCCATCAAATACGACCTAAGGAACCATTTTTACCTCCCCGCCATGTCCGTTCCTCGTTGTTTTGCGTTTTACGGACAAAAAACTAGAATTTTGCCCGATTCCCATATTTTCGTGTGCTATATATAGCCCACTCCTTCCGAGTGGGTCCGGGCCCCCCGAAACCGGATTGCCTAAAATATTTCCAGGCCATCAAATATGACCTAAGGAACCATAGTCATCGCCCCGTCATGGCCGTTCCTCGTTGTTTTGCGTTTTACGGCCAAAAAACTAGATTTCCTCCCGATTCCCATATATTCGTGTGTTGTAGCCCACGCCTTCCGATTGGGTCCGGGTCCCCCGAACCCCGATCGCCTAAACTTTTTTCGAGCAATCAAATACGACCTAAGGAACCAAAGTCACCACCCCGCCATGGCCGTTCCTCGTTGTTTTGCGTTTTACGGCAAAAAAACTAGAATTCCGCCCGATTCCCATATATTCGTGTGCTATAGCCCACGCCTTCCTAGTGGGTCTGGGCCCCCCGGACCC
Source organism: Nicotiana tabacum (assembly GCF_000715075.1). Lineage (NCBI taxonomy): Eukaryota > Viridiplantae > Streptophyta > Magnoliopsida > Solanales > Solanaceae > Nicotiana > Nicotiana tabacum. The sequence goes on along the minus strand of NC_134096.1, from coordinate 85,736,810 downwards.
CGATCGCCTAAAATTTTTCCGGGCTATCAAATACGACCTAAGGAACCAGAGTCACTGCCCCGCCGTGGCCATTCCTCATTGTTTTGAATTTTACTGCCAAAAAAATAGAATTTCGCCCGATTTCCATATTTTCGTGTGCTATATAGCCCATGCCTTCCGAGTGGGTCCGGGCCCCCGGACCCCGATCGCCTAAAATTATTTGGGGCCATCAAATTCGACCTGAGGAACCATAGTCACCATCCTGCCATAGCCGTTCCACGTTGTTTTGTATTTTACGGCCAAAAGATTAGAATTCCGCCCGATTCGCATATATTCGTGTGCTATATATAGTCCACGCCTTTCGAGTGGGTCCGGTCCCCCGGATCGCGATCCCCTAAAATTATTCCGGGCCATCAAATAGGACCTAAGGAACCATAGTCACCACCCCCCATGGCCGTTCCTCGTTGTTTTGCGTTTTATGGCCAAAAAATTAGAATTCCGCCTGATTCCCATATATTCGTGTGCTATATATAGCCCACCCTTCCGAGTGGGTCCGGTCCCCCGGATCCCGATCGCCTAAAATTATTCCGGGCCATCAAATACGACCTATGGAACCATAGTCACCGCCCCGCTGTGGCCATTCCTCGTTGTTTTGCATTTTACGGCCAAAAAACTAGAATTTTGCCCGATTCCCATATTTTCGTGTGCTATATAGCCCATGCCTTCCGAGTGGGTCCGGGCCCCCGGATCCCGATCGCCTAAAATTATTCCGGGCCATCAAATAAGACCTAAGGAACCATAGTCACCGCCCCACCATGGCCATTCCTTGTTGTTTTGCGTTTTACGGCCAAAAAATTAGAATTCCGCCCGATTCCCATATATTCGTGTGCTATATATAGCCCACCCTTCCGAGTGGGTCCGGTCCCCCGGATCCCGATCGCCTAAAATTATTCCGGGCCATCAAATACGACCTAAGGAACCATAGTCACCGCTCTGCCATGGCCATTCCTCGTTGCTTTGCATTTTACGGCCAAAAAACTAGAAATTCGCCGGATTCCCATATTTTCGTGTGCTATATAGCCCATGGCTTTCGAGTGGGTCCGGTCCCCCGGACCCCGATCGCCTAAAATTATTCGGGGCCAGCAAATTCGACCTATGGAACCATAGTCACCGCCCAGCCATGGCCGTTCCTCGTTGTTTTGCGTTTTACGGCCAAAAAATTAGAATTCCGCCCGATTCCCATATATTCGTGTGCTATATATAGCCCACCCTTCCGAGTGTGTCCGGTCCCCCGGATCCTGATCGCCTAAAATTATTCCAGGCCATCAAATACGACCTAAGGAACCATAGTCACTGCCCCGCTGTGGCCGTTCCTCGTTGTTTTGCATTTAACGGCGAAATAACTAGAATTTCGACCGATTCCCATATTTTCGTGTGCTATATATCCCATGCCTTCCGAGTGGGTGCATGCCCCCAGATCCCGATCGCTTAAAATTATTCCGGGCCATCAAATAAGACCTAAAGAACCATAGTCACCACCCCACTATGGCCGTTCCTCGTTGTTTTGCGTTTTACGGCCAAAACATTAGAATTCCACCCGATTCCCATATATTCGTGTGCTATATATAGCCCACCCTTCCGAGTGGGTCCGGTCCCTCGGATCCCGATCGCCTAAAATTTTTCCAGGCCATCAAATATGACCTAAGGAACCATAGTCACTGCCCCGCCGTGGCCGTTCCTCATTGTTTTGCATTTTAAGGCCAAAAAACAAGAATTTCGCCCGATTCCCATATTTTTGTGTGCTATATAGCCCATGCCTTGTGAGTGGGTCCGGGTCCCCGGACCCCGATCGCCTAAAATTATTCGGGGCAATCAAATTCGACCTATGGAACCATAGTCACCTCCCAGCCATGGCCGTTCCTCGTTGTTTTGCATTTTACGGCCAAAAAACTAGAATTCCGCCCGATTCCCATATATTCGTGTGCTATAGCCCACGCCTTCCGAGTGGGACCGGGCCCCTCGGACCCCGATCGCCTAAACTTTTTTCGAGCAATCAAATACGACCTAAGGAACCAAAGTCACCACCCCGCCATGGCCGTTCCTCGTTGTTTTGCGTTTTACGGCAAAAAAACTAGAATTCCGCCCGATTCCCATATATTCGTGTGCTATAGCCCACGCCTTCCTAGTGGGTCTGGGCCCCCCGGACCCCGATCGCCTAAAATTTTTTCGGGCTATCAAATATGACCTAAGGAACAAGAGTCACCGCCCCGCCATGGCCGTTCCTCGTTGTTTTGCATTTTACGGCCAAAAAACTAGAATTTCGCCCGATTTTCATATTTTCGTGTGCTATATAGCCAATGCCTTCCGAGTGGGTCCAGGCCCCCGGACCCCGATCGCCTAAAATTATTTGGGGCTATCAAATTTGCCCTAAGGAACCATAGTCACCGTCCCGCCATAGCCGTTCCACGTTGTTTTGCGTTTTACGGCCAAAAAATTAGAATTCTGCCCGATTCCCATATTTTCATGTGCTATAGCCCACGCCTTCCGAGTGGGTCCGGCCCCTCGGACCCCGATCGCCTAAATTAATTCCGGGCCATCAAATACGATAAGGAACCATAGTCACCGCCCTGCCATGGCCGTTCCTCGTTGTTTTACATTTTACGGACAAAAAACTAGAATTTCTCCTGATTCCCATATTTTCGTGTGCTATAACCCACTCCTTCCGAGTGGGTCCGGGCCCCCCGGACCCCAATTGCCTAAAATTTATTTGGGCCATCAAATACGACCTAAGGAACCATTTTTACCTCCCCGCCATGTCCGTTCCTCGTTGTTTTGCGTTTTACGGACAAAAAACTAGAATTTTGCCCGATTCCCATATTTTCGTGTGCTATATATAGCCCACTCCTTCCGAGTGGGTCCGGGCCCCCCGAAACTGGATTGCCTAAAATATTTCCAGGCCATCAAATATGACCTAAGGAACCATAGTCATCGCCCCGTCATGGCCGTTCCTCGTTGTTTTGCGTTTTACGGCCAAAAAACTAGATTTCCTCCCGATTCCCATATATTCGTGTGTTGTAGCCCACGCCTTCCGATTGGGTCCGGGTCCCCCGAACCCCGATCGCCTAAACTTTTTTCGAGCAATCAAATACGACCTAAGGAACCAAAGTCACCACCCCGCCATGGCCGTTCCTCGTTGTTTTGCGTTTTACGGCAAAAAAACTAGAATTCCGCCCGATTCCCATATATTCGTGTGCTATAGCCCACGCCTTCCTAGTGGGTCTGGGCCCCCCGGACCCCGATCGCCTAAAATTTTTCCGGGCTATCAAATACGACCTAAGGAACCAGAGTCACTGCCCCGCCGTGGCCATTCCTCATTGTTTTGAATTTTACGGCCAAAAAAATAGAATTTCGCCCGATTTCCATATTTTCGTGTGCTATATAGCCCATGCCTTCCGAGTGGGTCCGGGCCCCCGGACCCCGATCGCCTAAAATTATTTGGGGCCATCAAATTCGACCTGAGGAACCATAGTCACCATCCTGCCATAGCCGTTCCACGTTGTTTTGTATTTTACGGCCAAAAGATTAGAATTCCGCCCGATTCGCATATATTCGTGTGCTATATATAGTCCACGCCTTTCGAGTGGGTCCGGTCCCCCGGATCGCGATCCCCTAAAATTATTCCGGGCCATCAAATAGGACCTAAGGAACCATAGTCACCACCCCCCATGGCCGTTCCTCGTTGTTTTGCGTTTTATGGCCAAAAAATTAGAATTCCGCCTGATTCCCATATATTCGTGTGCTATATATAGCCCACCCTTCCGAGTGGGTCCGGTCCCCCGGATCCCGATCGCCTAAAATTATTCCGGGCCATCAAATACGACCTATGGAACCATAGTCACCGCCCCGCTGTGGCCATTCCTCGTTGTTTTGCATTTTACGGCCAAAAAACTAGAATTTTGCCCGATTCCCATATTTTCGTGTGCTATATAGCCCATGCCTTCCGAGTGGGTCCGGGCCCCCGGATCCCGATCGCCTAAAATTATTCCGGGCCATCAAATAAGACCTAAGGAACCATAGTCACCGCCCCACCATGGCCATTCCTTGTTGTTTTGCGTTTTACGGACAAAAAATTAGAATTCCGCCCGATTCCCATATATTCGTGTGCTATATATAGCCCACCCTTCCGAGTGGGTCCGGTCCCCCGGATCCCGATCGCCTAAAATTATTCCGGGCCATCAAATACGACCTAAGGAACCATAGTCACCGCTCTGCCATGGCCGTTCCTCGTTGCTTTGCATTTTACGGCCAAAAAACTAGAAATTCGCCGAATTCCCATATTTTCGTGTGCTATATAGCCCATGGCTTTCGAGTGGGTCCGGTCCCCCGGACCCCGATCGCCTAAAATTATTCGGGGCCAGCAAATTCGACCTATGGAACCATAGTCACCGCCCAGCCATGGCCGTTCCTCGTTGTTTTGCGTTTTACGGCCAAAAAATTAGAATTCCGCCCGATTCCCATATATTCGTGTGCTATATATAGCCCACCCTTCCGAGTGTGTCCGGTCCCCCGGATCCTGATCGCCTAAAATTATTCCAGGCCATCAAATACGACCTAAGGAACCATAGTCACTGCCCCGCTGTGGCCGTTCCTCGTTGTTTTGCATTTAACGGCGAAATAACTAGAATTTCGACCGATTCCCATATTTTCGTGTGCTATATATCCCATGCCTTCCGAGTGGGTGCATGCCCCCAGATCCCGATCGCTTAAAATTATTCCGGGCCATCAAATAAGACCTAAAGAACCATAGTCACCACCCCACTATGGCCGTTCCTCGTTGTTTTGCGTTTTACGGCCAAAACATTAGAATTCCACCCGATTCCCATATATTCGTGTGCTATATATAGCCCACCCTTCCGAGTGGGTCCGGTCCCTCGGATCCCGATCGCCTAAAATTTTTCCAGGCCATCAAATATGACCTAAGGAACCATAGTCACTGCCCCGCCGTGGCCGTTCCTCATTGTTTTGCATTTTAAGGCCAAAAAACAAGAATTTCGCCCGATTCCCATATTTTTGTGTGCTATATAGCCCATGCCTTGTGAGTGGGTCCGGGTCCCCGGACCCCGATCGCCTAAAATTATTCGGGGCAATCAAATTCGACCTATGGAACCATAGTCACCTCCCAGCCATGGCCGTTCCTCGTTGTTTTGCGTTTTACGGCCAAAAAACTAGATTTCCTCCCGATTCCCATATATTCGTGTGTTGTAGCCCACGCCTTCCGATTGGGTCCGGGTCCCCCGAACCCCGATCGCCTAAACTTTTTTCGAGCAATCAAATACGACCTAAGGAACCAAAGTCACCACCCCGCCATGGCCGTTCCTCGTTGTTTTGCGTTTTACGGCAAAAAAACTAGAATTCCGCCCGATTCCCATATATTCGTGTGCTATAGCCCACGCCTTCCTAGTGGGTCTGGGCCCCCCGGACCCCGATCGCCTAAAATTTTTCCGGGCTATCAAATACGACCTAAGGAACCAGAGTCACTGCCCCGCCGTGGCCATTCCTCATTGTTTTGAATTTTACTGCCAAAAAAATAGAATTTCGCCCGATTTCCATATTTTCGTGTGCTATATAGCCCATGCCTTCCGAGTGGGTCCGGGCCCCCGGACCCCGATCGCCTAAAATTATTTGGGGCCATCAAATTCGACCTGAGGAACCATAGTCACCATCCTGCCATAGCCGTTCCACGTTGTTTTGTATTTTACGGCCAAAAGATTAGAATTCCTCCTCATTCCCATATATTCGTGTGCTATAGCCCACGCCTTCCGAGTGGGTCCGGGCCCCCGGACCCTGATCGCCTAAAATTATTCTGGGCCATCAAATACGACCTAAGGAACCATAGTCACCACCCCACCATGGCCGTTCCTCGTTGTTTTGCGTTTTACGGCCAAAAAACTAGAATTCCGCCCGATTCCCATATTTTCATGTGCTAAGCCAGCCCACCCTTCCGAGTGGGTCTGGTCCCCCGGATCCCGATCGCCTAAAATTATTCCGGGCCATCAAATACGAACTAAGGAACCATAGTCACCGCTCCGTTGTGGCCGTTCCTCGTTGTTTTGCATTTTACGGCCAAAAAACTAGAAATTCGCCCGATTCCCATATTTTCGTGTGCTATATAGCCCATGGCTTTCAAGTGGGTCCGGTCCCCCGGACCCCGATCGCCTAAAATTATTCGGGGCCAGCAAATTCGACCTATGGAACCATTGTCACCGCCCAGCCATGGCCGTTCCTCATTGTTTTGCGTTTTACGGCCAAAAAATTAGAATTCCGCCCGATTCCTATATATTCGTGTGCTATATATAGCCCACCCTTCCGAGTGTGTCCGGTCCCCCGGATCCTGATCGCCTAAAATTATTCCAGGCCATCAAATACGACCTAAGGAACCATAGTCACTGCCCCGCTGTGGCCGTTCCTCGTTGTTTTGCATTTAACGGCGAAATAACTAGAATTTCGACCGATTCCCATATTTTCGTGTGCTATATATCCCATGCCTTCCGAGTGGGTGCAGGCCCCTGGATCCCGATCGCTTAAAATTATTCCGGGCCATCAAATAAGACCTAAAGAACCATAGTCACCACCCCACCATGGCCGTTCCTCGTAGTTTTGAGTTTTACGGCCAAAAAATTAGAATTCCACCCGATTCCCATATATTCGTGCGCTATATATAACCCACCCTTCCGAGTGGGCCCGGTCCCCCGGATCCCGATCGCCTAAAATTATTTCGGGCCATCAAATACGACCTAAGGAACCATAGTCACCGCCACGCCGTGGCCGTTCCTCGTTGTTTTGCATTTTACGGCCAAAAAACTTAGAATTTCGCCTGATTCCCATATTTTCGTGTTCTATATATCCCATGCCTTCCGAGTGGGTCCGGGGCCTCGGATCCCGATCGCCTAAAATTATTCCGGGCCATCAAATAAGACCTAAAGAACCATAGTCACCACCCCACTATGGCCGTTCCTCGTTGTTTTGCGTTTTACATCAAAAACATTAGAATTCCGCCCGATTCCCATATATTCGTGTGCTATATATAGCCCACCCTTCTGAGTGGGTCCGGTCCCCCAGATCCCGATCGCCTAAAATTTTTTCGGGCCATCAAATACGACCTAAGGAACCATAGTCACCGCCCTGCCGTGGCCGTTCCTCGTTGTTTTGCATTTTACGGCCAAAAAACTAGAATTTCGCCCGATTTCCATATATTCGTGTGCTATAGCCCACGCCTTCCGAGTGGGACTGGGCCCCCCGGAACCCGATTACCTAAACTTTTTCCGGGCCATCAAATACGACCTAAGGAACCATAGTCACCGCCCCTGCCATGTCCGTTCCTCGTTGTTTTGCATTTTACATCCAAAAGACTAAAATTTCGCCCGATTCCAATATTTTCGTGTGCTATAGCCCACGCGTTCCGAGTGGTTCCGTGACCCAGACCCCGATCGCCTAAAATTATTCGGGGCCATCAAATATGACCTAAGGAACCATAGTCACAGCCCTGCCATGGCTGTTCCTCATTCTTTTGCGTTTTACGGCCAAAAACCTAGAATTCCGCCCGATTCCCATATTTTCGTGTGCTATAGCCCACGGCTTCCAAGTGGTCCCGGGACCCCCAGACCCCGATCGCCTAAAAATTTTTCGCACCATCAAATATGACCTAAGGAACCATAGTCAATGCCCCACCATGATCGTTCGATTGCCTTATTTTCTTTAGCTATAGCCCGCGCCTTCCGAGTGGGTCTGGGCCCCCGGACCCCGATCACCTAAAATTCATTTGAGCCATCAAATACGACCTAAGGAACCATAGTCACCGCCCCGCCGTGGCCGTTCCTCGGTGTTTTGCATTTTACGGCATAAAAACTAGAATTTCGCCTGATTCTCAGATTTTCGTGTGGTATATAGCCCATGCCTTCCGAGTGGGTCCGGGCCCCCGGACCCCGATCGCCTAAAATTATTCGGGGCCATCAAATTCGACCTAAGGAACCATAGTCACCGACCCGCCATGGCCGTTCCTCGTTGTTTTGTGTTTTACGACCAAAAAACTAGAATTCCGCCTGATTCCCATATATTCGTGTGCTATAGCCAACGCCTTCCGAGTGGGACCGGGGCCCCTGGACCCCGATCGCCTAAAATTTTTTAGATCCATCAAATACGACCTAAGGAACCATAGTCACCGCCCCGCCGTGGCCGTTCCTCATTGTTTTGCATTTTACGGCAAAAAACTAGAATTTCGCGCGATTCCCATATTTTCGTGTGCTCTAACCAATGCCTTCCGAGTGGGCCCAGGTCCCTCTAAACAGGATTGCCTAAAATTTTTCCAGAACATCAAATACGACCTAAGGAACCATAGTCACCGCCCCCCCCCCATGATGTTTCTCGTGCTATAGCCCACGCCTTCCAAGTGTGTCCGGGGCCCCCGAATCCCGATCACCTAAACCTTTTCCGAGCCATCAAATACAACCTATAGAACCATAGTCACCGTCCAGCTGTGGACTTTCCTCGTTGTTTTGCATTTTACGACCAAAAAACTAGAATTTCGCCCAATTCCCATATTTTCGTGTGCTATAAGCCCATGCCTTTCGAGTGGGTCCAGGCCCTCGGACCCCGATCGCCTAAAATTATTGAGGGCCATCAAATACGACCTAAGGAACCATAGTCACTGCCCCGCCATGACCGTTCCTCGTTGTTTTGCATTTTATGGCAAAAAAACTAGAATTTCGCCCGATTCCCTAATTTTCGTGTGCTATAGCCCATGCTTTCCGATTGGTCCAGGCCCCTGGACCCCGATCACCTAAAATTATTTGGGGCCATCAAATTTGACCTAAGGAACCATAGTTACTGCCCCTCCATGGCCGTTCCTCGTTGTTTTGCATTTTATGGCCAACAAACTAGAATTCCGCTCGGTTCCCATATATTTGTGTGCTATAGCCCACGCCTTCTGAGTGGGATCGGGACCCCAGGACCCCGATCGCCTAAACTTTTTCTGAGCCATCAAATACGACCTAAGGAACCATACTCACCTCCCGACCATGGCCGTTCCTCGTTGTTTTTGCATTTTACGGCCAAAAAACTAGAATTTCGCCCGATTCCCATATTTTCGTGTGCTAAAGCCCATGCCTTCCGAAGGGGTCCGGGCCCCCTGACCCCGATCGCCTAAATATATTCCGGGCCATCAAATATGACCTAAGGAACCATAGTCACCACCCCTCCATGGCCGTTTCTTATTGTTTTGAGTTTTACGGCCAAAAAGCTAGAATTCCGCCCGATTCCCATATTTTCGTGTGATATAGCCCACGCATTCCAAGTGGGACCGGGCCCCCGAACCCCGATCGCCTAAAATTTTTTCGAGCCATCAACTACGACCTAAGGAACCATAGTCACCGCCCCGCCATGACCGTTCCTCATCTTTTTCCTTTTTACGTCCAAAAAACTAGAATTTCGCGCGATTGCCATATTTTCGTGAGCTAAAGCCCATGCCTTCCGAGCCCCGATCGCCTAAAATTTATTTGGGCCATCAAATATGACCTAAGGAACCATAGTCACCGCCCCTCTAAGGCCATTCCTCGTTGTTTTGCTTTTTACGACCAAAAAACTAGAATTCCGCCCGATTCCTATATTTTCGTGTGCTCTAGCCCACGCTTTTCCGAGTGTGCCCGGGTCCTCCGAAACCGGATTGCCTAACATTTTTCCAGGCCATTAAATACTACCTAAGGAACCATAGTCACCGCCCCTCCATGGCCGTTCCTCGTTGTTTTGCGTTTTACGGCCAAAAAACTAGAATTCCGCCTAATTCCCATATATTCGTGTGCTATAGCCCACGCCTTCCGAGTGGGTTCGGGCCCCCGGACTCCGATCGCCTAAAATTATTCGGGGCCATAATATTCGACCTAAGGAACCATAGTTACCGCCCCGCCATGGACGTTCCTCGTTGTTTTGCATTTTACGGCCAACAAACTAGTATTCCGCCCGCTTCTCATATATTCGTGTGCTATAGCCCACGCCTTCCGAGTGGGATCGGGCCCCCAGGACCCCGATCTCCTAAACTTTTTCCGAGCCATTAAATACGACCTAAGGAACCATAGTCACCTCCCGACCATGGCCGTTCCTTGTTGTTTTTGCATTTTACGGCCAAAAAACTAGAATTTCGCCCGATTCCCATATTTTCTTGTGCTATAGCCCATGCCTTCCGAATGGTTATTTGGGCCATCAAATATGACCTAAGGAACCATAGTCACCGTCCCTCCATGACCATTCCTCATTGTTTTGCTTTTTACAACCAAAAAACTAGAATTCCGCCCGATTCCCATATTTTCATGTGCTCAGCCCACTCTTTCCGAGTGTGCCCGGGTCCTCCGAAACCGGATTGCCTAACATTTTTCCAGGCCATCAAATATGACCTAAGGAACCATAGTCACCGCCCTGCCATGGCCGTTCCTCGTTATTTTGCATTTTACGGCCAAAAAACTAGAATTCTGCCCGATTCCCATATATTCGTGTGCTATAGCCCACGCGTTCCGAGTGGTTCCGGGCCCCCCGGACCCCGATCGCCTAAAATTTTTCTGCGCTATCAAATACGACCTAAGGAACCATAGTCACCGCCCCGCCATGACCGTTCCTCGTTGTTTTGCTTTTTACGACCAAAAAACTAGAATTCCGCTTGATTCCTATATTTTCGTGTGCTCTAGCCCATGCCTTCCGAGTGGGCCCGGGTCCCCCGAACAGGATTGCCTAACATTATTCCAGGCCATCAAATACGACCTAAGGAACCATAATCACCGCCCCGCCATGGTCGTTCCTCGTTGTTTTGCGTTTTACGGCCAAAAAATTAGAATTTCGCCCGATTACCATATATTCGTGTGCGATATATAGCCCACGCCTTCCGAGTGGGTCCGGTCCCCCCGGATCCCGATCGCCTAAAATTATTACGGGCTATCAAATACTACCTAAGGAACCATAGTCACCGCCCCGCCATGGCCATTCCTCGTTGTTTTGCATTTTACGGCCAAAAAACTAGAATTTCGCCCGATTCCCATATTTTCGTGTGCTATATAGCCCATGCCTTCCGAGTGGGTCCGGGCCCCCGGACCCCGATCGCCTAAAATTATTCGGGGCCATCAAATTCGACCTAAGGAACCATAGTCACCACCCCGCCATGGCCGTTCCTCGTTGTTTTCCGTTTTACGGCCAAAAAACTAGAATTCTGCCTGATTCCCATATATTCGTGTGCTATAGCCCACGCCTTCCGAGTGGGACCGGGCCTCCCGGACCCCGATTGCCTAAAATATTTCCGAGCCATCAAATACAACCTAAGGAACCATAGTCACCACCCCTGCCATGGTTGTTCCTCGTTGTTTTTCATTTTATGGCCAAAAGACTAGAATTTCGCCCGATTCCCATATTTTCGTGTGATATAGCCCACGCCTTCCGAGTGGTTCCGGGCCCCCAGACCCCGATCGCCTAAAATTATTCGGGGCCGTCAAATATGACCTAAGGAACCATAGTCACAGCTCTACCATGGCCGTTCCTCGTTGTTTTGCGTTTTACGGCCAAAAAACTAGAATTTTGCCCGATTACCATATTTTCGTGTGCTATAGCCCACGGTTTCCAAGTGGGTCCAAGCCCCCGGACCTTGATCGCCTAAGGAACAATAGTCACCTCACCGCCATGACCATTCCTCATTTTTTTTCCTTGTACGTCCAAAAAACTAGAATTTCGCGCGATTGCCATATTTTCTTGAGCTATAGCCCACGCCTTCCGAGTGGGTCTGGGCCCCCCTGACCCCGATCGCCTAAAATTTATTTGGCCCATAAAATACGACCTAAGGAACCATAGTCACCGCCCCGCCATGGGCGTTCCTCGGTATTTTGCATTTTACGGCAAAAAAACTAGAATTTCGCCTGATTCCCAGATTTTCGTTTGGTATATAGCCCATGCCTTCTGAGTGGGTCCAGGCCCCCGGACCTCAATCGCCTAAAATTATTCGGGGCCATCAAATTCGACCTAAGGAACCATAGTCACCGCCCCGCCATGGCCGTTCCTCGTTGTTTTTGTCTTTTAATTCCGCCTGATTCCCATATATTCGTTTGCTATAGCCCACGCCTTCCGAGTTGGACCAGGCCCCTCGGACCCCGATCGCCTAAACTTTTTCCGAGCCATCAAATACGACCTAAGGAACCATAGTCACCACCCCGCCGTGGCCGTTCCTCGTTGTTTTGCATTTTATGGCAAACAACTAGAATTTCGCCCGATTCCCATATTTTCGTGAGCTATAGCCCATGCCTTCCGAGTGGGTCCGGGCCCCCCGGACCCCGATCGCCTAAAATTTATGTAGGCCATCAAATACGACCCAAGGAACCATAGTCACCACCCCGCCATGAACGTTCCTCGTTGTTTTGCTTTTTACGACTAAAAAACTAGAATTCCGCTCGATTCCCATATTTTCGTGTGCTATAACCCTCGCCTTCCGAGTGGGCCCGGGGCCCCCGGAATCGGATAGCCTTAAATTTTTTATGGGCGATAAAATACGACCTAAGGAATCATAGTCACCTCCCCGCCATGACCCTTCCTCATTTTTTGCGTTTTAGGGCCAAAAAACTAGAATTCCGCCCGATTCCCATATATTCGCGTGCTATAGCCCACGCCTTCCGAGTGGGTCCGGGCCCCCCGGACCCTGATCGCCTAAAATATTTACGGGCTATCAAATATGACCTAAGGAACCATAGCCACCGCCTCGCCATGACCGTTCATCGTTGTTTTGCTTTATACGGCCAAAAAACTAGAATTTCCCCCGATTTCCATATTTTCGTGTGCTATAGCCCACGCCTTCAAAGTGGGTCCGGACCCCCATCGACTAAAATTTTTCCGAGCCATCAAATACAACCTGAGGAACCGTAGTCACCACCCCGCCATGGCCTTTCCTCGTTGTTTTGCGTTTTACGGACAAAAAACTAGAATTCCACCTGATTCCCATATTTTCGTGTGCTATAGCCCATGCCTTCCAAGTGGGTCCGGGCTCCCGGACCCCGATCGGCTAAAAATTTTTCGGGGTCATCAAATATGATCTAAGGAACCATAGTCACCGCACTGCCATGGCCATTCCTTGTTATTTTGCGTTTTACGGCCAAAAAACTAGAATTCCGCCGGATTCCCATATATTCGTGTGCTATAGCCCACGCCTTCCGAATGGGTCCGGGCCCCCAGACCCCGATCGCCTAAAATTATTCCGGGCCATCGAATACGACCTAAGGAACCATAGTCACCGCCCCGCCATGATCGTTCCTCATGTTTTGCGTTTTTCGACCAAAAAACTAAAATTCTGTCCGATTCCCATATTTTCGTGTGCTATAGCCCACGCCTTCCAAGTGGGTCCGGGACCCTCGGACCCCGATCGCCTAAAGTTTTTCCACGCCATCAAATACGATCTAAGGAACTATAGACACCGTCCCGCCATGATCGTTCCTCATTTTTTGCATTTTACGGCCAAAATCCTAGAATTCCGCCCGATTCCCATATTTTCGTTTGCTATAGCCCATGCCTTCCAAGTGGTCTAGGGACCCCCAGACCCTGATCGCCTAAAATTATTTCGGGCCATCAAATATAACCTAAGGAATCATAGTCACTGCCCTTCCATGACCGTTCCTCGTTATTGTGCGTTTTACAGTAAAAAAACTAGAGTTCCGCCCGATTCCCATATTTTCGTGTGCTATAAGCCCACGCATTCTTAGTGGACCCGGGGCCCCCGGACCCCGATCGCCTAAAAATTTTCCGGGCCATCCAATATGACCTAAGGAACCATAGTCACCGTCCCGCCATGATCGTTCCTCATTCTTTTGAGTTTTACAGCCAAAACACTAGAATTCAACTCGATTACCAGATTTTCGTGTTCCGCCTTCCGAGTGGTCCCGGGACCGCCAGACCCCGATCGCCTAAAGTTTTTCCGGGTAATCAAATATGACCTAAGGAACCATAGTCACCGCCTAGCCATGATCTTTCATCATGTTTTGCCTTTTTTGGCCAAAAAACTAGAATTACGCCTGAATCTCATATTTTCGTGTGCTATAGCCCACCCCTTCCGAGTGGGCCCGGGCCACCTGAACTCGGATAGTCTAAAAATTTTTCGGGCAATCAAATACGACCTAAGGAACCATATTCACTGCCCAACCATGACCGGTTCTATTTTCTTTGCATTTTACGGCCAAAAAACTAGAATTCCGCCCGATTCCTATATTTTTGTTTGCTATAAGCCCACGCCTTCCGAGTGGGCCGGGCCCCGTGGACTCGGATCGCCTAAAATTTTTTAGGGCCATCAAATACGACCAAAATAACCATAGTCACCGCCTCGCTATGACCGTTCTACGCGTTTTTGCATTTTACGGCCAAAAAACTAGAATTTCGCCCGATTCCCATATTTGTGTGTGATATCGCCCATGCCTTCCCAGTTGGCAGGGCCCCCCGGACCCGGATCGCCTAAAATGTATCCCGGCCTTCAAATACGACCTAAGGAACCATAGTAACCGCCTCGCCATGACCTTTCCACGTTGTTTTGCGCTTTACGGCTAAAAAACTAGAATTCCGCCCGATTCCAATATTTCCGTGTGCTCTAGCCCACGCATTCTCAGTGGGCCCGGGGCCCCCGGACCCCGATGGCCTAAAATATTTCCCAGCCATCAAATATGACCTAAGGAATCGTAGTCACCACCCTGCCATGACCGTTTCTCATTTATTTGCGTTTTACGGCCAAAAAACTAGAATTCAGCTCGATTACCATATTTTCGTATGCCGCCTTCCGAGTAGGCCGGGCCCCTCAAGACCCGGATCGCTTTAAGTTTTTCCGGGTCATCATATACGACCTAAGGAACCATAGTCAGTGACCCTCCATGAACGTTCCTTATTTTTTTGTGTTTTATGGCCAAGAAACTAGAATTCCGCCTGATTCCCATATTTTCGTATGCTATAGCCTAAGCCTTCCCAATGGGCTGGGCCCCCGGACTCGGATCGCCTAAAATTTTTTCGGGCCATTAAATACGACCTAAGGAACCATAGTCACCGCCCGCCATGAATTTTCCTCATGTTTTGCATTTTTCGGCCAAAAAACTAAAATTCTGCCCGATTCGCATATTTTCATGTGCTATATAGCCCACGCCTTCCAAGTGGTCCCGGGACCCCCGGAGCACGATCGCCTAAAATTGTTCCAGGCCATCAAATACGACCTAAGGAACCATAGACACCACCCATCCATGATCGTTCCTCATTTTTTGCGTTTTCGGCCAAAAAAACTAGAATTCCGCCTGATTCCCATATTTTCGTGTGCTATAGCCCATGCCTTCAAAGTGGGCTGGACCCCTCGGACTCGGATCGCCTAAAATATTTTCGGGCCATAAATTACGACCCAGAGAACCATAGTCAGCACCTTGCCAAGTTCGTTCCTCATTTTTTGCATTTTACGGCCAAAAACCTAGAATTCCGCCCCATTCCCAAATTTTCGTGTGTTATAGCCCATGCCTTCCAAGTGGTCCCGGGACCCCCAGACCCTGATCGCCTAAAATTGTTTTGGGCCATCAAATGCGACCTAAGGAACCATAGTCACCTCCCTGCCATGATCGTTCTTCATTTTTTGCATTTTACAGCCAAACAACTAGAATTCCGCCCGATTCCCATATTTTCGTGTGCTATAGCCCACGCCTTCCAAGTGGTCCTGGGACCTCCGGACCCCGATCGCCTAAAAATTTTCCGGGCCATCAAATACGATCTGACGAACCATAGTCACTGCCCCGCCTTGATCGTTCCTCATTTTTTGCGTTTTTTGGCCAAAAAACTAGAATTTCGCCCGATTCCCATATTTTAGTATGCTATAGCCCACACCTTCCAAGTGGTCCCGGGACCCCCAGACCCTAATCGCCTAAAAAAATTTTGGGCCATCAAATACAACCTAAGGAACCATAGTCACCGCCTCGCCATGATCGTTCCTCATTATTTGCGTTTTTCGACAAAAAACTAGAATTCCGCCCGATTCCCATATTTTCGTGTGCTATCCCATGCCGTCCCAATGGGCCGAGCAACCGGACACGGATCGCCTAATATTTTTCCGGGCCATTAAATACGACATAAGGAACCATAGTCACCGCCCCGCCATGATCTTTCTTCATGTTTTGCGTTTTTCGGCAAAAAAACTAAAATTCCACCTCATTCCCATATTTTCGTGTGCTATAGCCCACGCCTTCCAAGTGTCCCGGGACCCCCGAACCCCGATCTCCTAAAATTTTTCTGAGCCATCAAATACGACTTAAGGAACCATAGTTACCTCCCCACCATGATCGTTCCTCATTTTTTGCGTTTTTGGCCAAAAAACTAGAATTTCGCTTGATTCTCATATTTTCGTGTGCTATAGCCCACGACTTCCCAGTTTGCAAGGCCCCTTGGAACCGGATGGCCTAAAATTTTTTCGGACCACCAAATACGACCTAAGGAACCATAATCACCACCCCGCCATGACCTTTCCTCATTTTTTGCATTTTACAGCCAAAAAACTAGAATTCCGCCTGATTCCCGTATTTTCGTGTGCTATAGCACACGCCTTCCGAGTGGGCATGACCCCCCGGACTCGGATCGCCTAAAAACTTTTCGGGCCATCAAATATGACCCATAGAACCATAGTCACAGCCTTTCTATGTTTGTTCCTCATTTTTTGTGTTTTACGGCAAAAAACCTAGAATTCCGCCTGATTCTCATATTTTCGTGTGCTATAGCCCATGCCATCCAAGTGGTCCCGGGACCCCCAGACCCTGATTGCCTAAAACTTTTTTGGGCCATCAAATACGACCTAAGGAACAATAGTCACCGCCCCTCCATGATCGTTCCTCATTTTTTGCATTTTACGGCCAAACAACTAGAATTCCCCCCGATTCCCATATTTTCGTGTCCTATAGCCCACACCTTCCAAGTGGTCCCGGGACCCCTAGACCCTGATCGCCTAAAACATTTTTGGGCCATCAAATATGTCCTAAGGAACCAAAGTCACCGCCATGATCGTTCATCATGTTTTGCATTTTTTGGCCAAAAAACTAGAATTCCGCCTGATTCCCATATTTTCGTGTGCTATAGCCCACACCTTCCCAATGGGTAGGGCCCCCCGGAGCCGGATCGCCTAAAATTTTTTCGGAAATTAAATATGACCCAAGGAAACGTAGTCACCGCCCCGCCATGATCGTTCCTCATTTTTTGCGTTTTTTAGCAAATAAACTAGAATTTCGCCTGATTCCCATATTTTCGTGTGCTATAGCCCACGCCTTCCTAGTGGGTAGGGCCCCCCGGAGCCGGATCACCTAAAATTTTTCCAGGCCATCAAATACGACCTAAGGAACCATTGTCACCTCCCTTACATGACCTTTCCTCATTTTTTGCATTTTACGGCCAAAAAACTAGAATTCCGCCTGATTCCCATATTTTTGTGTGCTATAGCCCATGCCTTCCGAGTGGGCTGGGCCCCCCGGACTCGTATCGCCTAAAATTTTTTCGGGCCATCAAATACGACCTAAGGAACCATAGTCACTACCCCACCATGATCGTTCCTCATTATTTGTGTTTTTCGGCCAAAAAACTAGAATTTCGCTTAATTCCCATATTTTCATGTGCTATAGCCCACGCCTTCCCAGTGGGTAGGGCCCCCGGGAAACCAGATCGCCTAAAAATTTTTCGGACAATCAAATACGACCTAAGGAACCATAGTCACCGCCCCTCCATGACCTTTACACATTATTTCCATTTTACGGCCAAAAAACTAGAATACCGCCTGATTCCTATATTTTCGTGTGCTATAGCCCACGCCTTCCGAGTGGGCCGGGCCCCCTGGACTCGGATAGCCTAAAAAATTTTCAGGCCATCAAAAATGACCTAAGGAAAAATAGTCACTGCCCCGCCATGATCTTTCCTCGCTTTTTGCGTTTTACGGCCAAAAAACTAGAATTTCGCCTGATTCCCATATTTTCATGTGCTATAGCCCACGCCTTCCAAGTAGGCCCGGGCACCGGGACCCCGATCGCCTAAATTTTTCCGGACCATCATATATGACATAAGTAACCATAGTCACTGCCCCGGCATGACCTTTCCTCATTTTTTGCATTTTACAGCAAAAAAACTAGAATTCCGCCTGATTCCCATATTTTCGTGTGCTATAGCCCACGCCTTCCCAATGGGTAGGGCCCCCCCGGAGCCGGATCGCCTAAAAAATTTCCGGCCCATCAAACACGACCTAAGGAACCATAGTCACCGCCTCACCATGAGCTTTCCTCATTTTTTGCATTTTACGGCCAAAAAACTAAAATTCCGCTCGATTCCCATATTTTCGGCCCCCCGGACTCGGATAGCCTAAAAATTTTCTGGGCCATCAAATACGATCTGAGGAACCATAGTCACCGTCCCGCCATGATCGTTCCTCATGTTTTGCATTTTTCGGCCACAAAACTAGAATTCCGCCCGATTCCCATATTTTTATGTGCTATAGCCCACGCTTTCCAAGTGGTACCGGGACCCCTGGACCCCGATCACCTAAAATTTTTCCAGGCCATCAAATACGACCTAAGGAACCATAGTCACCGCCCCGCCATGACCGTTCCTCATATTTTGCATTTTTTGGCCAAAAAACTAGACTTTCGCTTTATTCCCATATTTTCGTGTGCTATAGCCCACGTCTTCCCAGTGGGTAGGCCCCTCGGAGCCGGATCGCCAAAAATATTTCTAGGCCATCGAATATGACCCAAGGAACCATAGTCACCGCCTCGCCATGACCTTTCCTCATTTTTTGCATTTTACGGCCAAAAAACTAGAATTCCGCCCGATTCCCATATTTTCATGTGCTATAGCCCACGCCTTCCGAGTGGGCCGGGTCCCCCGGACTTGGATCTCCTAAAATTTTTTTGGCCCATCAAATACGACCTAAAAAACTGTAGTCACCGCCCTGCCATGACCGTTCCTCATTTTTTTGCATTTTACGGCCAAAGAACGAGAATTCCGCCCGATTCGCAAATTTTTGTGTGCTATGTAGCCCACGCCTTCCAAGATGTCCCGGGACCCCCGCACCCCAATCGCGTAAAAATTTTTCGGGCCATCAAATACGACCTAAGGAACCATAGCCACCTCCCCGCCATGATTGTTCCTCATTCTTTGCATTTTAAGGCCAAAAAACTAGAATTACGCCCGATTTTCATATATTCGTGTGCTATAGCCCACACCATCCGAGTTGGTCGACCCCCTGGACTCGGATCGCCTAAAATTTTTTCGGGCCATTAAATACGACCTAAGGAACCATATTCACCATCCCTCCATGATCGTTCCTCATGTTTTGCGTCTTTCGGCAAAAACCTAGAATTTTGCCCGATTCCCATATTTTCGTGTGCTATAACCCACGCCTTCCTAGTGGTACCGAGACCCCCGTACCCTGATCTCCTAAAAATTTTCCGGGCCATCAAATTCGACCAAAGGAACCATAGTTACCGCCCCGCCATGATCGTTCCTCAATTTTTGAATTTTTCGGCAAAAAACTAGAATTTCGCCTGATTCCCATATTTTCATGTGCTATAGCCCACGCCTTCCCAGTGGGTAGGCCCCCCGGAGCCGGATCGCCTAAAATTTTTCCAGGCCATCAAATACGACCTATGGAACCATAGTCACCACCCCGCCATGACCTTTCCTCATTTTTTCCATTTTACGGCTAAAAACTAGAATTTCGCCCGATTCCCATATTTTCGTGTGCTATAGCCCACGCCTTCCGTGTCGGTCGGGCCCCCCGGACTCGGATCGCCTAAAATTTTTCCGGGCCATCAAATATGACCTATGGAACCATAGTCACCGCCCTGCCATGACCGTTCCTCATTTTTTGCATTTTACGGCCAAGGAACTTGAATTCCGCCCGATTCGCATATTTTCATGTGCTATATAGCCCACGCCTTCCAAGTGGTCCCGGGACCCCCGGAGCACGATCGCCTAAAATTGTTCCAGGCCATCAAATACGACCTAAGGAACCATAGTCACCGCCCTACAATGATCGTTCCTCATTCTTTGCATTTTACGGCTACAAAACTAGAATTCCCCCTGATTCCCATATTTTCGTGTGCTATAGCCTACACCTTCCAAGTGCTACCGGAAGCCTCGGACCCCGATCTCCTACAAATTTTATGGGCCATAAAATTCAACCTAAGGAACCATAGTCACCATTCCGCCGTGATCGTTCCTCAAATTTTGCCTTTTTAGGCAAAAAAACTAGAATTTCGCCCGATTCCCATATTTCCGTGTGCTATAGCACACGCCTTCCCAGTGGGTTGGCCCCCTAGAGCCGGATCATCTAAAAATTTTCCGTGCCATCTAATATGACCTAAGGAACCATAGTCACTGCCCCGCCATGACCTTTCCTCATTTTTTGCATTTTACGGCCAAAAAACTAGAATTCCGCATGATTCCCATATTTTCGTGTGCTATAGCCCACGCCTTTCGAGTAGGCCGGGCCCCCGCGGACTCGGATAGCCTAAAAATTTATCGGGCCATCAAATACAATCTAAATAACCATAGTCAGTGCCCTGCCATGACCGTTCCGCATTTTTTTGCGTTTTACGTCCAAAAAACTAGAATTTCGCTCGATCCCTATATTTTCGTGTGCTATAGCCCACGTCTTCCAAGTAGTTCCGGGACCCCCGGACCCTGATCGCCTAATTTTTTTTCGGGAAATCAAATATGACCTAAAGAAACATAGTCACTGCCCTGTCATGACCGTTCCTCATTTTATTGCGTTTTACGGCCAAAAGACTAGAATTTTTGACGATTCCCATATTTTCGTGTGCTATAGCCCACGCCTTCCGATTAGGCCCGGGCCCCCCGGACCCGGATCACCTAAAATTTTCTGGACCATCACATACGACCTAATGAACAATAGTCACCACCCTGCCATAACCATTCCTCGATTTATTTGTGTTTAACGTCCAAAAAACTAGAATATAACTCGATTCCCATATTTTCGTGTGCAACCCACGCCTTCCCAGTGGGTAGGGTCGCCCGGACCCGGATAGTTTAAACTTTTTCTAGGCCATCAAATATGACCTAAGGAACCATAGTCATCACCCTGCCATGACCGCTCCTCATGCTTTTGCATTTTACGGCCAAAGAACTGGAATTTCGCCTGATTCCCATATTTTCGTGTGCTATAGCCCACGCCTTCCGAGTGGGCCCGGGCCCCCGAACCCGGATTGCCTAATATTTTTCTGGATCAAATTTTGACCTAATGAACCATAGTCACCGCCCCGCATGACCGTTCCTCATTTTTTTGCGTTTTACGGCCAAAAAACTAGAATTCCGCCCGATTCCCATATTTTCGTGTGCTATAGCCCACGCCTTCCGAGTGGGCTGGGCCCCCCGGACTCAGATCGCCTAAAAATTTTTTGGGCCATCGAATAAAACCTAAGGAACCATAGTGTCCTCCCTACCATGACCGTTCCTCATTTGTTTGCATTATACGGCCAAAAAACTACAATTCTGCCTGATTCCCATATTTTTGTGTGCTATAGCCCACGCCTTCCAAGTGGTCTGGGGACTCCCGGACCCCGATTGCTTAAAATTTTCCTGGCCATCAAATACGACCTAAGGAACCATTGTCACCGCCCCGCTGTGATCGTTCCTCATTTTTTGTGTTTTTCGGCCAAAAAACTAAAATTTCGCATGATTCCCATATTTTTGTGTGCAGCCCACGCCTTCCGAGTGGGCCGGCCCCCACGGACTCGGATCGCCTAAAATTTTTTTGGGCTATTAAACACGACCTAAGGAACCATATTCACCGTCCCGCCATGATCGTTCCTCATGTTTTCCGTTTTTAGCCAAAAAACTAGTATTCCGTACGATTCCCATATTTTTGTGAGCTATTCCCACGCCTTCCGAGTGGGCCGGACCCCCCGGACTTGGATCGCCTAAAAATTTTCCGGTCCATTAAATACGACCTAAGGAACCATATTCATCGCCGCGCCATGATTGTTCCTCATGTTTTGCGTTTTTCGGCCAAAAAACTAGAATTCCGCCCGATTCCCATATTTTTGTGTGCTATAGCCCATGCCTTCCAAGTGGTACCGGGACCCCTAGACCCCGATCACCTAAAATTTTTTTGGGCCATCAAATACGACCTAAGGAACTATTGTCATCGCCCCACCATGACCATTCCTCATTTTTTGCGTTTTTCGGCCAAAAAACTAGACTTTCTCTTGATTCCCATATTTTCGTGTACTATAGCCCACTTCTTCCCAGTGGGTAGGCCCCCCGGAGCCAGGTTGCCTAAAATATTTCCAGGACATCAAATACGACCTAAGTAACCATAGTCACCACCCCGCCATGACTTTTCCTCATTTTTTGCATTTTCCGGCCAAAAAACTAGAATTCCGCCCTATTCCCAAATTTTCGTGTGCTATAGCCTACGCCTTCCGAGTGGGCCGGGCCCTCCGGACTCAGATCGCCTAAAAAATTTTCGAGCCATCAAATATGACCTAAAGAACTATAGTCACCGCCCTTCCATGACCGTTCCTCATTTTTTGCATTTTACGACCAAAGAACTAGAATTCCGCCCGATTCGCATATTTTCATGTGCTATATAGCCCACGCCTTCCAAGAGGCCCCCGGACCGCCGTACCCCGATTGCGTAAAAATTTTCCGGGCCATCAAATATGACCTATGGAACCATAGTCACCGCCCTACCATGATCATTCCTTATGCTTAGCATTTTACGGCCAAAAAACTAGAATTCCGCCCGATTCCCATATTTTCGTGTGCTATAGCCCACGCCGTCCAAGTGGTACCGGGACCCTCGGACCCCGATCTCCTAAAATTTTTACGGGCCATCAAATTCGACCTAAGGAACAATAGTCACTGCCCCGCCATGATCGTTCCTCAATTTTTGCATTTTTCGGCCAAAAAACTTGAATTTCGCCCGATTCCCATATTTCCGTTTGCTATAGCCCACGCCTTCCCAGTGGGTTGGCCCCCCCGGAGCCGGATCGCCTAAAAATTTTCCGGGCCATCTAATATGACCTAAGGAACCAAAGTCACCACCCCGCCATGACCATTCCTCATGTTTTGCATTTTACGGCCAAAAAACAAGAATTCCGCCTGATTCCCATATTTTCGTGTGCTATAGCCCACGCCTTCCGAGTAGGGCCCCCCCCCCGGACTTGGATTGCCTAAAATTTTTTCGGGCCATCAAATACGACCTAAAGAACCATAGTCATTGCCCTTCCATGACCGTTCCTCGTTTTGTTGCGTTTTACATCCAAAAAACTAGAATTCCTCCTAATTCCCATATTTTCATGTGCTATAGCCCACGCCTTCCGAGTAGTTCCGGGACCCCTGGACCCTGATCGCCTAAAAATTTTTAGGGCAATCCAATATGACTTAAAGAAACATAGTCACCGCCCTGTCATGACCGTTCCTCGTTTTATTGCGTTTTACGGCCAAAAAAACTAGAATTTTGGCCGATTCCCATATTTTAGTGTGCCATAGCCCATGCCTTACGAGTAGGCTCGGGCCCCCCAGACCCGGATCGCCTAAAATTTTTCTGGGCCATCAAATATAACCTAGGCGATCCGGCTCCGCGGCGCCCAACCCAATGGGAAGGCATGGGCTCTAGCATACGAAAATATGGGAATACGGCGAAATTCTAGTTTTTTTGCGGAAAAATGCAAAAATTGAGGAACGATCATGGCAGGGCGGTGACTATGGTTCCTTATGTCGTATTTGATGGCCCAGAAAATTTTAGGAGATCGCGGTCCGGGCATCCAGGGACCACTTGGAAGGCGTGGCCTATAACACACGAAAATATGGGCATCGTGTGAAATTCTAATTTTTTGGCCGTAAAATACAAAAAATGAGGAACGATCCTGGCGGTGCGGTGACTATGGTTCCTTAGGTCGTATTTGATTGCCCAGAACAATTTTAGGAGATCAGGCGGAATTCTAGTTTTCATGTCCGTTAGAAGCAAAAAAATGAGGAACGGTCATGGAAGGGAGGTGACTATGGTTCTTTAGGTCAAATTTCATGGCCCGGAAAAGTTTTAGACGTTCGGGGTCCGGGGGCCCGCGCACACTTGGAAGGCGTGGGCTATAGCACACGAAAATATGGGAATCGGGCGGAATTCTAGTTTTTTGGCCGTAAAATGCAAAACATGAGGAAAGGTCATGGTGGGGCGGTGACTATGGTTCCTTAGGTCGTATTTTATGGTCCGAAAAAATCTTAGGCGATCGGGGTCTGGGAGGCCCGGGTCCACTCGGAAGGCGTTGGCTATAGCACACGAAAAAATGGGAATCAGGCGAAAGTCTAGTTTTTTGGCCGCAAAATGCAAAATATGAGCAATGATCATGGCAGGGCGGTGACTATGGTTCCTTATGTCGTATTTGATGGCCCGAAAAAATTTTATGAAATCGGGATCCTGATGTCCCGGTACCACTTGGAAGGAGTGGGTTATAGCACACGAAAATATGGGAATTGGGCGGAATTCAAGTTTTTTGGCCGAAAAATGCAAAACATGAGGAACGATCATGGCGGGGTGGTGAATTTGGTTCCTTAGGTCGTACTTAATGGCTGGCAAAATTATATCCAATCCTAGTACGGGGGGGGGGGGGGGGGGACTCAGAAGGCGTGGGCTATAGCGTACGAAAATATGAGAATCGGGCGGAATTTATGTTTTTTGGCCGTAAAATGCAAAAAATGAAGAAAGGTCATGGCGGTGCGGTGAGTATGGTTCCTTAGGTCGTATTTTATGTCCCGGAAAAATTTTAGGTGATCCGGCTCCGGGGGGCCCTACCAACTGGGAAGGCGTGGGCTATAGTACACGAAAATATGGGAATCGGGTGGAATTCTAGTTTTTTGGCCATTAAAACGCAAAAGAAGAGGAACGATCATGGCTGCGCACTGACTATGGTTCCTTTGGTCGTATTTGATGGCCCGAAAAAATTTTAGGCGATCCGAGTCCATGGAGCCTGGCCCACTCGGAAGGCGTGGGCTATAGCACATGAAAATAAGGGAATCGGGCAGAATTCGATTTTTTTGGCCGAAAAATGCAAAAACATGAGGAACGATAATGGAGGGACGGTGACTATGGCTCTTTAGGTCGTATTTGATGACCTGAAAAAATTTTAGGTGATCCGAGTCCGGGGGAGGCGGCCCACACGGAAGGCGTGGGCTATAGCACACGAAAATTTGGGAATCGGGCGGAATTCAAGATTTTTGGTTGTAAAATGCAAAAAATGAGGAAAGGTCATTGCAGGGCGGTGACTATGGTTCCTTACGTCGTATTTGATGGCCCGAAAAAATTTTAGGCGATCTGGCTCCGGGGGGCCCTACCAACTGGGAAGGTGTGGGCTATATCATACGAAAATATGGGAATCGATTGGAATTCTAGTTGTTTGGCTATTAAAACCCAAAAAATGAGGAACGATCATGGATGGGAGGTGACTATGGTTCCTTAGGTCATATTTGATGGCCCAGAAAAATTTTAGGCAATCCGAGTCCGGGGACCCGACCCACTTGGAAGGCGTGGGCTATAGCACACGAAAAAATGGGAATAAGGCGGAATTCTAGTTTTTTGGCCAAAAAATGCAAAAAATGAGGAACGATCATGGCGGGGCGGTGACTATGGTTCTTTAGGTCGTATTTGAATGGCCTCAAAAAAATTTGGGCGATCCGAGTCCGGGGGGGCCGACCCACTCGGAAGGCGTGGGATATAGCACACGAAAATATGAGAATCGGGCGGAATTCTATCGTTTTGGTTGTAAAATGCAAAAAATGAGGAAAGGTCATGGCGGGGCAGTGACTATGGTTCTTTAGGTCATATTTGACGGCTCGGAAAAATTTTAGGCGATCCGGCTCCGGGGGGCCCGGCCCACTTGGAAGGCATGGGCTATAGCACACGAAAATATGGGAATCAGCCGAAAGTCTAGTTTTTTGGCCGAAAAATGCGAAAAATGAGGAACGATCATGGCGGGGCGGTGACTATGGTTCCTTAGGTTGTATTTAATGGCCTGGAATAATTTTTGGCGATCCGAGTTCGGGGGGTCTGGCCCACTCGGAAGGCGTTGGCTATAGCACACGAAATTATGGGAATCGGGCGGAATTCTAGTTTGTTTGGCCGAAAAATACAAAAAATGAGGAAGTATCATGGCAGGGCGGTGACATTTTTTCCATATGTCATATTTGATGACCCAGAAATATTTTAGGCGATCGGGGTCCGTGGGTCCCGGGACCACTTGGAAGGCGTGGGCTATAGCACACGAAAATATGGGAATCATGAGAAATACTAGTTTTTTGGCCGCAAAATGCAAAAATTGAGGAACGGAACGGTCATGGCTAGGCGTTGACTATGGTTCCTTAGGTCGTATTTGATTACCCGGAAATATTTTAGGCGATCCGGATCCGTGGGGACCCGGGCCCACTCGGAAGGCGTGGGTTGTAGCACACGAAAATATGGGAATCGGGCGAAATTCTAGTTTTTTGGCTTTAAAATGCAAAACAATGAGGAACGGTCATTGCGGGGCGGTGACAATGGTTCTTTAGGTCGTACTTGATAACCTGGAAAATTTTTAGGCGATTCGATTCGGGGGGGGGGGGGGGTCCGGGCTTACTCGAAAGGCGTAGGATAGCACACGAAAATATGGGAATCGGGAGAAATTCTAGTTTTTTGGCCGTAAAACGCAAAAAAATGAGGAACTGTCATGGCGGGCGGAGACTATGGTTCCTTAGGTCATATTCGATTGCCCAGAAAAATTCTAAACTATCCGGATCCCGGCAGCCCTACCCACTAGGAAGGCGTTCGCTTTAGCACACGAAAATATGGGAATCGGGTGGAATTCTAGTTTTTTGGCCGTAAAATGCAAACAAACGAGGAACGGTCATGGCGGGGAGGTGACTATGGTTATTTAGGACGTATTTGATGGCCCAGAAAATTTTTAGGTGATTCGAGTTCGGTGGGCCCGACCTAATCGGAAGGCGTGGGCTATAGCACACAAAAATATGAGAATCGGGTGGAATTCAAGATTTTTGGCCGTAAAACACAAAAGATGAGGAACGATTATGGAGGGGCGGTGACTATGGTTCCTTAGGTCGTATTTGATGGCCCTGAAATATTTTAGGCGATATGGGTCTGGGGGCCCGGGCCCACTTGGAAGGCGTGGGCTATAGCACACGCAAATATGAGAATCAGGCGGAATTCTAGTTTTTTGGCCGTAAAATGCAAAAAATGAGGAAAGGTTGTGGCAGGGCGGTGACTATGGTTCCTTAGATCGTATTTGATGGCTCGGAAAAATTTTAGGCGATCCGGCTCCGGGGCGCCCAACCCAATGGGAAGGCATGGGCTATAGCACACGAAAATATGGGAATACGGCGAAATTCTAGTTTTTTGGCGGAAAAACGCAAAAATTGAGTAACGATCATGGCGGGGCGGTGACTATGGTTCCTTAGGTCGTATTTGATGGCCCGGAAAATTTTAGGAGATCGCGGTCCGGGCGTCCAGGGACCACTTGGAAGGCGTGGCCTATACCACACGAAAATATGGGCATCGTGCGGAATTCTAGTTTTTTGGCCGTAAAATACAAAAAATGAGGAACGATCCTGGCGGTGCGGTGGCTATGGTTCCTTAGGTCGTATTTGATTGCCTAGAACAATTTTAGGCAATCGGGGTCCGGGGGTCCCGAGACCCCTAGGAAAGCTTGGGCAATATAGCACATGAAAATATGCGAATCGGGCGAAATTCTAGTTTTCATGTCCGTAAGAGGCAAAAAATGAGGAACGGTCATGGAAGGGAGGTGACTATGGTTCTTTAGGTCGAATTTGATGGCCCAAAAAAATTTTAGGCGATCCGAGTCTGGGGGGCCCGGCCCACGCGGAAGGCGTGGGCTATAGCACACGAAAATATGGGAATCGGGCGGAATTCTAGTTTTCTGGCCGTAAAATGCAAAACATGAGCAAAGGTCATGGCGGGCGGTTAGTATGGTTCCTTAGGTCGTATTTGATGGCCCGGAAAATTTTTAGGCGATCCGGGTCTGGGGGGCCCGGGTCCACTCGGAAGGCGTGGCTATAGCACACGAAAATATGGGAATCAGGCGAAAGTCTAGTTTTTTGGCCGCAAAACGCAAAATATGAGCAATGATCATGGCAGGGCGGTGACTATGGTTCCTTATGTCGTATTTGATGGCCCGAAAAATTTTTAGGAAATCGGAATCCTGATGTCCCGGTACCACTTGGAAATCGGGGTCCTGATGTCCCGAAAATATGGGAATTGGGCGGTATTCAAGTGTTTTGGCCGAAAAATGCAAAACATAAGGAACGATCATGGCGGGGTGGTGAATTTGGTTCATTAGGTCGTATTTAAGGGCCGGCAAAATTTTAGGCAATCCTAGTACGGGGGGGGGGGGGGGGGGGGGTCCGGGCCTACTCGGAAGGCGTGGGCTATAGCATACGAAAATATGAGAATCGGGCAGAATTCCTATTTTTTGGCCATAAAATGCAAAAAATGAGGAAAGGTCATGGCGGTGTGGTGAGTATGGTTCCTTAGGTCATATTTGATGGCCTGAAAATTTTTTAGGTTATCCGGCTCCGGGGGCCCCTACCAACTGGGAAGGCGTGGGCTATAGTACACGAAATATTAGAATCGGGTGGAAATCTAGTTTTTTGGCCATTAAAATTCAAAAGAAGCGGAACGATCATGGATGGGCGCTGACTATGGTTCCTTTGGTCGTATTTGATGGCCCGGAAAAATTTTAGGCGATCCGAGTCCGGGGAGCCTAGCCCACTCGGAAGGCGTGGGCTATAGCACACGAAAATAAGGGAATCGGGTAGAATTCTATTTTTTGGCCAAAAAATGCAAACAAATGAGTAACGATCATGGAGGGACGGTGACTATGGCTCTTTAGGTCATATTTTATGACCTGGAAAAATTTTAGGTGATCCGAGTCCGGGGGAGGCGGCCCACACGGAAGGCGTGGGCTATAGCACACGAAAATTTGGGAATCGAGCGGAATTCAAGATTTTTGGTTGTAAAATGCAAAAAATGAGGAAAGGTCATTGCGGGGCGGTGACTATGGTTCCTTATGTCATATTTGATGGCCCGGAAAAATTTTAGGCGATTTGGCTCCGGGGGGCCCTACCAACTGGGAAGGCGTGGGCTATAGCATACGAAAATATGGGAATCGATTGGAATTCTAGTTGTTTGGCCATTAAAACCCAAAAAATGAGGAACGATCATGGATGGGAGGTGACTATGGTTTCTTTGGTCGTATTTGATGGCCCAGAAAAATTTTAGATGATCCGAGTCCGGGGACACGGCCCACTTGGAAGGCGTGGGCTATAGCATACGAAAAAATGGGAATCGGGCGGAATTCTAGTTTTTTGGCCAAAAAATGCAAAAAATGAGGAACGATCATGGCGGGGCAGTGACTATGGTTCTTTAGGTTGTATTCGAACGGCCTCAAAAAATTTTGGGCGATCCGAGTCCGGGGGGGCCGGCCCACTCGGAAGGCGTGGGATATAGCACACGAAAATATGAGAAGCGGGCAGAATTCTAGCTTTTTGGTTGTAAAATGCAAAAAATTAGGAAAGGTCATGGCGGGGCGGTGACTATGGTTCATTAGGTCGTATTTGATGGCCTGGAAAAATTTTAGGGGATCCGATTCCGGGGGGGCCGGCCCACTCGGAAGGCGTGGGCTATAGCACACGCAAATATGGGAATCGGGCGGAATTCTAGCTTTTTGGTTGTAAAATGCAAAAAATGAGTAAAGGTCATGGCGGGGCGGTGACTATGGTCCTTAGGTAGTATTTGATGGCCCGAAAAAATTTTAGGCGATCCGGCTCCGGGGGGCTCTACCCACTGGGAAGGCATGGGTTATAGCACACGAAAATATGGGAATTAGCCGAAAGTCTAGTTTTTTCGCCGAAAAACGCAAAAAATGAGGAACGATCATGGCGGGGCGGTGACTATGGTTCCTTAGGTTGTAATTAATGGCCTGGAATAATTTTAGGTGATCCGAGTCTGGGGGGTGTGGCCCACTCGAAAGGCGTTGGCTATAGCACACGAAAATATGGGAATCGGGCGGAATTCTGGTTTGTATGGCCGAAAAATACAAAAAATGAGGGAGTATCATGGCAGGGCGGTGACATTTTTTCCATATGTCATATTTGATGACCCGGAAATATTTTAGGCGATCGGGGTCCGGGGGTCCCGGGACCACTTTGGAAGGCGTGGGCTACCACACGAAAATATGGGAATCGGGCGGAAATTTAGTTTTTTGGCCGTAAAATGCAAAAAATGAGGAAAGCTCATGGCGGGGCGGTGACTATGGTTTCTTAGGTCGTATTTGATGGCCCAAAATTTTTTTAGGAGATCGGGGTCCGGGAGTCCCGGGATCACTTGGAAGACGCGGGCAATAGCACACGAAAATATGGGAATTAGGCAGAATTCTAGTTTTTTGGCCATAAAGTACAAAAAATGAGGAACGATCATAGTGGGGCGGTGAATATGGTTCCTTAGGTCGTATTTGATGGCCATGAAAAGTTTTAGGCAATCGGGGTCCGAGGGACCCGGCCCACTTGGAAGGCGTGGGCTATAGCACACGAAAATATGGGAATCGAGCGAAATTCTAGTTTTTTGGCTGTAAAATGCAAAAAATGAGGAACGATCATGGCGGGGCGGTGAATATGGTTCCTTAGGTCGTATTTGATGGACCAGACAAATTTTTGGCGATCGGGGTCCGGGGGGCCCTACCCACTAGGAAGGCGTGCGCTATAGCACACGAAAATATGGCAATCGGGCGGAATTCTATTTTTTTGGCCGAAAAAAGCAAAAATGAGAAACGATCATGGCAGGGCGGTGACTATGGTTCCTTATGTCGTATTGGATGCCCCGAAAAGTTTTTAGACGATTGGGGTTCGGGGGTCGCAGGACCACTTGAAAGGCGTGGACTATAGCACACGAGAATATGGGAATCGGGCGAAATTCTAGTTTTTTGGCCGTAAAACGCAAACAATATGGAAAGGACTTGGTGGGGCGATGACTATGGTTCCTTAGGTTTTATTTGATGGCCCGAAAATTTTTTAGGCGATCCAAGTCCTAGGGGCCCGACCCACTCGGAAGGCGAGGGCTATAGCACACGAAAATATGGGAATCAGGCGAAATTCTATTCTTTTCGCCGAAAAACACAAAAATGAGGAACGATCATGGCAGGGCGGTGACTATGGTTCCTTATGTCGTATTGGATGCCCCGTACAATTTTTAGGCGATCGGGGTCCGGGGGTCCCGGGACCACTTGGAAGGCGTGGGCTATAGCACAAGAAAATATGGGAATCAGGCGAAATTCTAGTTGTTTGGCCGTAAAACGCAAATAATGTGGAAATGTCTTAGCGGGGAAATGACTATGGTTCCTTAGGTCTTATTTGATGGCCCGAAAAATTTTTAGGCGATCCGAGTCCTGGGATCCCGGCCCACTCGAAAAGCATGGGCTATAGCACACAAAAATATGGGAATCGGGCGGAATTCTAGTTTTTTGGCCGAAAAATGCAATATATGAGGAACAATCATGGCGGGGTGGTGACTATGGTTCCTTATATCGTATTGGATGCCCCGGAAAATTTTTAGGCCATCGGGGTCCGGGCGTCCCTGGACCACTTGGAAGGTGTGGGCTATAGCACATGATAATATGGGAATCAGGCGGAATTCTAGTTTTTTGGCCGTAAAATGCAAAAATTGAGGAAAGGTCATTTCGGTGCGGTGACTATGGTTCCTTAGGTCGTATTTGATGACCTAGAAAACTTTTAGACGATCGGGGTCCTGGGACCACATGGAAGTAGCACACGATAATATGGGAATCAGGCAGGAATTCTAGTTTTTTGGTCGTAAAATGCAAAAAATGCAGAAAGGTCATAGCGGTGGGGTGACTATGGTTCGTTTGGTAGTATTTGATGGCCTAGAAAACTTTTAGGTGATCCGGCTCCGGAGGGCCCTACCAACTGGCAAGGCGTGGGCTATAACACACGAAAATATGGGAATCAGGCGAAATTCTAGTTTTTTGGCCGAAAAGTGCAAAAAATAAGGAACGATCATGGCAAGGTGGTGACTATGGTTCCTGAGGTCGTATTATATGGACCGAAACAATTTTAGGCGATCGGGGACCGGGGGTCCCAGGACCACTTGGAAGGCGTGGGCTATAGCACACGAAAATATGGGAATCGAGCGGAATACTAGTTTTTTGGCCGTAAAATGCAAAAACTGAGGAACGATCATGGATGGGCAGTTACTAAGGTTCCTTAGCTCATATTTGATGGCCCGGACAAATTTTAGGCTATCGGGGTCCGGGGTCCCCGGAGCACTTGGAAGGCGTGGGCTATAGCACACGAAAATATGAGAATCGGGAGAAATTCTAGTTTTTTGGCCGTAAAATGCAAAAAATGAGGAACGATCATAGTGGGGAGGTGACTATGGTTCCTTAGGTCGTATTTGATGGCCCGAACAAATTTTAGGCGATCGGGGTCCGGGGACCACTTGGAAGCTGTTGGCTATATCACACAAAAATATGGGAATCAGACGGAATTCTAGTTTGTTTAGCTGAAAAATGCAAAAAACGAAGAACGATCATGGCGGGGCGGTGACATTTTTTCCTTATGTCATATTTGATGTCCTGAAAAAATTTTAGGCGATCGGGGACCGGGGTTCCCGGGACCACTTGGAAGGCATGGGCTACCACACGAAAATATGGGAATCGGGCGGAATTTTTTTATTTTTGGCCGTAAAATTAAAAAATGAGGAAAGGTCATGGCGGGGCGGTGACTATGGTTCCTTAGGTCGTATTTGATGGCCTGGAAAATTTCTAGGCGATTCGGCTTTGGGGGCCCTATCCACTGGGAAGGCGTGGGTTATAGCACACGAAAATATGGGAATCACGCGATATTCTAGTTTTTTGGCCGAAAAACGCAAAAAATGAGGAACGATCACGACAGGGCAGTGACTACGGTTCCTTAGGTCGTATTTGATGTCCCAGAAAAATTTTAGGAGATCGGGGTCCAGGGGTCCCGGGACCACTTGGAAGACGCGGGCGATAACACAAGAAAATAAGGGAATCAAGTAGAATTCTAGTTTTTTGGCCGTAAATTGAAAAAAATGAGGAACGATCATGGCGGGGCGGTGACTATGGTTCCTTCGGTCATATTCGATGGCACGGAAAAGTTTTAGGTGATCGGAATCCCGGGGGTCCCGGGTCCACTTGGAAGGCATGGGCTATAGCACACGAAAATATGGAAATTTGGTGGAATTCTAGTTTTTTGGCCGTAAAACCCAAAACAACGAGGAACGGGCATGGCAGGGAGGTGACTATGGTTCTTTAGGTCGTATTTGATGGCCTGGAAAAATTTTAGGCGATCCGAGCCAGGAGGGCCCGGCCCACTCGGAAGGCGTGGGCTTTAGCACACGAAATTATGGGAATCGGGTGAAATTCTAGCTTTTTGGCCGTAAAATGCAAAAAACGAGGAAAGGTCGTGGAGGGGCGGTGACTATGGTTCCTTAGGTTGTATTTGATGGCCCGAAAAAATTTTAGGCGATCCGGCTCCAGGGGGCCCTACCCATTGGGAAGGCGTGGGTTATAAAGCACACGAAAATATGGGAAACAGGCGAAATTCTTGTTTTTTTGCCGAAAAATGCAAAACATGAGGAACGATCACGGCGGGGCAGAGATTATGCTTCCTTAGGACGTATTTGATGGCCCGGAAAAATTTTAGGCGATCCGGTTCCGGGGGGCCCTACCTAATAGGAAGGCGTAGGCTATATATAGCACACGAAAATATGGGAATTGGGCGGAATTCTATTTTTTTCGCCGAAAAATGCAAAATTGAGGAACGATCATGGCCGAGCGGTGACTATGGTTCGTTATGTCGTATTGGATGCCCCGGAAACTTTTTAGGCGCTCGGGGTCCGGGGGTCCCAGGACCACTTGGAAGGCGTGGGCTATAGCACGCGAAAATATGGGAATAGGGCGAAATTCTAGTTTTTTGGCCGTAAAACGCAAACAATGTGGAAAGGTCTGGGCGGGGAGATGACTATGGTTCCTTAGGTCTTATTTGATGGGCCGAAATTTTTTTAGGCGATCTGAGTCCGGGGGCCCCGGCCCACTCGGAAGGTGTGGGCTATAGCACACGAAAATATGGGAATCGGGCGGAATTCTAATTGTTTGGCTGAAAAATGCAAAATATTAGGAATGATCATGGCAGGGCGGTGACTATGGTTCCTTAGGTCGTATTTGAAGGCCCGAAAATTTTTAGGACATCGGGGTCTAGGGGTCCCGGGACCACTTGGAAGGCGCGGACTATAGCATACGAAAATATGGGAATCGGGCAGAAATCTAGTTTTTTGGCCGTAAAAAGCAAAATATGAGGAACGATCATAGCAGGGTGGTGACTATGGTTCCTTAGGTCGTATTTGATGGTCCGGACAAATTTTAGGCGATCGGGGTTCGGGGACCCCCGGACCACTTGGAAGGCGTGGCTATAGCACACGAAAACATAGGAATCAGGCGAAATTCTAGTTTTTCTGCCGTAAAACTCAAAAAATGAGGAACGGACATGGCAGGGCGGTGACTATGGTTCTCTAGGTTGTATTTGATGGCCCGGAAAATTTTAGGCAATCCGGTTCCGGGGGGCCCTACCGACTCGGAAGGCGTGGGCTATAGCACACGAAAATATGGGAATCGGGCGAAATTCTAGGTTTTTGGCCGTAAAATTCAAAAAATGAGGAACGATCATGGCTGGGCGATGACTATGGTTCCTTAGGTCATATTTGATGGCCCGGACAAATTTCAGACGATCGGGGTCCGGGGTGTTCCGGCACCACTTGGAAGGCGTGGGCTATAGCACACGAAAACATGGGAATCAGGCGAAATTCTAGTGTATTGGCCGTAAAACGGAAAAAACGAGGAACGGACATGGCAGGGCAGTGACTATGGTTCTCTAGGTTGTATTTGATGGCCCAAAAAAATTTTAGGCGATCCAGTTCCGGGGGGCCGTACCTAGTAGGAAGTCGTGGGCTATAGCACACGAAAATATGAGAATCGGGCGGAATTCCAATTTTTTGGCCGAAAAATGCAAAAATGAGTATCGATCATGGCGGGGCGGTGACTATGGTTCCTTAGGTCATATTTGATGGCCCGGAAATATTCTAGGCAATCGGGGTCAGGGGGTCCCGGGACCACTTGGAAGGCGTGGGCTATAGCACACGAAAATATGGGCATCGGGCAGAATTCTATTTTTTTGGCCGAAAAATGCAAAAATGAGGAATGATCATGGCGGGGCGGTGACTATGGTTCCTTAGTTCGTATTTGATGGCCCGGACAAATTTTAGGCAATCGGGGTCTAGGGGTCCCGGGACCACTTGGAAGGCGCGGGCTATAGCACACGAAAATATGGGAATCGGGCGGAAATCTAGTTTTTTTGCCTTAAAAAGCAAAAAATGAGGAACGATCATGGCGGGGCGGTGACTATGGTTCCTTAGGTCATATTTGATGGCCCGGACAAATTTTAGGCGATCGGGGTTCGGGGACGCCCGGACCACTTGGAAGGCGTGGGTATAGCACACGAAAACATAGGAATCATGCGAAATTCTAGTTTTTCTGCCGTAAAACTCAAAAAATGAGGAACGGACATGGTAGGGCGGTGACTATGGTTCTGTAGGTTGTATTTGATGGCCCGGAAAAATTTTAGGCGATCCGGTTCCGGGGGGCCCTACCGACTAGGAAGGCGTGGGCTATAGCACACGAAAATATGGGAATCAGGCGAAATTCTAGGTTTTTGGCCGTAAAATTCAAAAAATGAGGAACGATCATGGCTGGGCGGTGACTATAGTTCCTTAGGTCATATTTGATGGCCCGGACAAATTTCAGGCGATCGGGGTCCGGGGTGTTCCGGCACCACTTGGAAGGCGTGGGCTATAGCACACGAAAACATGGGAATCGGGCGAAATTCTAGTGTATTGGCCGTAAAACGGAAAAAATGAGGAACGGACATGGCAGGGCAGTGACTATGATTCTCTAGGTTGTATTTGATGGCCCGAAAAAATTTTAGGCGATCCGGTTCCGGGGGGCCCTACCCAGTATGAAGCCGTGGGCTATAGCACACGAAAATATGGGAATCGGGCGGAATTCTAATGTTTTGGCCGAAAAACGCAAAAATGAGGAACGATCATGGCGGGGCAGTGACTATGGTTCCTTAGGTCATATTTGATGGCCCGGACAAATTTCAGGCGATCGGCGTCCGGGGTGTTCCGGCACCACTTGGAAGGCGTTGGCTATAGCACACGAAAACATGGGAATCAGGCGAAATTCTAGTGTATTGGCCGTAAAACGAAAAAAACAAGGAACGGACATCGCAGGACAGTGACTATGGCTCTCTAGGTTGTATTTGATGGCCCGGAAAAATTTTAGGCGATCCGGTTCCGGGGGGCCCTACCCAGTTGGAAGGCGTGGACTATAGCACACGAAAATATGGGAATCGGGCGGAATTCTATTTTTTTGGCCGAAAAATGCAAAAAATGAGGAACGATCATGGCGGGGCGGTGACTACGGTTCCTTAGTTCGTATATGATGGCCCGGAAAATTTTTAGGAGATCGAGGTCCAGGGGTCCCGGGACCACTTGGAAGGCGTAGGCTATAGCGCACGAAAATATGGGAATCGGGCGGAATTCTAATTTTTTGGCCGTATAATGCAAAATTTGAGGAACGATCATGGCGGGGCGATGACTATGGTTCCTTAGGTCATATTTGATGGCCCGGACAAATTTTAGGAGATCGGAGTCTGGGGGTCCCGGGACCATTTGGTAGGCGTGGGGTATAGCGCACGAAAACATAGGAATCAGGCGAAATTCTAGTTTTTTGGCCGTAAAACTCAAAAAAAAGAGGAACGGACATGGCAGGACGGTGACTATGTTCTCTAGGTTGTATTTGATGGCCCAGAAAATTTTAGGTGATCCGGTTCCGGGGGCCCTACCAACTAGAAAGGCGTGGGCTATAGCATAGGAAAATATGGGAATCGGGTGGAATTCTAGCTTTTTGGCCGTAAAATACAATAAATGAGGAAAGGTCATGGCGGGGCGGTGACTATGGTTCCTTAGGTCGTATTTGATGGCCCAGAAAATTTTTAGGCGATCTAGCTTCAGGGAGCCCTACCCATTGGGAAGGCATGGGCTATATTGCCCACGAAAATATGGGAAACAGGCGAAATTCTAGTTTTTTGGACGAAAAATGCAAAAACTGAGGAACGATCGCGGCGGGGCGGTGACTATGTTTCCTTAGGACGTATTTGATGGCCCAAAAAAATTTTAGGACATCGAGGTCCCTGGACCACTTGGAAGCACATGAAAATATGGGAATCGGGTGGAATTCTTGTTTTTTGGCCGAAAAAAGCAAAAAATGAGGAACGATCTTGGCGGGGCGGTGACTATGGTTCCTTAGGTCGTATTTGATGGCCTGGACAAATTTTAGGCGATCGGGGTCCGGGGGTCTCGGGACCACTTGGAACGCGGGCTATAGCACACGAAAATATGGGAATTAGGCGAAATTCTAGTTTTTTGGCCGTAAAACTCAAAAAACGAGGAATGTACATGGCAGGGCGGTGACTATGGTTCTCTAGGTTGTATTTGATGGCCCGTAAAATTTTATGCGATCTAGTTCCGGGGGGCCCTACCGACTTGGAGGGTGTGGGCTATAGCGCACGAAAATATGGGAATCAGGCGGAATTCTATTTTTTTGACCGAAAAATGCAAAAATGAGGAATGATCATGGCGGAGCGGTGACTATGGTTCGATATGTCGTATTGGATACCCCAGAAAACTTTTAGGCTATCGGGGTTCGGGTGTCTCGGGACCACTTGGAAACCGTGGGCAATAGCACACGAAAATATAGGAATTGGGCGAAATTCTTATTTTTTGGCCGTAAAACTCAAAAAATGAGGAACGGACATGGCAGAACGGTGACTATGGTTCTCTAGGTTGTATTTGATGGCCCGAAAAATTTATAGGCGATCCGGTTCCGGGGGGCCCTACCGACTTGGAAGGCATGGGCTATAGCATACGAAAGTATGGGATTTAGGCGGAATTCTATTTTTTTGGCCGAAAAATGCAAAAATGAGGAACGATCATGGCGGGGCGGTCACTATGGTTCCTTAGGTCATATTTGATGGCCCGGACAAATTTTAGGCTATCGAGGTCCGGGGGTCCCGAGACCACTTGGAAGGCGTTGGCTATAGCACACGAAAACATAGGAATCAGGCAAAATTCAAGTTTTTTGGCCGTAAAACTCAAAAAACGAGGAACGGACATGGCAGAGCGGTGACTATGGTTCTCTAGGTTGTATTTGATGGCCCGAAAAATGTTAGGCGATCCGGTTCCGGGGGCCCTACCGACTAGGAAGGCGTGGGCTATTGCACACGAAAATATGGGAATCGGGCGGAATTATAGTTTTTTTGCCGTAAAATGCAAGAAATAAGGAATGATCATGGCAGGGTGGTGACTATGGTTCCTTAGGTCGTAATTGACGGCTCGGACAAATTTTAGTCGATCAGGGTTCGGGGGTTCCGGCACCACATGAAAGGCGTGGGCTATAGCACACGAAAAACATGGGAATTAGGCAAAATTCTAGTTTTTTGGATGTAAAAAGAAAAAAACTGAGGAACGGACATGGCAGGGCAGTGACTATGGTTCTCTAAGTTGTATTTGATGGCCCGGAAAAATTTTAGGCGATCCGGTTCCGGGGTGCCCTACCCAGTTGGAAGGCGTGGACTATAGCACACGAAAATATGGGAATCGGGCGGAATTCTATTTTTCTGGCCGAAAAATGCAAAAAATGAGGAACGATCATGGCGGGGCGGTGACTACATTTCCTTAGGTCGTATATGATGGCCCGTAAAATTTTTAGGAGATCGGGGTGCAGGGGTCCCGGGACCACTTGGAAGGCGTAGGCTATAGCGCACGAAAATATGGGAATCGGGCGAAATTCTAGTTTCTTGGCCGTAAAACGCAAACAATGTGGAAAGGTCTTGGCGGGGCGATGACTATGGTTCCTTATGTCGTATTTGATGGCCCGGAAAAATTTTAGGAGATCGGGGTCCCGGGACCACTTGGAAGACGCGGGTAATAGCACACGAAAATATGGGAATTTGGTGGAATTCTAGTTTTTTGGCGGTAATACCCAAAACAATGAGGAACGGTCATGGCAGGGAGGTAACTTTGGTTCTTTAGGTCGTATTTGATGGCCTGAAAAAATTTTAGTCTATCCGAGCCCGGAGGGCCCGGCCCACTCGGAAGGCGTGGGCTATAGCACACGAAAATATGGGAATCGGGTGAAATTCTAGCTTTTTGGCCGTAAAATGCAAAAAATGAGGAAAGGCCATGGCGGGGCGGTGACTATAGTTCCTTAGCTTGTATTTGATGGCCCAGAAAATTTGTTAGGCGATCCGGCTCTAGGGGGCCTACCCATTGGGAAGGCGTGGGCTATATAGCACACGAAAATATGGGAAACAGGCGAAATTCAAGTTTTTTGGCCGAAAAATGCAAAAAATAAGGAACGATCACGGCAGGGCGGTGACTATGGTTCCTTATGACGTATTTGATGGCCCGAAAAAATTTTAGGACATCGGGGTCCGGGGGTCCCGGGACCACTTGGAAGGCGCAGCTATAGCACACGAAAATATGGGAATCGGGCGGAATTCTAGTTTTTTGGCCGTAATAAGCAAAAAATGAGGAACGATCATGGCAGGGCAGTGACTATGGTTCCTTAGGTCTTATTTGATGGCCCGGACAAATTTTAGGAGATCGGGGTGCGGTGGACCCAGGACCACTTGGAAGGCGTGGGCTATAGCACACGAAAACATGGGAATCAGGCGAATTTCTAGTTTTTTGGCCGTAAAACTCAAAAAACGAGGAACGGACATGGCAGGGCGGTGACTATGGTTCTCTAGATTGTATTTGATGGCCCGAAAAATTTTAGGCGATCCGGTTCTGGGGGGCCCTATCGACTAGGAAGGCGTGGGCTATAGCACACGAAAATATGGGAATTGGGCGGAATTCTATTTTTTGGCCGAAAAACGCAAAAATGAGGAACAATCATGGCGGAGCGGTGACTATGGTTCGTTATGTCGTATTGGATGCCCCGAAAATATTTTAGGGGATCGGGGTCCGGGGGTCCCGGGACCACTTGGAAGGCGTGGGCTGCACACGAAAATATGGGAATCAGATGAAATTCTAGTTTTTTGGCCGTAAAACTCAAAAAATGAGGAACGGACATGGCAGGGCAGTGACTATGGTTCTCTAGGTTGTATTTGATGGCCCGAAAAAATTTTAGGCGATCCGGTTCCGGAGGGCCCGGCCCACTCGGAAGGCGTGGGCTATAGCACCTGAAAATATGGGAATCGGGTGGAATTCTAGCTTTTTGGCCGTAAAATGCAAAAAATGAGGAAAGGTTATGGCGGGGCGGTGACTATGGTTCCTTAGGTCGTATTTGATGGCCCAGAAAATTTTTAGGCGATTCGGCTCCAGGGGGCCCTACCCATTGGGAAGGCGTGTGCTATATAGCACACGAAAATATGGGAAACATGCGAAATTCTAGTTTTTTGGCCGAAAAACGCAAACAATGAGGAATGATCACGGCGGGGGAGTGACTATGGTTCCTTAGGACGTATTTGATGGCCCGAAATTATTTTAGGCGATCGGGGTCCAGGGGTCTCGGGACCACTTGGAAGGCGTGGGCTATAACATATGAAAATATGGGAATCAGGCGAAATTCTAGTTTTTTGGCCGTAAAACTCAAAAACTGAGGAACGAACATGGCAGGGCAGTGACTATGGTTCTCCAGGATGTATTTAATGGCCTAGAAAGTTTTAGGCGATCCAGTTCCGGGGGGCCCAACGACTAGGAAGGCGTGGGCTATAACACGAAAATATGGGAATCGGGCAGAATTGTATTTTTTTGGCCGAAATGGCGGGGCGGTGACTATGGTTCCTTAGGTCATATTTGATGGCCCGGACAAATTTTAGGCAATCGGGGTCAGGGGGTCCTGGGACCACTTGGAAGGCGTGGGCTATAGCACACGAAAAAATGGGAATCAGGCAAAATTCTAGTTTTTTGGCCGTAAAACACAAACAATGTGGAAAGATCTTGGCAGAGCGATGACTATGGTTCCTTAGGTCTTATTTGATGGACTGGAGAACTTTTAGGCGATCCGGCTTTGGGGGGCCCTACCAACTGGGAAGGCGTGGGCTATATCACACGAAAATATGGGAATCGAGCGAAATTCTTGTTTTTTGGCCGTAAAATGCAAAAAATGAGGAAAGGTCATGGAGGGGCATTGAATATGGTTCCTTAGGTCGTATTTGATGGCCCGGAAAAATATTAGGTGATATGGTTCCGGGGGGGCCAACCAACTGGGAAGGCGTGGGCTATAGCACACGAAAATATGGGAATTAGGTGGAATTCTAGCTTTTTGGCCATTAAAACGCAAAAAATGAGGAATGATCATGGTTGGGCGGTGACTACGGTTCCTTAGGTCATATTTGATGGCCTGAAAAATATTAGGCGATCCGAGTCCGGGGGCCCGTCCCATTCGGAAGGCGTGGGCTATAACCACGAAAATATGGTTATCGCGCGGAATTCTAGTTTTTGGGCCAAAAAATTAAAAAAAATGAGGAACGAACATGGCAGGGTGGTGACTATAGTTCTTTAGGTCGTATTTGACGGCCTGGAAAAATTTTAGGCGATCCGAGTCCCGGGGGGCAGGCCTATTCGAAAGGCGTGAGCTATAGCACACAAAAATATGGGAATCGGGCGGAATTCTAGCTTTTGGCCATAAAATGCAAAAAATGAGGAAAGGTCATGGAGGGGCGGTGACTATGGTTCCATAGGTCATATTTGATGGCCCAAAATTTTTTTTGGCGATCCGGCTCCGGGGGGCCCTACCCACTGGGAAGGCGTGGGCTATAGCACACGTAAATACGGGAATCAGGCGAAAGTCTAGTTTTTTGACCGAAAAACGTAAAAAATGAGGAACGATCATGGTGGGACGGTGACTATGGTTCCTTAGGTTGTATTTATTGGCCCGGAAAAATTTTAGGAGATCCGAGTCCGGGGAGTCCGGCCCACTCGGAAGGCATTGGCTATAGCACACGAAAATATGGGAATCGGGAGGAATTCTAGTTTGTTTGGCCGATAAACACAAAATATGTGGAAGTATCATGGCAGGGCGGTGACTATGGTTCCTTATGTCGTATTGTTTCCCCCAGAAAAGTTTTAGGCGCTCAGGGTCCGGGGGTCCCGGGACCACTTGGAAGGCGTGGGCTATAGCACAAGATAATATGGGAATCGGGGGAAATTCTAGTTTTTTGGCAGTAAAATGCAAAAATGAAGAAAGGTCATGGCGGTGCTGTGAGTATGGTTCCTTAAGTCATATTTGATGGCCTGGAAAACTTTTAGGCGATCCGGCTCCAGGGGGCCCCACCAACTGGGAAGGCGTGGACTATAGCACACGAAAATATGGGAATCGGGCAAAATTCTAGTTTTTACGCCAAAAAATACAAAACATAAGGACCGCTCATGGCGGGGTGGTGACTATGGTTCCTTAGGTCATATTATATGGACCGAAATAATTTTAGGCGACGAGTCCGGGGGGCCCTACCAACTGGGTAGGCGTGGGCTATAGCACACGAAAATATGGGAATCGGGTGGAATTCTATTTTTTTGGCCATTAAAACGCAAGAAATGAGGAACGATCATGGCTGGGCGGTGACTATGGTTCCTTAGGTCGTATTTGATGGCCCCCAAACATTTTAGGCGATCCGAGTCCGGTGGCCCCGCCAACTCGGAAAGTGTGGGCTATAGCACACAAAAATATGGGAATAGGGCGGAATTCTAGTTTTTTGGCCGAAAAATGCAAAAAATGAGGAACGAACATGGCGGGGCGGTAACTATTGTTCTTTAGGTCGTATTTGATGGCTTTGAAAAATTTTAGGCGATCCGAGTGTGGGGGTGCCTGCCTACTCGGAAGGCGTGGGCTATAGCACACGAAAATATGGGAATCAGGCAAAATTCTAGCTTTTTTGCCGTAAAATGCAAAAAATGAGGAAAGGTCATGGTGGGGCGGTGACTATGGTTCCATAGGTCATATTTGATGGCCCAAAAAAAAATTTTGGCGATCCGGCTCCTGGGGGCCCTACCCACTGGGAAGGCGTGGGCTATAGCACACGAAAATATAGGAATCAGGCGAAAGTCTAGTTTTTTGGCCGAAAAACGCAAAAAATGAGGAACGATCATGGCGGGGCGGTGACTATGGTTCCTTAGGTTGTATTTATTTTCCCGGAATGATTTTAGGCGATCCGAGTCCGGGAGGTCCGACCCACTCGGAAGGCATTGGCTATAGCACACGAAATTATAGGAATCGGGCGGAATTCTAGTTTGTTTGGCCGATAAACACAAAATATGTGGAAGTATCATGGCAGGGTGGTGACTATGGTTCCTTATGTCGTATTGTTTCCCCCGGAATAATTTTAGGTTCTTGGGGTCCGGGGATCCCGGGACCACTTGGAAGGCGTGGGCTATAGCACACGATCATATGGGAATCGGGCGAAATTCTAGTTTTTATGCCGTAAAATGAAAAAAATGAAGAAAGGTCATGGCGGTGCTGTGAGTATGGTTCCTTAGGTCATATTTGATGGCCTGGAAAACTTTTAGGCGATTCGGCTCCGGGGGGCCCCACCAACTGGGAAGGCGTGGGCTATAGCACACGAAAATATGGGAATCAGGCAAAATTCTAGTTTTTACGCCAAAAATCGCAAAACATAAGGACCGCTCATAGCGGGGTGGTAACTATGGTTCTTTAGGTCGTATTATATGGACCGAAATAAATTTAGGCGATCCGATCCCAGGGGGCCCTACCAACTATGTAGGCGT
Source organism: Nicotiana tabacum (assembly GCF_000715075.1). NCBI lineage: Eukaryota > Viridiplantae > Streptophyta > Magnoliopsida > Solanales > Solanaceae > Nicotiana > Nicotiana tabacum. The sequence goes on along the minus strand of NC_134096.1, from coordinate 85,692,814 downwards.
GGGCTATAGCACACGAAAATATGGGAATCAGGTGGAATTCTAGTTTTTTGGCCATTAAAACGCAAAAAATGAGGAACGATCATGGCTCGGTGGTGACTATGGTTCCTTAGGTCGTATTTGATGGCCCCGAAAAATTTTAGGCGATCCGAGTCCGGGGGCCCGGCCAACTCGGAAGGCGTGGGCTATAGCATACAAAAATATGGGAATCGGGCAGAATTCTAGTTTTTTGGTAGAAAAATGCAAAAAATGAGGAACGAACATGGCGGGGCAGTGACTATGGTTCTTTAGGTCGTATTTGATGGCCTGGAAAATTTTTAGGCGATCCGAGTCCGGGGGTGAGGGGCCCTTTGAAGGCGTGGGCTATAGCACACGAAAATATGGGAATCGGGCGGAATTCTATCTTTTTCACCGTAAAATGCAAAAAATGAGGAAAGGTCATGGCGGGGCAGTGACTATAGTTCCATAGGTTGTATTTGATGGCCCGGAAAAGTTTTAGGAGATATGGCTTCGAGGGGCCCTACCCACTGGAAAGGCGTGGACTATAGCACACGAAAATATGGGAATCAGGCGAAAGTCTAATTTTTTGGCCGAAAAACGCATAAAATGAGTAACGATCATGGCGGGGCAGTGACTATGGTTCATTAGGTTGTATTTAATGGCCCGAAAAAATTTTAGGCGATCCGAGTCCTGGGGGTCCGGCCCACTCGAAAGGCGTTGGCTATAGCACACGAAAATATGGGAATTAGGCGGAATTCTAGTTCTTTTGGCCGAAAAACACAAAAAATTAGGAAGTATCATGGAAGGGCGGTGACTATGGTTCCTTATGTCATATTTGATGGCCTGGAAAAATTTTAGACGATCGGGGTCCGGGCGTCCCGGGACCACTTGGAAGGCGTGGGCTACCACATGAAAATATGGGAATCGGGCGGAATTTTAGTTTTTTGGCCGAAAAACGCAAAAAATGAAGAAAGGTCATGGAGGGGCGGTGACTATGGTTCCTTAGGTCATATTTGATGGCACGAAAAAATATTAGGTGATATGGCTCCGGGGGGCCCTACCAACTGGGAAGGCGTGGGCTATAACACACGAAAATATGAGAACCGGGTGGAATTCTAGTTTTTTGGCCATCAAAATGCAAAAAATGAGGAACTATCATGGCTGGGCGGTGACTACGGTTCCTTAGGTCGTATTTGATGGCCCAAAAAATTTTAGGCGATCCGAGTCCGGGGGCCCGGCCCATTCGGAAGGCGTGGGCTATAGCACACGAAAATATGGGAATCGTGCAGAATTCTAGTTTTTTGGCCGAAAAATGCAAAAAATGAGGAACGATGATGGCGGGGTGGTGACTATGGTTATTTAGGTCTTATTTGATGACCTGGAAAATTTTTTGGCGATCCGAGTCCGGGGGGGCCCGCCCACTCGGAAGGCGTGGGCTATACCACACGAAAATATGGAAATCGGGCGGAATTCTAGTTTTTTGGCCGTAAAATGCAAAAAATGAGGAAAGGTCATGGTGGGGAGGTGACTATGGTTCCATAGGTTGTATTTGATGGCCCAAAAAAAAATTTGGGGATCCGGCTCCGGGGGGCCCTACCCACTGGGAAGGCTTGGGCTATAGCACACGAAAATATGGGAATCAGGCGAAAGTCTAGTGTTTTGGCCGAAAAACGCTAAAAATGAGGAACGATCATGGCGGGGCGGTGACTATGGTTCCTTAGTTTGTATTTAATGGCCCGGAATAATTTTAGGCGATCCGAGTCCGGGGGGTCCGGCCCATTCGGAAGGCGTTCGCTATAGCACACGAAAATATGGGAATCGAGCGGAATTCTAGTTTGTTTGGCCGAAAAACACAAAAGATGAGGAAGTATCATGGCAGGGCAGTGACTATGGTTCCTTATGTCATATTTGATGGCCCAGAAAAACATTAGGCGATCTGGGTCCGGGGGTCTCGGGACTACTTGGAAGGGGTGGGCTACCACACGAAAATATGGGAATCGGGCGGAATTTTAGATTTTTGGCCAAAAAATGCAAAAAATGAGAAACGATCATGGTGAGGCAGTGACTATGGTTCCTTAAGTCGTAATTGATGGCTCGGAAAACTTTTAGGCAATCGGGGTCCCGGGGTCCCGGGACCACTTGGAAGGCGTGGGCTATAGCACAAGAAAATATGGGAATCAGGCAGAATTTTAGTTTTTTTGGCCGTAAAATGCAAAGAATGAGGAACAGTCATGGCGGGGCAGTGACTATGGTTCCTTAGGTCGTATTTGATGGCCTGGATAATTTTTAGGCTATCCGGCTCAGGGGGGCTCTATCCAGTAGGAAGGTGTGGGCTATAGCACATGAAAATACGGGAATAACGCGATATTCTAGTTTTTTTGCCGAAAACACAAAAAATGAGGAACGTTCACGGCGGGGCGGTGACTATAGTTCTTTTGGTCGTATTTGACGGCCCAGAAAATTTTTAGAAGATCGGGGTCCAGGGGTCCCGGGACCACTTTGATGACGTGGGCAATAGCACACGAAAATATGGGAATCAGGCGAAAGTCTAGTTTTTTGTCGGAAAAATGCAAAATATGAGGAACGATCATGGCGGGGCGGTGACTATGGTTTCTTAGGTTGTATTTAATGGCCTGGAATAATTTTAGGCGATCCGAGTCTGGGGGTCCGGCCCATTCGGAAGGCGTTGGCTATAGCACACGAAAATATGGGATTCGAGCGGAATTCTAGTTCGTTTGGCCGAAAAACACAAAAAATGAGGAAGTATCATGGCAGGGCGGTGACTATGGTTCCTTATGTCATATTTGATGGCCCAGAAAAGTTTTAGGCGATCGGGGTCCGGGGGACCCGGGACCACTTTGAAAGCGTGGGCTACCACACGAAAATATGGGAATCGGGCAGAATTTTAGTTTTTTGGCCAAAAAACGCAAAAAATGAGGAACGATCATGGCGGGGCAGTGACTATGGTTCCTTAGGTCATATTTGATGGCCCGAAAGAATTTTAGGCGATCAGGGTCCGGGGGTCCCGGGACCACTTGGAAGGCGTGGGCTATAGCACACGAAAATATGGGAATTAGGCGAAATTCTATTTTTTGGCCGTAAAATGTCAAAAATGAGGAAAGGTCATGGGGGGGGGGGGTGACTATGGTTCCTTAGGTCGTATTTGATGGCCTAGAAATTTTTTAGGTGATTCGGCTCCGGGGGGCACTATCCACTGGGAAGGCGTGGGCTATAGCACGCGAAAATATGGGAATCACGCGATATTCTAGTTTTTTGGCTGAAAAACGCAAAAATTGAGGAACGATCACGGCAGGGCGGTGACTATGGTCCCTTAGGTCGTATTTGATGGCCCGGAAAAATTTTAGGAGATCGGGGTCCAGGTGTCCCGGGACCACTTGGATTACGCGGGCAATAACACACGAAAATATGGGAATCGGGCGGAATTCTAATTTTTTGGCCGTAAAATGCAAAAAATGAGGAACGATCATGGCGGGGCAGTGACTATGGTTCCTTATGTCGTATTCGATTGCCCCGAAAAATTTTTGGCGATCGGGGTCCGGGGGTCCCGGGTCCACTTGGAAGGCGTGGGCTATAGCACATGAAAATATAGGAATCGAGTGGAATTTTAGTTTTTTGGACGTAAAACCCAAAACAGCGAGGAACGGTCATGGCAAGGTGGTGACTATTGTTCTTTAGGTCGTATTTGATGGCCTGGAAAAAATTTAGGCGATCCAAGCCCCAAGGGCCCGGCCCACTCGCAAGGCGTGGGCTATAGCACACGAAAATATGGGAATCGGGCGGATTCTAGTTTTTTTGCCGAAAAACGCAAAAATGAGAAACGATCATGTAGCGGCAATGACTATGGTTCCTTATGTCGTATTGGATGCCCTGGTAAATTTTTAGGTGATCGGGGTCCGGGTGTCAAGGGACCACTTGGAAGTCATGGGCTATAGCACACGAAAATATGGGAATGGGGCAGAATTCTAGTGTTTTGGCCGTAAAATGCAAAAAATGAGGAACGATCATGGCAGGGCGGTGACTATTGTTCCTTAGGTCATATTTGATAGCCCGGAAAAATTTTAGGCGATCAGGGTCCGGGGGTCCCGGGACCACATGGAAGGCGTGGGCTATAGCACACGAAAATATGGGAATCGGGCGAAATTCTAGTTTTTTGGCCGCAAAACGCAATTAATGTGGAACGGTCTTGGCGGGGCGATGACTATGGTTCCTTAGGTCTTATTTTGATGGCCTGAAAAAATTTTAGGCGATCCGAGTACGGGGGGCCCAGCCCACTCGTAAGGCGTGGGCAATAGCACACGAAAATATGGGAATCGGGCGGAATTCTAGTTTTTTGGCCGAAAAATGCAAAATATGAGGAACGATCATGGAGGGGCGGTGACTATTGTTCCTTAGGTTGTATTATATGGACCGAAAAAAATTTAGGCGATCGGGGTCCGGATGTCCCGGGACCCCTTGGAAGGCGTGTAGCACACGGAAATATGGGAATCGGGCAGAATTCTAGTTTTTTGGCCGTAAAATGCAAAAACTAAGGAACAATCATGGCGGGGCGGTGACTATGGTTCCTTCGGTCTTATTTGGTGGCTCAAAAATATTTTAGGCGATCGGGGTCCGGGGGTCCCGGGACCACTTGGAAGGCGCGGGCTATAGCACACAAAAATATGGGTATCAGGCGAAATTCTAGTTTTTTGGCCATAAAACGCAACAAAACGAGGAACGTTCATGGCAGGGCGGTGACTATGGTTCTCTAGTTCGTATTTGATGGCCCAGAAAAATTTTAGGAGATCCGGTTCCGGGAGGCCCTACCCACTAGAAAGGCGTGGGCTATAGCACACGAAAATATGGGAATTGGGCGGATTCTAGTTTTTTGGCCGAAAAACGCAAAATTGAGGAACAATCATGGCAGGGCGGTGACTATTTGTTCCTTAGGTCATATTTGATGGCCTGGACAAATTTTAGGCGATCATGTTCCGGGGGTCCCGGGACCACATGGAAGGCGTGGGCTATAGCACACGAAAATATGGGAATCGGGCGGAATTCTAGTTTTTTGGCCGATAAATGCAAAATATGAGGAGCGATCATGTCGGGGCGGTGACTATGGTTCCTTATGTTGTATTTGATTGCCCGGAAAATATTTAGGTGATCGGGGTCTGGGGGTCCCGGGACCACTTGGAAGGCGTGGGCTATAGCACTCAAGAATATGGGAATCGGGCGGAATTCTAGTTGTTTGGCCAAAAAATGCAAAACATTAGGAACGATCATGGTGGGCGGTGATTATGGTTCCTTATGTCATATTTGATCGCCCGGAAAAATTTTAGGCTATGCAAGTCCGGGGGGCCCGGCCCACTCGGAAGGCGTGGGCTATAACACGCGAAAATATGGGAATCGGGTGGAATTCTAGTTTTTTTTCCGAAAAATGCAAAACATGAGGAACGATCATCGTGGGGCGGTGACTATGGTTCCTTAGGTCGTATTTGATGGCCCGGAAAAATTTTAGGCGATCAGGGTCCGGAGGTCCTGGGACCAGTTAGAAGGTGTGGGATAATATAGCACACGAAAATAAGGAAAACGGGCGGAATTCTAGTTTTTTTTGCCGTAAAATGCAAAAAATGAGGAAAGGTCATGGCGGGGCGGTGAATATGGTTCCTTAGGTCGTATTTGATGGCTTGTGAAAATTTTAGGTGATCCGGCTCCGGGGGCCCCTACCCACTGGGAAGGCGTGGGCTATATCACACGCAAATATGGGAATTAGGCGAAATTCTAGTTTTTTGGCAGAAAAACGCCAAAACTGAGGACCGATCATGGTAGGGTGGTGACTATGGCACTTTAGGTCGTATTTTCTGGCCCGAAATAATTTTAGGTGATCGGGGTCCGAGGGTCCGGGGACCACTTGGAAGGCGTGGGCTATAGCACACGAAAATATGGGAGTCGCACGAAATTCTAGGTTTTTGGCCGTAAAATGAGAAAAGGTCATGGCGGGGCGGTTACTATGGTTCCTTAGGTCGTATTTTATGTCCCGAAAAAATTTTAGGCGATTGGGGTCGGGAGTCCTGGGACCACTTGGAAGGCGTGGGCTATAGCACACGAAAATATGGGAATCAGGCGAAATTCTAGTTTTTTGGCCGTAAAATGCAAAAAATGAGGAAAGGTCATGGCGCGGCGGTCACTATAATTCTTAAGGTCGTATTTGATGGCTTGTGAAAATTTTAGGTGATCCGGCTCCGGGGGGCCCTACCCACTGGGAAGTCGTGGGCTATATCACACGCAAATATGGGAATCACGCGAAATTCTAGTTTTTTGGATGAAAAACGCCAAAAATGAGGAACGATCATGGTAGGGTGGTGACTATGGCACTTTAGGTCGTATTTTCTGGCCTGAAATAATTTTAGGCGATCGGGGTCCGAGGGTCAGGGGACCACTTGGAAAGCGTGGGCTATAGCGCACGAAAATATGGGAATCGCACGAAATTCTAGGTTTTTGGCCGTAAAATGAGGAAAGGTCATGGCGGGGCGGTGACTATGGTTCCTTAGGTCGTATTTTATATCCCAAAATTTTTTTAGGCGATCGGGGGTCCTGGATCACTTGGAAGGCATGGGCTATAGCACACGAAAATATGGGAATCGGGCAAAATTCTATTTTTTTGGCCGTAAAATGCAAAAAATGAGGAAAGGTCATGGCGGGGCAGTGACTATGGTTCTTAAGGTCGTATTTTATGGCTTGTGAAAATTTTAGGTGATCCGGCTCCGGGGGCCCCTACCCACTAGGAAGGCGTGGGCTATGTCACATGCAAATATGGGAATCAGGCGAAATTCTAGTTTTTTGGCCGAAAAACGCCAAAAATGAGGAACGATCATGGTAGGGTGGTGACTATGGCACTTTAGGTCATATTTTCTGGCCCGAAATAATTTTAGGTGATCGGGGTCCGAGGGTCCGGGACTACTTGGAAGGCGTGGGCTATAGCACACGAAAATATGGGAATCGCACGAAATTCTAGGTTTTTGGCCGTAAAATGAGGAAAGGTCATGGCGGGGCGGTGACTATGGTTCCTTAGGTCGTATTTTATGTCCCGAAAATTTTTTAGGAGATCGGGGTCAGGGGTCCTGGGACCACATGCAAGGCGTGGGCGATAACACACGAAAATATGGGAATCGGGCGAAATTCTAGTTTTTTGGCCGAAAAATGCAAAAAATGAGGAAAGGTCATGGCGGGGCGCTGACTATGGTTCTTAAGGTCGTATTTGATGGCTTGTGAAAATTTTAGGTGATCCGGCTCCGGGGGGCCCTAACCACTGGGAAGGCGTGGGCTATATCACACGCAAATATGGAAATCACGCGAAATTCTAATTTTTTGGATGAAGAACACCAAAAATGAGGAACGATCATGGTAGGTTGGTGACTATGGATCTTTAGGTCGTATTTTCTGGCCCGAAATAATTTTAGGTGATCGGGGTCCGAGGGTCCGGGGACCACTTGGAAGGCGTGGGCTATAGCACACGAAAATATGGGAATCGCACGAAATTCTATGTTTTTGGCCGTAAAATGAGGAAAGGTCATGGCGGGGCGGTGACTATGGTTCCTTAGGTCATATTTTATGTCCCGAAAATTTTTTAGGTGATCGGGGTCTGGGGGTCCTGGGACCACTTGGAAGGCGTGGGCTATAGCACACGAAAATATGGGAATCGGGCAAAATTCTAGTTTTTTGGGCGTAAAATGCCAAAAATGAAGAACGATCATGGCGGGGCGTTGACTATAGTTCCTTATGTCGTATTTTATGGCCCGAAAATTTTTAGGCGATCGGGGTCCGGGGGTCCCGGAACCACTTGGAAGGCGCGGGCTATAGCACATGAAAATATGGGAATCAGGCGAAATTCAAGTTTTTTGGCCGTAAAATACAAAACAACGAGGAACGGTCATGGAAGGGCGGTAACTATGGTTCTAGGTCATATTTGATGGCCCGTAAAAAATTTAGGCGATCTGAGTCCGGGGGTCCCGGCCCACTCGGAAGGCGTGTGCTATAGCACATGAAAATATGGGAATCGCGCGAAATTCTAGGTTTTTGGCCGTAAAATGAGGAAAGGTCATGGCGGGGCGGTGACTATGGTTCCTTAAGTCGTATTTTATGGCCCAGAAAAATCTTAGGTGATCAGGGTTCGGGGTCCCGGGACCACTTGGAAGGCGTGGGCTAATAGCACACGAAAATATGGGAATCATGCAAAATTCTAGTTTTTTGGCCGTAAAATGCAAAAAATGAGGAATGATCATGGTGGGGCGGTGACTATGGTTCCTTAGGTCGTATTTGATGGCCCGGAAAAATTTTTTAGGCGATCGGGGACCGGCAGTCCCGGGTCCACTTGGAAGGGGTGGGCTATAGCACACGAAAATATGGGAATCGGGTAGAATTCTAGGTGTTTGGCCGTAAAATGCAAAAAATGAGGAAAGGTCATGGAGGGGCAGTGATTATGGTTTCTTAAGTCGTATTTGATGGCCCAGAAAAATTTTAGGCGATCCGGCCCTTGGGTGCCCTACCCATGGGGAAGGCGTTGGCAATTATAGCACACGCATATATGGTAATCGGGCGGAATTCTAGTTGTTTGGCCGAAAAATGCAAAAAATGAGGAACGATCATGGAGGGGAGGTGACTATGGTTCCTTAAGTCGTATTTGATGGCCCGAAAAAATTTTAGGCGACCGGGGTCCGGGGTTCCCGGAACCACTTGAAAGGTGTGGGCAATAGCACACGAAAATATGGGAATCAGGAGGAATTCTAGTTTTTTGGCCGAAAAATGCAAAAAAATGAGGAACGATCATGGCGGGGAGGTGACTATGGTTCCTTAGGTCTTATTCGATGGCCTGAAAATTTTTTAGGTGATCCGAGTCTGGGGGGCTCGGCTCACTCGGAAGGCGTGGGCTATAGCACACGAAAATATGGGAATCGGGCGGAATTCTAGATTTATTGGCCGTAAAATGCAAAAATTGAGGAACGATCAAGGCGAGATGGTGACTATGGTTCCTTAGGTCGTATTTGATGTCCTGGAAAAATTTAAGGTGATCGGGGTCCGGGTTGCCTAGGTCCGGTGCGGTGAGTGTGGTTCCTTAGGTTGTATTTGATGGCCTGGAAAACTTTTAGGCGATCCGGCTCCGGGGGGCCCTACCAACTGGGAAGGTGTGGGCTATAGCACACGATAATATGGGAATCAGGCAAAATTCTAGTTTTTTCGCCGAAAAATGCAAAACATAAGGACCGCTCATGGCGGGGTGGTGATTATGGTTCCTTAGGTCGTATTATATGGACCGAAATAATTTTAGGCGATCCGAGTCCGGGGGCCCTACCAACTGGGTAGGCGTGGGCTATAGCACACGAAAATATGGGAATCGGGTGGAATTCTAGTTTTTTGGCCATTAAAACGCAAAAAACGAGAAACGATCATGGTTGGGCCGTGACTATGGTTCCTTAGGTCGTATTTGATGGCCCGGAAAAATTTTAGGCGATCCGAGTCCGGGGCCCCGACCAACTCGGAAGGCGTGGGGTATAGCACACGAAAATATGGGAATCGGGAAGAATTCTAGCTTTTTGCCGAAAAATGCAAAAAATGAGGAACAATCATGGCGGGGCAGTGACTATGGTTCTTTAGGTCGTATTTGATGGCCTGGAAAAATTTTAGGCTATCTGGGGGTGGCCCATTCTAAAGGCGTGGGCTATAGCACACGAAAATATGAGAATCGGGCGGAATTCTAGCTTTTTGGCCGTAAAATGCAAAAAATGAGGAAAGGTCATGGCGAGGCGGTGACTATGGTTCCATAGGTCGTATTTGATGGCCCGGAAAAATTTTAGGAGATCCTGTTCCGGGGGGCCCTACCCACTGGGAAGGCGTAGGCAATAGCACACGAAAATATGGGAATAAGGCGAAAGTCTAATTTTTTGCCAAAAACGCAAAAAATGAGTAACGATCATGGCGGGGCGGTGACTATGGTTCCTTAGGTTGTATTTAATGGTCCTGAATAATTTTACTCGATCCGAGTCCGAAGGGTCCGGCCCACTCAGAAGGCGTTGGCTATATCACACGAAAATATGGGAATCGAGCGAAATTCTAGTTTTTTGGCCGTAAAATGCAAAAAATGAGGAAAGGTCATGGAGGGGCATTGAATATGGTTCCTTAGGTCGTATTTGATGGCCCAGAAAATATTAGGTGATATGGTTCCGGGGGGGCCTACCAACTGGGAAGGCGTGGGCTATAGCACACGAAAATATGGGAATTAGGTGGAATTCTAGTTTTTTTGCCATTAAAACGCAAACAATGGGGAATGATCATGGCTGGGTGGTGACTACGGTTCCTTAGGTCATATTTGACGGCCTGAAAAATATTAGGCGATCCGAGTCCGGGGGCCCGGCCCATTCGAAAGGCGTGGGCTATAACCACGAAAATATGGGTATCGCGCGGAATTCTAGTTTTAGGGCCGAAAAATGCAAAAAATGAGGTACGAACATGGCAGGGTGGTGACTATGGTTCTTTAGGTCGTATTTGATGGCCTGGAAAAATTTTAGGTGATCCGAGTCCGGGGGGGAAGGCCTATTCGAAAGGCGTGGGCTATAGCACACAAAAATATGGGAATCGGGCGAAAATTCTAGCTTTTTGGCCATAAAATGCAAAAAATGAGGAAAGGTCATGGAGGGGCGGTGACTATGGTTCCATAGGTCATATTTGATGGCCCAAAAAAAATTTTGGCGATCCGGCTCCGGGGGGCCCTACCCACTGGGAAGGCGTGGGCTATAGCACACGTAAATACGGGAATCAGGCGAAAGTCTAGTTTTTTGGCTGAAAAACGCAAAAAATGAGGAACGATCATGGCGGGACGGTGACTATGGTTCCTTAGGTTTTATTTATTGGCACGGAAAAATTTTAGGCGATCCGAGTCTGGGGGGTACGGCCCACTCGGAAGGCATTGGCTGTAGCACACGAAAATATGGGAATCGGGCGGAATTCTAGTTTGTTTGGCCGATAAACACAAAATATGTGGAAGTATCATGGCAGGGCGGTGACTATGGTTCCTTATGTCGTATTGTTTCCCCCAGAAAAGTTTTAGGCGCTCGGGGTCCGGGGGTCCCGGGACCACTTGGAAGGCGTGGGCGATAGCACAAGATAATATGGGAATCGGGGGGAATTCTAGTTTTTTGGCAGTGAAATGCAAAAATGAAGAAAGGTCATGGCGGTGCTGTGAGTATGGTTCCTTAGGTCGTATTTGATGGCCTGAAAAACTTTTAGGCGATCTGGCTCCGGGGGGGCCCACCAACTGGGAAGGCATGGGCTATAGCACACGACAATATGGGAATCGGGCAAAATTCTAGTTTTTACGCCAAAAAATGCAAAACATAAGGACTGCTCATGGCGGGGTGGAGACTATGGTTCCTTAGGTCATATTATATTAACCGAAATAATTTTAGGCGACGAGTCCGGAGGGCCCTACCAACTGGGTAGGCGTGGGCTATAGCACACGAAAATATGGGAATCGGTTGGAATTCTAGTTTTTTGGCCATTAAAATGCAAAAAATGAGGAACGATCATGGCTGGGTGGTGACTATGGTTCCTTAGGTCGTATTTGATGGCCCCGAAACATTTTAGGCAATCCGAGTCTGGTGGCCCCGCTAACTCGGAAGGTGTGGGCTATAGCACACAAAAATATGGGAATCGGGCGGTATTCTAGTTTTTTGGCCGAAAAATGCAAAAAATGAGGAACGAACATGGCGGGGCGGTGACTATTGTTCTTTAGGTCATATTTGAAGGCCTGGAAAAATTTTAGGCGATCCGAGTGTGGGGGGCCTGCCTACTCGGAAGGCATGGGCTATACCATACGAAAATATGGGAATCGGGCGGAATTCTAGCTTTTTGGCCGTAAAATGCAAAAAATGAGGAAAGGTCATGGTGGGGTGGTGACTATGGTTCCATAGGTCATATTTGATGGCCCAAAAAACTTTTTGGCGATCCGGCTCCGGGGGGCCCTACTCACTGGGAAGGCGTGGGCTATGCACACGAAAATATGGGAATCAGGCGAAAGTCTAGTTTTTTGGCCAAAAAATACAAAAAATGAGGAACGATCATGGAGGGGCAGTGACTATGGTTCCTTAGGTTGTATTTATTGGCCCGGAATAATTTTGGGCGATCCGAGTCCGGGGGGTCCGACCCACTCGGAAGGCATTGGCTATAGCATACGAAATTATGGGAATCGGGCGAAATTCTAGTTTGATTGGTCGATAAACACAAAATATGTGGAAGTATCATGGCAGGGCGGTGACTATGGTTCCTTATGTCGTATTGTTTCCCCTGGAATAATTTTAGTCTCTTGGGGTCCCAGGACCACTTGGAAGGCGTGGGCTATAGCACACGATCATATGGGAATCGGGCGGAATTCTAGTTTTTATGCCTTAAAATGCAAAAAATGAAGAAAGGTCATGGCGGTGCGGTGAGTATGGTTCCTTAGGTCGTATTTGATGGCTTGGAAAACTTTTAGGCAATCCGGCTCCGGGGGCCCCCACCAACTGGGAAGGCGTGGGCTATAGCACACGAAAATATGGGAATCCGGCAAAATTCTAGTTTTTTCGCCAAAAATAGCAAAACATAAGGACCGCTCATGGCGGGGTGGTAACTATGGTTCCTTAGGTCGTATTATATGGACCGAAATAAATTTAGGCGATCCGAGCCCGGGGGGCCCTACCAACTGGGTAGGCATGGGCTATAGCACACGAAAATATGGGAATCGGGTGGAATTCTAGTTTTTTGGCCATTAAAACGCAAAAAATGAGGAACGATCATGGCTGGGCGGTGACTATGGTTCCTTAGGTCGTATTTGATAGCCTCGAAAAATTTTAGGCGATCCGAGTCCTGGGGCCCGGCCAACTCGGAAGGCGTGGGCTATAGCACACAAAAATATGGGAATCGGGCGGAATTCAACTTTTTTGGTAGAAAAATGCAAAAAATGAGGAACGATCTTGGCGGCACGGTGACTATGGTTCTTTAGGTTGTATTTGATGTCCTGGAAAAATTTTAGGCAATCCGAGTCCGGAGGGGCGGGGGGCCTTTGAAGGTGTGGGCTATAGCACACGAAAATATGGGAATCGGGCGGAATTCTATCTTTTTCACCGTAAAATGCAAAAAATGAGGAAAGGTCATGGCGGGGCGGTGACTATAGTTCCATAGGTCATATTTGATGGCCCGGAAAAGTTTTAGGAGATCTGGCTTCGAGGGGCCCTACCCACTGGGAAGGCGTGGGCTATAGCACACGAAAATATGGGAATCAGGCGAAAGCCTAATTTTTTGGCCGAAAAACGCAAAAAAAGAGTAACGATCATGCCGGGGCGGTGACTATGGTTCATTACATTGTATTTAATGGCCCGAAAAATTTTTAGGCGATCCGAGTCCTGGGGGTCCGGCCCACTCGAAAGGCGTTGGCTATAGCACACGAAAATATGAGAATTAGGCGGAATTCAAGTTTGTTTGGCCGAAAAACACAAAAAATTAGGAAGTATCATGGCAGGGCGGTGACTATGGTTCCTTATGTCATATTTGATGGCCTGGAAAAATTTTAGACGATCGGGGTCCGGGGGTCCCGGGACCACTTGGAAGGCGTGGGCTACCACCTGAAAATATGGGAATCGGGCGAAATTTTAGTTTTTTGGCCGAAAAACGCAAACCATGAGGAACGATCATGGCGGGGCGGTGAATATGGTTCCTTAGGTCGTATTTGATGGCCCGGAAAATTTTTAGGCGATCGGGGTCCGGGGGTCGCTGGACAACTTGGAAGGCATGGGCTATAGCACACGAAAATATGGGAATCGGGCGGAATTCTAGTTTTTTGGCCGTTAAATGCAAAAAATGAAGAAAGGTCATGGAGGGGATGTGACTATGGTTCCTTAGGTCATATTTGATGGCCCGTAAAAATATTAGGTGATATGGCTCCGGGGGGCCCTACCAACTGGGAAGGCGTGGGCTATAACACACGGAAATATGAGAATCGGGTGGAATTCTAGTTTTTTGGCCATTAAAACGCAAAAAATGAGGAACTATCATGGCTGGGCGGTGACTACATTTCCTTAGGTCATATTTGATGGCCCGGAAAATTTTAGGCGATCCGAGTCCGGGGGCCCGGCCCATTCGAAAGGCGTGGGCTATAGCACACGAAAATATGAGAATCGGGCAGAATTCTAGTTTTTTGTCCGAAAAATGCAAAAAATAAGGAACGAAGATGGCGGGGTGGTGACTATGGTTATTTAGGTCTTATTTGATGACCTGGAAAAAATTTTGGCGATCCGAGTCCGGGGGGGCCGGCCCACTCGGAAGGCGTGGGGCTATAGCACACGACAATATGGGAATCGGGTGGAATTCTAGCTTTTTGGCCGTAAAATGCTAAAAATGAGGAAAGGTCATGGTGGGGAGGTGACTATGGTTCCATAGGTTGTATTTGATGGCCCAAAAAAAATTTTGGCGATCCGGCTCCGGGGGGCCCTACCCACTGGGAAGGCGTGGGCTATAGCATACGAAAATATGGGAATCAGGCGAAAGTCTAGTTTTTTGGCCGAAAAATGCTAAAAATGAGGAACGATTATCGCAGGGCGGTGACTATGGTTCCTTAGGTTGTATTTAATGGCCTGGAATAATTTTAGGCTATTCGATTTCAGTGGGTCCGGCCCATTCGGAAGGCGTTGGTTATAGCACACGAAAATATGGGAATCGGGCGGAATTCTAGTTTGTTTGGCCGAAAAACACAAAAGATGAGGAAGTATCATGGCAGGGCAGTGACTATGGTTCCTTATGTCATATTTGATGGCCCGGAAAAACTTTAGGCGATCTGGGTCCGGGGTTCTCGGGACCACTTGGAAGGGGTGGTCCACCACATATAAATATGGGAATCGGGCGAAAATTTAGTTTTTTGGCCGAAAAACACAAAAAATGAGGAACGATCATGGCGGGGCAGTGACTATGGTTCCTTAGGTCGTATTTGATGGCCCGAAAAAATTTTAGGCGATCGGGGTCCGGGGTTCCCGGGACCACTTGGAAGGCGTGGGCTATAGTACAAGAAAATATGGGAATCAGGCAAAATTCTAGTTTTTTGGCCGTAAAATACAAAAAATGAGGAACGGTCATGACGGAGCAGTGACTAAGGTTCCTTAGGTCGTATTTGATGGCCTGGATCATTTTTAGGCTATCCGGATCAGGGGGGCTCTATCCAGTAGGAAGGCGTGGGCTATAGCACACGAAAATACGGGAATAACGCGATATTCTAGTTTTTTTGCCAAAAAATACAAAAAATGAGGAACGTTCATGGCGGGGCGGTTACTATGGTTCCTTTGGTCATATTTGATGGCCCAGAAAATTTTTAGGAGATCGAGGTCCAGGGGTCCCGGGACCACTTTGATGACGCGGGCAATAGCACACGAAAATATGGGAATCAGGCGAAAGTCTAGTTTTTTGGCGGAAAAATGCAAAATATGAGGAACGATCATGGCGGGGCGGTGACTATGGTTCCTTAGGTTGTATTTAATGGCCCGGAATAATTTTAGGCGATCCGAGTCTGGGGGGTCCGGCCCATTCGGAAGGCGTTGGCTATAGCACACGAAAATATGGGAATCGAGCGGAATTCTAGTTTGTTTGCCCGAAAAACACAAAAAATGAGGAAGTATCATGGCAGGGCAGTGACTATGGTTCCTTATGTCATATTTGATGGCCCGGAAAAGTTTTAGGCGATCGGGGTCCGGGGCTTCCGGGACCACTTTGAAAGCGTGGGCTACCACATGAAAATATGGGAATCGGGCAGAATTTTAGTTTTTTGGCCGAAAAACACAAATAATGAGGAACGATCATGGCGGGGCAGTGACTATGGCTCCTTAGGTCGTATTTGATGGCCCGAAAAAATTTTAGGCGATTAGGGTTCGGGGGTCCCGGGACCACTTGGAAGGCGTGGGCTATAGCACATGAAAATATGGGAATTAGGCGAAATTCTAGTTTTTTGGCCGTAAAATGTCAAAAATGAGGAAAGATCATGGGGGTGGTGACTATGGTTCCTTAGGTCATATTTGATGGCCTAAAATTTTTTTAGGTGATTCGGCTCCGGGGGGCACTATCCACTAGGAAGGCGTGGGCTATAACACACGAAAATATAGGAATCACGCGATATTCTAGTTTTTTGGCTGAAAAATGCAAAAATTGAGGAACGATCACGGCAGGGCGGTGACTATGGTTTCTTAGGTCGTATTTGATGGCCCGAAAAAATTTTAGGAGAGCGGGGTCCAGGGGTCCCGGGACCACTTGGATTACGCGGGCAATAACACACAAAAATATGGGAATCGGGCGGAATTCTAATTTTTTGGCCGTAAAATGCAAAAAATGAGGAACGATCATGGCGGGGCAGTGACTATGGTTCCTTATGTCGTATTTGATTTCCCCGAAAAATTTTTGGCGATCGGGGTCCAGGGGTCCCAGGTCCACTTGGAAGGCATGGGCTATAGCACATGAAAATATAGGAATCTAGTGGAATTTTAGTTTTTTGGACGTAAAACCCAAAATAGCGAGGAACGGTCATGGCAAGGTGGTGACTATTGTTCTTTAGGTCGTATTTGATGGCCTGGAAAAAATTTAGGCGATCCAAGCCCCAAGGGCCCGGCCCACTCGGAAGGCGTGGGCTATAGCACACGAAAATATGGGAATCGGGTGGAATTCTAGCTTTTTTGACGTAAAATGAAAAAAATGAGGAAAGGCCATGGCGAGGTGGTGACTATGGTTCCTTAGGTCGTATTTGATTGCCCGGAAAAATTTTAGGCAATCCAGCTCCAGGGGGCCCTACCCATTGGGAAGGCGTGGGCTATATAGCACACGAAAATATGGGAAACAGGCGAAATTCTAGTTTTTTGGCCGTAAAATGCAAAACAACGAGGAACGGTCTTGGCAGGGCGGTGACTATGGTTCTCTAGGTCCTATTTAATGGCCTGAAAATTTTTTAGGTGATCCGGTTCCGAGGGGCCCTACCCACTAGGAAGGCGTGGGCTAGCACACGAAAATATGGGAATCAGGCGAAATTCTATTTTTTTCGCCGAAAAACGCAAAAATGAGAAACGATCATGTCGCGGAAATGAATATGGTTCCTTATGTCGTATTGGATGTCCTGGTAAATTTTTAGGCGATCGGGGTCCAGGGGTCAAGGGACCACTTGGAAGGCACGGGCTATAGCACACGAAAATATGGGAATGGGGCGAAATTCTAGTGTTTTGGCCGTAAAATGCAAAAATTGAGGAACGATCATGGCAGGGCGGTGACTATGGTTCCTTAGGTCATATTTGATGGCCCGGACAAATTTTAGGCGATCGGGGTCCGGGGGTCCCGGGACCACATGGAAGGCGTGGGCTATAGCACACGAAAATATGGGAATCGGGCGAAATTCTAGTTTTTTGGCCGTAAAACGCAATTAATGTGGAAAGGTCTTGGCGAGGCGATGACTATGGTTCCTTAGGTCTTATTTTGATGGCCCGAAAAAATTTTAGGCGATCCGAGTACAGGGGGCCCGGCCCACTCGGAAGGCGTGGGCAATAGCACACGAAAATATGGGAATCGGGCGGAATTCTAGTTTTTTGGCCGAAAATCGCAAAATATGAGGAACGGTCATGGAGGGGCGGCGACTATTGTTCCTTAGGATATATTATATGGACCGAAAAAAATTTAGGCGATCGGGGTCCGGAGGTCCCCGGACCCCTTGGAAGGCGTGTAGCATACGAAGGAACAATCATGGCGGGGCGATGACTATGGTTCTTTCGGTCTTATTTGGTTGCTCGAAAAATTTTTAGGCGATCGGGGTCCAGGGGTCCCGGGACCACTTGGAAGAAAAATATGGGTATCAGGCGAAATTCTAGTTTTTTGGCCGTAAAACGCAACAAAACGAGGAACGTTCATGGCAGGGCGGTGACTATGGTTCTCTAGTTCGTATTTGATGGCCCAGAAAAATTTTAGGAGATCCGGTTCCGGGGGGCCCTACCCACTGGGAAGGCGTGGGCTTATAGCACACGAAATATGGGAATTGGGCGGATTCTAGTTTTTTGGCCGAAAAACGCAAAACTGAGGAACGATCATGGCGGGGCGGTGACTATGGTTCCTTAGGTCATATTTAACTGCCTAGAAAAAATTTATGTGATCCGAGTCTGGGGGGCCGTCCACTTGGAAGGGTGGTAGCACACGAAAATATGGGAATCAGGCAGAATTCTAGTTTTTTAGCCGATAAATGCAAAATATGAGGAGCGATCATGATGGGGCGGTGACTATGGTTCCTTATGTTGTATTTGATTGCCCGGAAAAATTTTAGGTGATCGGGGTCTGGGGGTCCCGGGACCACTTGGAAGGCGTGGGCTATAGCACTCAAAAATATGGGAATCGGGCGGAATTCTAGTTGTTTGGCCGAAAAATGCAAAACATTAGGAACGATCATGGTGGGGCGGTGATTATGGTTCCTTATGTCATATTTGATCGCCCGGAAAAATTTTAGGCTATGCAAGTCCGGGGGGCCCGGCCCACTCGGAAGGCGTGGGCTATTACACGCGAAAATATGGGAATCGGGTGGAATTCTAGTTTTTTTTCCGAAAAATGCAAAACATGAGGAAAGATCATGGTGGGGCGGTGACTATGGTTCTAGGTCTTATTTGATGGCCCGAAAAAATTTTAGGTGATCAGGGTCCGGAGGTCCTGCGACCAGTTAGAAGGTGTGGGATAATATAGCACAGGAAAATAAGGGAAACGGGCGGAATTCTTGTTTTTTGGCCGTAAAATGCAAAAAATGAGGAAAGGTCATGGCGGGGCAGTGACTATGGTTCCTTAGGTCGTATTTGATGGCTTGTGAAAATTTTAGGTGATCCGGCTCCGGGTGCCCCTACCCACTGGGAAGGCGTGGGCTATATCACACGCAAATATGGGAATCAGGCAAAATTCTAGTTTTTTGGCTGAAAAACGCCAAAAATGAGGAACGATCATGGTAGGGTGGTGACTATGGCACTTTAGGTCTTATTTTCTGGCCCGAAATAATTTTAGGCGATCGGGGTCCGAGGGTCCGGGGACTACTTGGAAGGCGTGGGCTATAGCACACGAAAATATGGGAATCACATTAAATTCTAGGTTTTTGGCCGTAAAATGAGAAAAGGTCATGGCAGGGCGGTGACTATGGTTCCTTAGGTCGTATTTTATGTCCCGAAAATTTTTTAGGAGATCGGGGTCAGGGGTCCTGGGACCACATGGAAGGCGTGGGCTATAACACACGAAAATATGGGAATCGGGCGAAATTCTAGTTTTTTGGCCGTAAAATGCAAAAAATAAGGAAAGGTCATGGCGGGGCGGTGACTATGGTTCTTAAGGTCGTATTTGATGGCTTGTGAATATTTTAGGTGATTCGGCTCCGGGGGGCCCTACCCACTGGGAAGGCGTGGGCTATATCACACGCAAATATGGGAATCACGCGAAATTCTAATTTTTTGGATGAAAAACACCAAAAATGAGGAACGATCATGGTTGGGTGGTGACTACCATCTCTTTAGGTCGTATTTTCTGGCCCAAACTAATTTTAGGCGATCGGGGTCCGAAGGTCCGGGGACCACTTGGAAGGCGTGGGCTATAGCACACGAAAATATGAGAATCGCACGAAATTCTATGTTTTTGGCCGTAAAATGAGGAAAGGTCATGGCAGGGCGGTGACTATGGTTCCTTAGGTCATATTTTTTGTCCCGAAAATTATTTAGGCGATCGGGGTCTGAGGGTCCTGGGACCATTTGGAAGGCGTGGGCTATAGCACACGAAAATATGGGAATCGGGCAAAATTCTAGTTTTTTGGGCGTAAAATGCAAAAAATGAAGAACGATCATGGCGGGGCGTTGACTATAGTTCCTTATGACGTATTTTATGGCCCGGAAAAATTTTAGGCGATCGGGGTCCGGGGGTCCCGGAACCACTCGGAAGGCGCGGGCTATAGCACACGAAATATGGGAATCAGGCGGAATTCTAGTTTTTTGGCCGTAAAACGCAAAACAATGAGGAACTGTCATGGAAGGGCGGTAACTATGGTTCTAGGTCATATTTGATGGCTCGTAAAAATTTTAGGCGATCTGAGTTCGGGGGTCCCGGCCCACTCGGAAGGCGTGTGCTATAGCACACGAAAATATGGGAATCGCGCGAAATTCTAGGTTTTTGGCCGTAAAATGAGGAAAGGTCATGGCGGGGTGGTGACTATGGTTCCTTAAGTCGTATTTGATGGCCCAGAAAAATCTTTGGTGATCGGGGTTCGGGGTCCCGGGACCACTTGGAAGGCGTGGACTAATAGCACACGAAAATATGGGAATCAGGCGGAATTCTAGTT